>NW_026870574.1:0-300000 GCF_963576545.1 Limanda limanda | reverse complement strand
ATTCTTGAATAACTTTTTTTGTGAAGGTCGGACAGACTTGCAAGTAGGCTCTACCCCCACTAAATGGGGTAGCGCGCATCGATCGGTACCATCTTTGAGCTTCTCCGACTTTCGGAAGGGTTAGGGTTAGGGTTAGGGATGAAAGCACATAGGAGAAAGAGATATTCTTGAATAACTTTTTTTGTGAAGGTCGGAGAGACTTGGAAAGTGGTTGCATCTGGACTAATTTGGGTCCTGCGGATCGATTGGTACCATCCCCGAGCTTGTACGACCTTCGAAAGAGGTCGACCGACGAAATTCCCCCAAATCTGAGGAGATATTCTTGAATAACTTTTTTTGTGAAGGTCGGAGAGACTTGCAAGTAGGCTCTACCCCCACTAAATGGGGTTGCGCGCATCGATCGGTACCATCCTTGAGCTTCTCCGACTTTCGGAAGGGTTAGGGTTAGGGTTAGGGATGAAAGCACATAGGAGAAAGAGATATTCTTGAATAACTTTTTTTGTGAAGGTCGGAGAGACTTGGAAAGTGGTTGCATCTGGACTAATTTGGGTCCTGCGGATCGATTGGTACCATCCCCGAGCTTGTACGACCTTCGGAAGAGGTCGACCGACGAAATTCCCCCAAATCTGAGGAGATATTCTTGAATAACTTTTTTTGTGAAGGTCGGAGAGACTTGCAAGTAGGCTCTACCCCCACTAAATGGGGTAGCGCGCATCGATCGGTACCATCCTTGAGCTTCTCCGACTTTCGGAAGGGTTAGGGTTAGGGTTAGGGATGAAAGCACATAGGAGAAAGAGATATTCTTGAATAACTTTTTTTGTGAAGGTCGGAGAGACTTGCAAGTAGGCTCTACCCCCACTAAATGGGGTAGCGCGCATCGATCGGTACCATCCTTGAGCTTCTCCGACTTTCGGAAGGGTTAGGGTTAGGGTTAGGGATGAAAGCACATAGGAGAAAGAGATATTCTTGAATAACTTTTTTTGTGAAGGTCGGAGAGACTTGGAAAGTGGTTGCATCTGGACTAATTTGGGTCCTGCGGATCGATTGGTACCATCCCCGAGCTTGTACGACCTTCGGAAGAGGTCGACCGACGAAATTCCCCCAAATCTGAGGAGATATTCTTGAATAACTTTTTTTGTGAAGGTCGGAGAGACTTGCAAGTAGGCTCTACCCCCACTAAATGGGGTTGCACGCATCGATCGGTACCATCCTTGAGCTTCTCCGACTTTCGGAAGGGTTAGGGTTAGGGTTAGGGATGAAAGCACATAGGAGAAAGAGATATTCTTGAATAACTTTTTTTGTGAAGGTCGGAGAGACTTGCAAGTAGACTCTACCCCCACTAAATGGGGTAGCGCGCATCGATCGGTACCATCCTTGAGCTTTTCCGACTTTCGGAAGGGTTAGGGTTAGGGTTAGGGATGAAAGCACATAGGAGAAAGAGATATTCTTGAATAACTTTTTTTGTGAAGGTCGGAGAGACTTGGAAAGTGGTTGCATCTGGACTAATTTGGGTCCTGCGGATCGATTGGTACCATCCCCGAGCTTGTACGACCTTCGAAAGAGGTCGACCGACGAAATTCCCCCAAATCTGAGGAGATATTCTTGAATAACTTTTTTTGTGAAGGTCGGAGAGACTTGCAAGTAGGCTCTACCCCCACTAAATGGGGTTGCGCGCATCGATCGGTACCATCCTTGAGCTTCTCCGACTTTCGGAAGGGTTAGGGTTAGGGTTAGGGATGAAAGCACATAGGAGAAAGAGATATTCTTGAATAACTTTTTTTGTGAAGGTCGGACAGACTTGCAAGTAGGCTCTACCCCCACTAAATGGGGTAGCGCGCATCGATCGGTACCATCCTTGAGCTTCTCCGACTTTCGGAAGGGTTAGGGTTAGGGTTAGGGATGAAAGCACATAGGAGAAAGAGATATTCTTGAATAACTTTTTTTGTGAAGGTCGGAGAGACTTGGAAAGTGGTTGCATCTGGACTAATTTGGGTCCTGCGGATCGATTGGTACCATCCCCGAGCTTGTACGACCTTCGAAAGAGGTCGACCGACGAAATTCCCCCAAATCTGAGGAGATATTCTTGAATAACTTTTTTTGTGAAGGTCGGAGAGACTTGCAAGTAGGCTCTACCCCCACTAAATGGGGTTGCGCGCATCGATCGGTACCATCCTTGAGCTTCTCCGACTTTCGGAAGGGTTAGGGTTAGGGTTAGGGATGAAAGCACATAGGAGAAAGAGATATTCTTGAATAACTTTTTTTGTGAAGGTCGGAGAGACTTGGAAAGTGGTTGCATCTGGACTAATTTGGGTCCTGCGGATCGATTGGTACCATCCCCGAGCTTGTACGACCTTCGGAAGAGGTCGACCGACGAAATTCCCCCAAATCTGAGGAGATATTCTTGAATAACTTTTTTTGTGAAGGTCGGAGAGACTTGCAAGTAGGCTCTACCCCCACTAAATGGGGTTGCACGCATCGATCGGTACCATCCTTGAGCTTCTCCGACTTTCGGAAGGGTTAGGGTTAGGGTTAGGGATGAAAGCACATAGGAGAAAGAGATATTCTTGAATAACTTTTTTTGTGAAGGTCGGAGAGACTTGCAAGTAGGCTCTACCCCCACTAAATGGGGTAGCGCGCATCGATCGGTACCATCCTTGAGCTTCTCCGACTTTCGGAAGGGTTAGGGTTAGGGTTAGGGATGAAAGCACATAGGAGAAAGAGATATTCTTGAATAACTTTTTTTGTGAAGGTCGGAGAGACTTGGAAAGTGGTTGCATCTGGACTAATTTGGGTCCTGCGGATCGATTGGTACCATCCCCGAGCTTGTACGACCTTCGGAAGAGGTCGACCGACGAAATTCCCCCAAATCTGAGGAGATATTCTTGAATAACTTTTTTTGTGAAGGTCGGAGAGACTTGCAAGTAGGCTCTACCCCCACTAAATGGGGTTGCACGCATCGATCGGTACCATCCTTGAGCTTCTCCGACTTTCGGAAGGGTTAGGGTTAGGGTTAGGGATGAAAGCACATAGGAGAAAGAGATATTCTTGAATAACTTTTTTTGTGAAGGTCGGAGAGACTTGCAAGTAGACTCTACCCCCACTAAATGGGGTTGCACGCATCGATCGGTACCATCCTTGAGCTTTTCCGACTTTCGGAAGGGTTAGGGTTAGGGTTAGGGATGAAAGCACATAGGAGAAAGAGATATTCTTGAATAACTTTTTTTGTGAAGGTCGGAGAGACTTGGAAAGTGGTTGCATCTGGACTAATTTGGGTCCTGCGGATCGATTGGTACCATCCCCGAGCTTGTACGACCTTCGGAAGAGGTCGACCGACGAAATTCCCCCAAATCTGAGGAGATATTCTTGAATAACTTTTTTTGTGAAGGTCGGAGAGACTTGCAAGTAGGCTCTACCCCCACTAAATGGGGTAGCGCGCATCGATCGGTACCATCCTTGAGCTTCTCCGACTTTCGGAAGGGTTAGGGTTAGGGTTAGGGATGAAAGCACATAGGAGAAAGAGATATTCTTGAATAACTTTTTTTGTGAAGGTCGGAGAGACTTGCAAGTAGGCTCTACCCCCACTAAATGGGGTAGCGCGCATCGATCGGTACCATCCTTGAGCTTCTCCGACTTTCGGAAGGGTTAGGGTTAGGGTTAGGGATGAAAGCACATAGGAGAAAGAGATATTCTTGAATAACTTTTTTTGTGAAGGTCGGAGAGACTTGCAAGTAGGCTCTACCCCCACTAAATGGGGTAGCGCGCATCGATCGGTACCATCCTTGAGCTTCTCCGACTTTCGGAAGGGTTAGGGTTAGGGTTAGGGATGAAAGCACATAGGAGAAAGAGATATTCTTGAATAACTTTTTTTGTGAAGGTCGGAGAGACTTGCAAGTAGGCTCTACCCCCACTAAATGGGGTAGCGCGCATCGATCGGTACCATCCTTGAGCTTCTCCGACTTTCGGAAGGGTTAGGGTTAGGGTTAGGGATAAAAGCACATAGGAGAAAGAGATATTCTTGAATAACTTTTTTTGTGAAGGTCGGAGAGACTTGCAAGTAGGCTCTACCCCCACTAAATGGGGTAGCGCACATCGATCGGTACCATCCTTGAGCTTCTCCGACTTTCGGAAGGGTTAGGGTTAGGGTTAGGGATGAAAGCACATAGGAGAAAGAGATATTCTTGAATAACTTTTTTTGTGAAGGTCGGAGAGACTTGGAAAGTGGTTGCATCTGGACTAATTTGGGTCCTGCGGATCGATTGGTACCATCCCCGAGCTTGTACGACCTTCGGAAGAGGTCGACCGACGAAATTCCCCCAAATCTGAGGAGATATTCTTGAATAACTTTTTTTGTGAAGGTCGGAGAGACTTGCAAGTAGGCTTTACCCCCACTAAATGGGGTTGCGCGCATCGATCGGTACCATCCTTGAGCTTCTCCGACTTTCGGAAGGGTTAGGGTTAGGGTTAGGGATGAAAGCACATAGGAGAAAGAGATATTCTTGAATAACTTTTTTTGTGAAGGTCGGAGAGACTTGGAAAGTGGTTGCATCTGGACTAATTTGGGTCCTGCGGATCGATTGGTACCATCCCCGAGCTTGTACGACCTTCGGAAGAGGTCGACCGACGAAATTCCCCCAAATCTGAGGAGATATTCTTGAATAACTTTTTTTGTGAAGGTCGGAGAGACTTGCAAGTAGGCTCTACCCCCACTAAATGGGGTAGCGCGCATCGATCGGTACCATCCTTGAGCTTCTCCGACTTTCGGAAGGGTTAGGGTTAGGGTTAGGGATGAAAGCACATAGGAGAAAGAGATATTCTTGAATAACTTTTTTTGTGAAGGTCGGAGAGACTTGGAAAGTGGTTGCATCTTGACTAATTTGGGTCCTGCGGATCGATTGGTACCATCCCCGAGCTTGTACGACCTTCGGAAGAGGTCGACCGACGAAATTCCCCCAAATCTGAGGAGATATTCTTGAATAACTTTTTTTGTGAAGGTCGGAGAGACTTGCAAGTAGGCTCTACCCCCACTAAATGGGGTAGCGCGCATCGATCGGTACTATCTTTGAGCTTCTCCGACTTTCGGAAGGGTTAGGGTTAGGGTTAGGGATGAAAGCACATAGGAGAAAGAGATATTCTTGAATAACGTTTTTTGTGAAGGTCGGAGAGACTTGCAAGTAGGCTCTACCCCCACTAAATGGGGTAGCGCGCATCGATCGGTACCATCCTTGAGCTTCTCCGACTTTCGGAAGGGTTAGGGTTAGGGTTAGGGATGAAAGCACATAGGAGAAAGAGATATTCTTGAATAACTTTTTTTGTGAAGGTCGGAGAGACTTGGAAAGTGGTTGCATCTGGACTAATTTGGGTCCTGCGGATCGATTGGTACCATCCCCGAGCTTGTACGACCTTCGGAAGAGGTCGACCGACGAAATTCCCCCAAATCTGAGGAGATATTCTTGAATAACTTTTTTTGTGACGGTCGGAGAGACTTGCAAGTAGGCTCTACCCCCACTAAATGGGGTAGCGCGCATCGATCGGTACCATCCTTGAGCTTCTCCGACTTTCGGAAGGGTTAGGGTTAGGGTTAGGGATGAAAGCACATAGGAGAAAGAGATATTCTTGAATAACTTTTTTTGTGAAGGTCGGAGAGACTTGCAAGTAGGCTCTACCCCCACTAAATGGGGTAGCGCGCATCGATCGGTACCATCCTTGAGCTTCTCCGACTTTCGGAAGGGTTAGGGTTAGGGTTAGGGATAAAAGCACATAGGAGAAAGAGATATTCTTGAATAACTTTTTTTGTGAAGGTCGGAGAGACTTGCAAGTAGGCTCTACCCCCACTAAATGGGGTAGCGCACATCGATCGGTACCATCCTTGAGCTTCTCCGACTTTCGGAAGGGTTAGGGTTAGGGTTAGGGATGAAAGCACATAGGAGAAAGAGATATTCTTGAATAACTTTTTTTGTGAAGGTCGGAGAGACTTGGAAAGTGGTTGCATCTGGACTAATTTGGGTCCTGCGGATCGATTGGTACCATCCCCGAGCTTGTACGACCTTCGGAAGAGGTCGACCGACGAAATTCCCCCAAATCTGAGGAGATATTCTTGAATAACTTTTTTTGTGAAGGTCGGAGAGACTTGCAAGTAGGCTCTACCCCCACTAAATGGGGTAGCGCGCATCGATCGGTACCATCCTTGAGCTTCTCCGACTTTCGGAAGGGTTAGGGTTAGGGTTAGGGATGAAAGCACATAGGAGAAAGAGATATTCTTGAATAACTTTTTTTGTGAAGGTCGGAGAGACTTGCAAGTAGGCTCTACCCCCACTAAATGGGGTAGCGCGCATCGATCGGTACCATCCTTGAGCTTCTCCGACTTTCGGAAGGGTTAGGGTTAGGGTTAGGGATGAAAGCACATAGGAGAAAGAGATATTCTTGAATAACTTTTTTTGTGAAGGTCGGAGAGACTTGGAAAGTGGTTGCATCTGGACTAATTTGGGTCCTGCGGATCGATTAGTACCATCCCCGAGCTTGTACGACCTTCGGAAGAGGTCGACCGACGAAATTCCCCCAAATCTGAGGAGATATTCTTGAATAACTTTTTTTGTGAAGGTCGGAGAGACTTGCAAGTAGGCTCTACCCCCACTAAATGGGGTTGCACGCATCGATCGGTACCATCCTTGAGCTTCTCCGACTTTCGGAAGGGTTAGGGTTAGGGTTAGGGATGAAAGCACATAGGAGAAAGAGATATTCTTGAATAACTTTTTTTGTGAAGGTCGGAGAGACTTGCAAGTAGACTCTACCCCCACTAAATGGGGTAGCGCGCATCGATCGGTACCATCCTTGAGCTTTTCCGACTTTCGGAAGGGTTAGGGTTAGGGTTAGGGATGAAAGCACATAGGAGAAAGAGATATTCTTGAATAACTTTTTTTGTGAAGGTCGGAGAGACTTGGAAAGTGGTTGCATCTGGACTAATTTGGGTCCTGCGGATCGATTGGTACCATCCCCGAGCTTGTACGACCTTCGAAAGAGGTCGACCGACGAAATTCCCCCAAATCTGAGGAGATATTCTTGAATAACTTTTTTTGTGAAGGTCGGAGAGACTTGCAAGTAGGCTCTACCCCCACTAAATGGGGTTGCGCGCATCGATCGGTACCATCCTTGAGCTTCTCCGACTTTCGGAAGGGTTAGGGTTAGGGTTAGGGATGAAAGCACATAGGAGAAAGAGATATTCTTGAATAACTTTTTTTGTGAAGGTCGGACAGACTTGCAAGTAGGCTCTACCCCCACTAAATGGGGTAGCGCGCATCGATCGGTACCATCTTTGAGCTTCTCCGACTTTCGGAAGGGTTAGGGTTAGGGTTAGGGATGAAAGCACATAGGAGAAAGAGATATTCTTGAATAACTTTTTTTGTGAAGGTCGGAGAGACTTGGAAAGTGGTTGCATCTGGACTAATTTGGGTCCTGCGGATCGATTGGTACCATCCCCGAGCTTGTACGACCTTCGAAAGAGGTCGACCGACGAAATTCCCCCAAATCTGAGGAGATATTCTTGAATAACTTTTTTTGTGAAGGTCGGAGAGACTTGCAAGTAGGCTCTACCCCCACTAAATGGGGTTGCGCGCATCGATCGGTACCATCCTTGAGCTTCTCCGACTTTCGGAAGGGTTAGGGTTAGGGTTAGGGATGAAAGCACATAGGAGAAAGAGATATTCTTGAATAACTTTTTTTGTGAAGGTCGGAGAGACTTGGAAAGTGGTTGCATCTGGACTAATTTGGGTCCTGCGGATCGATTGGTACCATCCCCGAGCTTGTACGACCTTCGGAAGAGGTCGACCGACGAAATTCCCCCAAATCTGAGGAGATATTCTTGAATAACTTTTTTTGTGAAGGTCGGAGAGACTTGCAAGTAGGCTCTACCCCCACTAAATGGGGTAGCGCGCATCGATCGGTACCATCCTTGAGCTTCTCCGACTTTCGGAAGGGTTAGGGTTAGGGTTAGGGATGAAAGCACATAGGAGAAAGAGATATTCTTGAATAACTTTTTTTGTGAAGGTCGGAGAGACTTGCAAGTAGGCTCTACCCCCACTAAATGGGGTAGCGCGCATCGATCGGTACCATCCTTGAGCTTCTCCGACTTTCGGAAGGGTTAGGGTTAGGGTTAGGGATGAAAGCACATAGGAGAAAGAGATATTCTTGAATAACTTTTTTTGTGAAGGTCGGAGAGACTTGGAAAGTGGTTGCATCTGGACTAATTTGGGTCCTGCGGATCGATTGGTACCATCCCCGAGCTTGTACGACCTTCGGAAGAGGTCGACCGACGAAATTCCCCCAAATCTGAGGAGATATTCTTGAATAACTTTTTTTGTGAAGGTCGGAGAGACTTGCAAGTAGGCTCTACCCCCACTAAATGGGGTTGCACGCATCGATCGGTACCATCCTTGAGCTTCTCCGACTTTCGGAAGGGTTAGGGTTAGGGTTAGGGATGAAAGCACATAGGAGAAAGAGATATTCTTGAATAACTTTTTTTGTGAAGGTCGGAGAGACTTGCAAGTAGACTCTACCCCCACTAAATGGGGTAGCGCGCATCGATCGGTACCATCCTTGAGCTTTTCCGACTTTCGGAAGGGTTAGGGTTAGGGTTAGGGATGAAAGCACATAGGAGAAAGAGATATTCTTGAATAACTTTTTTTGTGAAGGTCGGAGAGACTTGGAAAGTGGTTGCATCTGGACTAATTTGGGTCCTGCGGATCGATTGGTACCATCCCCGAGCTTGTACGACCTTCGAAAGAGGTCGACCGACGAAATTCCCCCAAATCTGAGGAGATATTCTTGAATAACTTTTTTTGTGAAGGTCGGAGAGACTTGCAAGTAGGCTCTACCCCCACTAAATGGGGTTGCGCGCATCGATCGGTACCATCCTTGAGCTTCTCCGACTTTCGGAAGGGTTAGGGTTAGGGTTAGGGATGAAAGCACATAGGAGAAAGAGATATTCTTGAATAACTTTTTTTGTGAAGGTCGGACAGACTTGCAAGTAGGCTCTACCCCCACTAAATGGGGTAGCGCGCATCGATCGGTACCATCCTTGAGCTTCTCCGACTTTCGGAAGGGTTAGGGTTAGGGTTAGGGATGAAAGCACATAGGAGAAAGAGATATTCTTGAATAACTTTTTTTGTGAAGGTCGGAGAGACTTGGAAAGTGGTTGCATCTGGACTAATTTGGGTCCTGCGGATCGATTGGTACCATCCCCGAGCTTGTACGACCTTCGAAAGAGGTCGACCGACGAAATTCCCCCAAATCTGAGGAGATATTCTTGAATAACTTTTTTTGTGAAGGTCGGAGAGACTTGCAAGTAGGCTCTACCCCCACTAAATGGGGTTGCGCGCATCGATCGGTACCATCCTTGAGCTTCTCCGACTTTCGGAAGGGTTAGGGTTAGGGTTAGGGATGAAAGCACATAGGAGAAAGAGATATTCTTGAATAACTTTTTTTGTGAAGGTCGGAGAGACTTGGAAAGTGGTTGCATCTGGACTAATTTGGGTCCTGCGGATCGATTGGTACCATCCCCGAGCTTGTACGACCTTCGGAAGAGGTCGACCGACGAAATTCCCCCAAATCTGAGGAGATATTCTTGAATAACTTTTTTTGTGAAGGTCGGAGAGACTTGCAAGTAGGCTCTACCCCCACTAAATGGGGTTGCACGCATCGATCGGTACCATCCTTGAGCTTCTCCGACTTTCGGAAGGGTTAGGGTTAGGGTTAGGGATGAAAGCACATAGGAGAAAGAGATATTCTTGAATAACTTTTTTTGTGAAGGTCGGAGAGACTTGCAAGTAGGCTCTACCCCCACTAAATGGGGTAGCGCGCATCGATCGGTACCATCCTTGAGCTTCTCCGACTTTCGGAAGGGTTAGGGTTAGGGTTAGGGATGAAAGCACATAGGAGAAAGAGATATTCTTGAATAACTTTTTTTGTGAAGGTCGGAGAGACTTGGAAAGTGGTTGCATCTGGACTAATTTGGGTCCTGCGGATCGATTGGTACCATCCCCGAGCTTGTACGACCTTCGGAAGAGGTCGACCGACGAAATTCCCCCAAATCTGAGGAGATATTCTTGAATAACTTTTTTTGTGAAGGTCGGAGAGACTTGCAAGTAGGCTCTACCCCCACTAAATGGGGTTGCACGCATCGATCGGTACCATCCTTGAGCTTCTCCGACTTTCGGAAGGGTTAGGGTTAGGGTTAGGGATGAAAGCACATAGGAGAAAGAGATATTCTTGAATAACTTTTTTTGTGAAGGTCGGAGAGACTTGCAAGTAGACTCTACCCCCACTAAATGGGGTAGCGCGCATCGATCGGTACCATCCTTGAGCTTTTCCGACTTTCGGAAGGGTTAGGGTTAGGGTTAGGGATGAAAGCACATAGGAGAAAGAGATATTCTTGAATAACTTTTTTTGTGAAGGTCGGAGAGACTTGGAAAGTGGTTGCATCTGGACTAATTTGGGTCCTGCGGATCGATTGGTACCATCCCCGAGCTTGTACGACCTTCGAAAGAGGTCGACCGACGAAATTCCCCCAAATCTGAGGAGATATTCTTGAATAACTTTTTTTGTGAAGGTCGGAGAGACTTGCAAGTAGGCTCTACCCCCACTAAATGGGGTTGCGCGCATCGATCGGTACCATCCTTGAGCTTCTCCGACTTTCGGAAGGGTTAGGGTTAGGGTTAGGGATGAAAGCACATAGGAGAAAGAGATATTCTTGAATAACTTTTTTTGTGAAGGTCGGACAGACTTGCAAGTAGGCTCTACCCCCACTAAATGGGGTAGCGCGCATCGATCGGTACCATCCTTGAGCTTCTCCGACTTTCGGAAGGGTTAGGGTTAGGGTTAGGGATGAAAGCACATAGGAGAAAGAGATATTCTTGAATAACTTTTTTTGTGAAGGTCGGAGAGACTTGGAAAGTGGTTGCATCTGGACTAATTTGGGTCCTGCGGATCGATTGGTACCATCCCCGAGCTTGTACGACCTTCGAAAGAGGTCGACCGACGAAATTCCCCCAAATCTGAGGAGATATTCTTGAATAACTTTTTTTGTGAAGGTCGGAGAGACTTGCAAGTAGGCTCTACCCCCACTAAATGGGGTTGCGCGCATCGATCGGTACCATCCTTGAGCTTCTCCGACTTTCGGAAGGGTTAGGGTTAGGGTTAGGGATGAAAGCACATAGGAGAAAGAGATATTCTTGAATAACTTTTTTTGTGAAGGTCGGAGAGACTTGGAAAGTGGTTGCATCTGGACTAATTTGGGTCCTGCGGATCGATTGGTACCATCCCCGAGCTTGTACGACCTTCGGAAGAGGTCGACCGACGAAATTCCCCCAAATCTGAGGAGATATTCTTGAATAACTTTTTTTGTGAAGGTCGGAGAGACTTGCAAGTAGGCTCTACCCCCACTAAATGGGGTAGCGCGCATCGATCGGTACCATCCTTGAGCTTCTCCGACTTTCGGAAGGGTTAGGGTTAGGGTTAGGGATGAAAGCACATAGGAGAAAGAGATATTCTTGAATAACTTTTTTTGTGAAGGTCGGAGAGACTTGGAAAGTGGTTGCATCTGGACTAATTTGGGTCCTGCAGATCGATTGGTACCATCCCTGAGCTTGTACGACCTTCGGAAGAGGTCGACCGACGAAATTCCCCCAAATCTGAGGAGATATTCTTGAATAACTTTTTTTGTGAAGGTCGGAGAGACTTGCAAGTAGGCTCTACCCCCACTAAATGGGGTAGCGCGCATCGATCGGTACCATCCTTGAGCTTCTCCGACTTTCGGAAGGGTTAGGGTTAGGGTTAGGGATGAAAGCACATAGGAGAAAGAGATATTCTTGAATAACTTTTTTTGTGAAGGTCGGAGAGACTTGCAAGTAGGCTCTACCCCCACTAAATGGGGTAGCGCGCATCGATCGGTACCATCCTTGAGCTTCTCCGACTTTCGGAAGGGTTAGGGTTAGGGTTAGGGATGAAAGCACATAGGAGAAAGAGATATTCTTGAATAACTTTTTTTGTGAAGGTCGGAGAGACTTGGAAAGTGGTTGCATCTGGACTAATTTGGGTCCTGCGGATCGATTGGTACCATCCCCGAGCTTGTACGACCTTCGGAAGAGGTCGACCGACGAAATTCCCCCAAATCTGAGGAGATATTCTTGAATAACTTTTTTTGTGAAGGTCGGAGAGACTTGCAAGTAGGCTCTACCCCCACTAAATGGGGTTGCACGCATCGATCGGTACCATCTTTGAGCTTCTCCGACTTTCGGAAGGGTTAGGGTTAGGGTTAGGGATGAAAGCACATAGGAGAAAGAGATATTCTTGAATAACTTTTTTTGTGAAGGTCGGAGAGACTTGCAAGTAGACTCTACCCCCACTAAATGGGGTAGCGCGCATCGATCGGTACCATCCTTGAGCTTTTCCGACTTTCGGAAGGGTTAGGGTTAGGGTTAGGGATGAAAGCACATAGGAGAAAGAGATATTCTTGAATAACTTTTTTTGTGAAGGTCGGAGAGACTTGGAAAGTGGTTGCATCTGGACTAATTTGGGTCCTGCGGATCGATTGGTACCATCCCCGAGCTTGTACGACCTTCGAAAGAGGTCGACCGACGAAATTCCCCCAAATCTGAGGAGATATTCTTGAATAACTTTTTTTGTGAAGGTCGGAGAGACTTGCAAGTAGGCTCTACCCCCACTAAATGGGGTTGCGCGCATCGATCGGTACCATCCTTGAGCTTCTCCGACTTTCGGAAGGGTTAGGGTTAGGGTTAGGGATGAAAGCACATAGGAGAAAGAGATATTCTTGAATAACTTTTTTTGTGAAGGTCGGACAGACTTGCAAGTAGGCTCTACCCCCACTAAATGGGGTAGCGCGCATCGATCGGTACCATCCTTGAGCTTCTCCGACTTTCGGAAGGGTTAGGGTTAGGGTTAGGGATGAAAGCACATAGGAGAAAGAGATATTCTTGAATAACTTTTTTTGTGAAGGTCGGAGAGACTTGGAAAGTGGTTGCATCTGGACTAATTTGGGTCCTGCGGATCGATTGGTACCATCCCCGAGCTTGTACGACCTTCGAAAGAGGTCGACCGACGAAATTCCCCCAAATCTGAGGAGATATTCTTGAATAACTTTTTTTGTGAAGGTCGGAGAGACTTGCAAGTAGGCTCTACCCCCACTAAATGGGGTTGCGCGCATCGATCGGTACCATCCTTGAGCTTCTCCGACTTTCGGAAGGGTTAGGGTTAGGGTTAGGGATGAAAGCACATAGGAGAAAGAGATATTCTTGAATAACTTTTTTTGTGAAGGTCGGAGAGACTTGGAAAGTGGTTGCATCTGGACTAATTTGGGTCCTGCGGATCGATTGGTACCATCCCCGAGCTTGTACGACCTTCGGAAGAGGTCGACCGACGAAATTCCCCCAAATCTGAGGAGATATTCTTGAATAACTTTTTTTGTGAAGGTCGGAGAGACTTGCAAGTAGGCTCTACCCCCACTAAATGGGGTAGCGCGCATCGATCGGTACCATCCTTGAGCTTCTCCGACTTTCGGAAGGGTTAGGGTTAGGGTTAGGGATGAAAGCACATAGGAGAAAGAGATATTCTTGAATAACTTTTTTTGTGAAGGTCGGAGAGACTTGGAAAGTGGTTGCATCTGGACTAATTTGGGTCCTGCAGATCGATTGGTACCATCCCTGAGCTTGTACGACCTTCGGAAGAGGTCGACCGACGAAATTCCCCCAAATCTGAGGAGATATTCTTGAATAACTTTTTTTGTGAAGGTCGGAGAGACTTGCAAGTAGGCTCTACCCCCACTAAATGGGGTAGCGCGCATCGATCGGTACCATCCTTGAGCTTCTCCGACTTTCGGAAGGGTTAGGGTTAGGGTTAGGGATAAAAGCACATAGGAGAAAGAGATATTCTTGAATAACTTTTTTTGTGAAGGTCGGAGAGACTTGCAAGTAGGCTCTACCCCCACTAAATGGGGTAGCGCACATCGATCGGTACCATCCTTGAGCTTCTCCGACTTTCGGAAGGGTTAGGGTTAGGGTTAGGGATGAAAGCACATAGGAGAAAGAGATATTCTTGAATAACTTTTTTTGTGAAGGTCGGAGAGACTTGGAAAGTGGTTGCATCTGGACTAATTTGGGTCCTGCGGATCGATTGGTACCATCCCCGAGCTTGTACGACCTTCGGAAGAGGTCGACCGACGAAATTCCCCCAAATCTGAGGAGATATTCTTGAATAACTTTTTTTGTGAAGGTCGGAGAGACTTGCAAGTAGGCTCTACCCCCACTAAATGGGGTTGCGCGCATCGATCGGTACCATCCTTGAGCTTCTCCGACTTTCGGAAGGGTTAGGGTTAGGGTTAGGGATGAAAGCACATAGGAGAAAGAGATATTCTTGAATAACTTTTTTTGTGAAGGTCGGAGAGACTTGCAAGTAGACTCTACCCCCACTAAATGGGGTAGCGCGCATCGATCGGTACCATCCTTGAGCTTTTCCGACTTTCGGAAGGGTTAGGGTTAGGGTTAGGGATGAAAGCACATAGGAGAAAGAGATATTCTTGAATAACTTTTTTTGTGAAGGTCGGAGAGACTTGGAAAGTGGTTGCATCTGGACTAATTTGGGTCCTGCGGATCGATTGGTACCATCCCCGAGCTTGTACGACCTTCGAAAGAGGTCGACCGACGAAATTCCCCCAAATCTGAGGAGATATTCTTGAATAACTTTTTTTGTGAAGGTCGGAGAGACTTGCAAGTAGGCTCTACCCCCACTAAATGGGGTTGCGCGCATCGATCGGTACCATCCTTGAGCTTCTCCGACTTTCGGAAGGGTTAGGGTTAGGGTTAGGGATGAAAGCACATAGGAGAAAGAGATATTCTTGAATAACTTTTTTTGTGAAGGTCGGAGAGACTTGGAAAGTGGTTGCATCTGGACTAATTTGGGTCCTGCGGATCGATTGGTACCATCCCCGAGCTTGTACGACCTTCGAAAGAGGTCGACCGACGAAATTCCCCCAAATCTGAGGAGATATTCTTGAATAACTTTTTTTGTGAAGGTCGGAGAGACTTGCAAGTAGGCTTTACCCCCACTAAATGGGGTTGCGCGCATCGATCGGTACCATCCTTGAGCTTCTCCGACTTTCGGAAGGGTTAGGGTTAGGGTTAGGGATGAAAGCACATAGGAGAAAGAGATATTCTTGAATAACTTTTTTTGTGAAGGTCGGACAGACTTGCAAGTAGGCTCTACCCCCACTAAATGGGGTAGCGCGCATCGATCGGTACCATCTTTGAGCTTCTCCGACTTTCGGAAGGGTTAGGGTTAGGGTTAGGGATGAAAGCACATAGGAGAAAGAGATATTCTTGAATAACTTTTTTTGTGAAGGTCGGAGAGACTTGGAAAGTGGTTGCATCTGGACTAATTTGGGTCCTGCGGATCGATTGGTACCATCCCCGAGCTTGTACGACCTTCTAAAGAGGTCGACCGACGAAATTCCCCCAAATCTGAGGAGATATTCTTGAATAACTTTTTTTGTGAAGGTCGGAGAGACTTGCAAGTAGGCTTTACCCCCACTAAATGGGGTTGCGCGCATCGATCGGTACCATCCTTGAGCTTCTCCGACTTTCGGAAGGGTTAGGGTTAGGGTTAGGGATGAAAGCACATAGGAGAAAGAGATATTCTTGAATAACTTTTTTTGTGAAGGTCGGAGAGACTTGGAAAGTGGTTGCATCTGGACTAATTTGGGTCCTGCGGATCGATTGGTACCATCCCCGAGCTTGTACGACCTTCGGAAGAGGTCGACCGACGAAATTCCCCCAAATCTGAGGAGATATTCTTGAATAACTTTTTTTGTGAAGGTCGGAGAGACTTGCAAGTAGGCTCTACCCCCACTAAATGGGGTAGCGCGCATCGATCGGTACCATCCTTGAGCTTCTCCGACTTTCGGAAGGGTTAGGGTTAGGGTTAGGGATGAAAGCACATAGGAGAAAGAGATATTCTTGAATAACTTTTTTTGTGAAGGTCGGAGAGACTTGGAAAGTGGTTGCATCTTGACTAATTTGGGTCCTGCGGATCGATTGGTACCATCCCCGAGCTTGTACGACCTTCGGAAGAGGTCGACCAACGAAATTCCCCCAAATCTGAGGAGATATTCTTGAATAACTTTTTTTGTGAAGGTCGGAGAGACTTGCAAGTAGGCTCTACCCCCACTAAATGGGGTAGCGCGCATCGATCGGTACTATCCTTGAGCTTCTCCGACTTTCGGAAGGGTTAGGGTTAGGGTTAGGGATGAAAGCACATAGGAGAAAGAGATATTCTTGAATAACGTTTTTTGTGAAGGTCGGAGAGACTTGCAAGTAGGCTCTACCCCCACTAAATGGGGTAGCGCGCATCGATCGGTACCATCCTTGAGCTTCTCCGACTTTCGGAAGGGTTAGGGTTAGGGTTAGGGATGAAAGCACATAGGAGAAAGAGATATTCTTGAATAACTTTTTTTGTGAAGGTCGGAGAGACTTGGAAAGTGGTTGCATCTGGACTAATTTGGGTCCTGCGGATCGATTGGTACCATCCCCGAGCTTGTACGACCTTCGGAAGAGGTCGACCGACGAAATTCCCCCAAATCTGAGGAGATATTCTTGAATAACTGTTTTTGTGAAGGTCGGAGAGACTTGCAAGTAGGCTCTACCCCCACTAAATGGGGTAGCGCGCATCGATCGGTACTATCCTTGAGCTTCTCCGACTTTCGGAAGGGTTAGGGTTAGGGTTAGGGATGAAAGCACATAGGAGAAAGAGATATTCTTGAATAACTTTTTTTGTGAAGGTCGGAGAGACTTGCAAGTAGGCTCTACCCCCACTAAATGGGGTAGCGCGCATCGATCGGTACCATCCTTGAGCTTCTCCGACTTTCGGAAGGGTTAGGGTTAGGGATGAAAGCACATAGGAGAAAGAGATATTCTTGAATAACTTTTTTTGTGAAGGTCGAAGAGACTTGGAAAGTGGTTGCATCTGGACTAATTTGGGTCCTGCTGATCGATTGGTACCATCTCCGAGCTTGTACGACCTTCGGAAGAGGTCGACCGACGAAATTCCCCCAAATCTGAGGAGATATTCTTGAATAACTTTTTTTGTGAAGGTCGGAGAGACTTGCAAGTAGGCTCTACCCCCACTAAATGGGGTTGCGCGCATCGATCGGTACCATCCTTGAGCTTCTCCGACTTTCGGAAGGGTTAGGGTTAGGGTTAGGGATGAAAGCACATAGGAGAAAGAGATATTCTTGAATAACTTTTTTTGTGAAGGTCGGAGAGACTTGCAAGTAGGCTCTACCCCCACTAAATGGGGTAGCGCGCATCGATCGGTACCATCCTTGAGCTTCTCCGACTTTCGGAAGGGTTAGGGTTAGGGTTAGGGATGAAAGCACATAGGAGAAAGAGATATTCTTGAATAACTTTTTTTGTGAAGGTCGGAGAGACTTGGAAAGTGGTTGCATCTGGACTAATTTGGGTCCTGCAGATCGATTGGTACCATCCCCGAGCTTGTACGACCTTCGGAAGAGGTCGACCGACGAAATTCCCCCAAATCTGAGAGGATATTCTTGAATAACTTTTTTTGTGAAGGTCGGAGAGACTTGCAAGTAGGCTCTACCCCCACTAAATGGGGTAGCGCGCATCGATCGGTACCATCCTTGAGCTTCTCCGACTTTCGGAAGGGTTAGGGTTAGGGTTAGGGATGAAAGCACATAGGAGAAAGAGATATTCTTGAATAACTTTTTTTGTGAAGGTCGGAGAGACTTGCAAGTAGGCTCTACCCCCACTAAATGGGGTAGCGCGCATCGATCGGTACCATCCTTGAGCTTCTCCGACTTTCGGAAGGGTTAGGGTTAGGGTTAGGGATGAAAGCACATAGGAGAAAGAGATATTCTTGAATAACTTTTTTTGTGAAGGTCGGAGAGACTTGCAAGTAGGCTCTACCCCCACTAAATGGGGTAGCGCGCATCGATCGGTACCATCCTTGAGCTTCTCCGACTTTTGGAAGGGTTAGGGTTAGGGTTAGGGATGAAAGCACATAGGAGAAAGAGATATTCTTGAATAACTTTTTTTGTGAAGGTCGGAGAGACTTGGAAAGTGGTTGCATCTGGACTAATTTGGGTCCTGCGGATCGATTGGTACCATCCCTGAGCTTGTACAACCTTCGGAAGAGGTCGACCGACGAAATTCCCCCAAATCTGAGGAGATATTCTTGAATAACTTTTTTTGTGAAGGTCGGAGAGACTTGCAAGTAGGCTCTACCCCCACTAAATGGGGTAGCGCGCATCGATCGGTACCATCCTTGAGCTTCTCCGACTTTCGGAAGGGTTAGGGTTAGGGTTAGGGATGAAAGCACATAGGAGAAAGAGATATTCTTGAATAACTTTTTTTGTGAAGGTCGGAGAGACTTGCAAGTAGGCTCTATCCCCACTAAATGGGGTAGCGCGCATCGATCGGTACCATCCTTGAGCTTCTCCGACTTTCGGAAGGGTTAGGGTTAGGGTTAGGGATGAAAGCACATAGGAGAAAGAGATATTCTTGAATAACTTTTTTTGTGAAGGTCGGAGAGACTTGCAAGTAGGCTCTACCCCCACTAAATGGGGTAGCGCACATCGATCGGTACCATCCTTGAGCTTCTCCGACTTTCGGAAGGGTTAGGGTTAGGGTTAGGGATGAAAGCACATAGGAGAAAGAGATATTCTTGAATAACTTTTTTTGTGAAGGTCGGAGAGACTTGGAAAGTGGTTGCATCTGGACTAAATTGGGTCCTGCGGATCGATTGGTACCATCCCCGAGCTTGTACGACCTTCGGAAGAGGTCGACCGACGAAATTCCCCCAAATCTGAGGAGATATTCTTGAATAACTTTTTTTGTGAAGGTCGGAGAGACTTGCAAGTAGGCTCTACCCCCACTAAATGGGGTAGCGCGCATCGATCGGTACCATCCTTGAGCTTCTCCGACTTTCGGAAGGGTTAGGGTTAGGGTTAGGGATGAAAGCACATAGGAGAAAGAGATATTCTTGAATAACTTTTTTTGTGAAGGTCGGAGAGACTTGCAAGTAGGCTCTACCCCCACTAAATGGGGTAGCGCACATCGATCGGTACCATCCTTGAGCTTCTCCGACTTTCGGAAGGGTTAGGGTTAGGGTTAGGGATGAAAGCACATAGGAGAAAGAGATATTCTTGAATAACTTTTTTTGTGAAGGTCGGAGAGACTTGGAAAGTGGTTGCATCTGGACTAATTTGGGTCCTGCGGATCGATTGGTACCATCCCCGAGCTTGTACGACCTTCGGAAGAGGTCGACCGACGAAATTCCCCCAAATCTGAGGAGATATTCTTGAATAACTTTTTTTGTGAAGGTCGGAGAGACTTGCAAGTAGGCTCTACCCCCACTAAATGGGGTAGCGCGCATCGATCGGTACCATCCTTGAGCTTCTCCGACTTTCGGAAGGGTTAGGGTTAGGGTTAGGGATGAAAGCACATAGGAGAAAGAGATATTCTTGAATAACTTTTTTTGTGAAGGTCGGAGAGACTTGCAAGTAGGCTCTACCCCCACTAAATGGGGTTGCGCGCATCGATCAGTACCATCCTTGAGCTTCTCCGACTTTCGGAAGGGTTAGGGTTAGGGTTAGGGATGAAAGCACATAGGAGAAAGAGATATTCTTGAATAACTTTTTTTGTGAAGGTCGGAGAGACTTGCAAGTAGGCTCTACCCCCACTAAATGGGGTAGCGCGCATCGATCGGTACCATCCTTGAGCTTCTCCGACTTTCGGAAGGGTTAGGGTTAGGGTTAGGGATGAAAGCACATAGGAGAAAGAGATATTCTTGAATAACTTTTTTTGTGAAGGTCGGAGAGACTTGGAAAGTGGTTGCATCTGGACTAATTTGGGTCCTGCGGATCGATTGGTACCATCCCCGAGCTTGTACGACCTTCGGAAGAGGTCGACCGACGAAATTCCCCCAAATCTGAGGAGATATTCTTGAATAACTTTTTTTGTGAAGGTCGGAGAGACTTGCAAGTAGGCTCTACCCCCACTAAATGGGGTAGCGCGCATCGATCGGTACCATCCTTGAGCTTCTCCGACTTTCGGAAGGGTTAGGGTTAGGGTTAGGGATGAAAGCACATAGGAGAAAGAGATATTCTTGAATAACTTTTTTTGTGAAGGTCGGAGAGACTTGCAAGTAGGCTCTACCCCCACTAAATGGGGTAGCGCACATCGATCGGTACCATCCTTGAGCTTCTCCGACTTTCGGAAGGGTTAGGGTTAGGGTTAGGGATGAAAGCACATAGGAGAAAGAGATATTCTTGAATAACTTTTTTTGTGAAGGTCGGAGAGACTTGGAAAGTGGTTGCATCTGGACTAATTTGGGTCCTGCGGATCGATTGGTACCATCCCCGAGCTTGTACGACCTTCGGAAGAGGTCGACCGACGAAATTCCCCCAAATCTGAGGAGATATTCTTGAATAACTTTTTTTGTGAAGGTCGGAGAGACTTGCAAGTAGGCTCTACCCCCACTAAATGGGGTTGCGCGCATCGATCGGTACCATCCTTGAGCTTCTCCGACTTTCGGAAGGGTTAGGGTTAGGGTTAGGGATGAAAGCACATAGGAGAAAGAGATATTCTTGAATAACTTTTTTTGTGAAGGTCGGAGAGACTTGCAAGTAGGCTCTACCCCCACTAAATGGGGTAGCGCGCATCGATCGGTACCATCCTTGAGCTTCTCCGACTTTCGGAAGGGTTAGGGTTAGGGTTAGGGATGAAAGCACATAGGAGAAAGAGATATTCTTGAATAACTTTTTTTGTGAAGGTCGGAGAGACTTGGAAAGTGGTTGCATCTGGACTAATTTGGGTCCTGCGGATCGATTGGTACCATCCCCGAGCTTGTACGACCTTCGGAAGAGGTCGACCGACGAAATTCCCCCAAATCTGAGGAGATATTCTTGAATAACTTTTTTTGTGAAGGTCGGAGAGACTTGCAAGTAGGCTCTACCCCCACTAAATGGGGTAGCGCGCATCGATCGGTACCATCCTTGAGCTTCTCCGACTTTCGGAAGGGTTAGGGTTAGGGTTAGGGATGAAAGCACATAGGAGAAAGAGATATTCTTGAATAACTTTTTTTGTGAAGGTCGGAGAGACTTGCAAGTAGGCTCTACCCCCACTAAATGGGGTAGCGCGCATCGATCAGTACCATCTTTGAGCTTCTCCGACTTTCGGAAGGGTTAGGGTTAGGGTTAGGGATGAAAGCACATAGGAGAAAGAGATATTCTTGAATAACTTTTTTTGTGAAGGTCGGAGAGACTTGCAAGTAGGCTCTACCCCCACTAAATGGGGTAGCGCGCATCGATCGGTACCATCCTTGAGCTTCTCCGACTTTTGGAAGGGTTAGGGTTAGGGTTAGGGATGAAAGCACATAGGAGAAAGAGATATTCTTGAATAACTTTTTTTGTGAAGGTCGGAGAGACTTGGAAAGTGGTTGCATCTGGACTAATTTGGGTCCTGCGGATCGATTGGTACCATCCCCGAGCTTGTACAACCTTCGGAAGAGGTCGACCGACGAAATTCCCCCAAATCTGAGGAGATATTCTTGAATAACTTTTTTTGTGAAGGTCGGAGAGACTTGCAAGTAGGCTCTACCCCCACTAAATGGGGTAGCGCGCATCGATCGGTACCATCCTTGAGCTTCTCCGACTTTCGGAAGGGTTAGGGTTAGGGTTAGGGATGAAAGCACATAGGAGAAAGAGATATTCTTGAATAACTTTTTTTGTGAAGGTCGGAGAGACTTGCAAGTAGGCTCTACCCCCACTAAATGGGGTAGCGCGCATCGATCAGTACCATCCTTGAGCTTCTCCGACTTTCGGAAGGGTTAGGGTTAGGGTTAGGGATGAAAGCACATAGGAGAAAGAGATATTCTTGAATAACTTTTTTTGTGAAGGTCGGAGAGACTTGCAAGTAGGCTCTACCCCCACTAAATGGGGTAGCGCACATCGATCGGTACCATCCTTGAGCTTCTCCGACTTTCGGAAGGGTTAGGGTTAGGGTTAGGGATGAAAGCACATAGGAGAAAGAGATATTCTTGAATAACTTTTTTTTTGAAGGTCGGAGAGACTTGGAAAGTGGTTGCATCTGGACTAATTTGGGTCCTGCTGATCGACTGGTACCATCCCCGAGCTTGTACGACCTTCGGAAGAGGTCGACCGACGAAATTCCCCCAAATCTGAGGAGATATTCTTGAATAACTTTTTTTGTGAAGGTCTGAGAGACTTGCAAGTAGGCTCTACCCCCACTAAATGGGGTAGCGCGCATCGATCGGTACCATCCTTGAGCTTCTCCGACTTTCGGAAGGGTTAGGGTTAGGGTTAGGGATGAAAGCACATAGGAGAAAGAGATATTCTTGAATAACTTTTTTTGTGAAGGTCGGAGAGACTTGCAAGTAGGCTCTACCCCCACTAAATGGGGTAGCGCGCATCGATCGGTACCATCCTTGAGCTTCTCCGACTTTCGGAAGGGTTAGGGTTAGGGTTAGGGATGAAAGCACATAGGAGAAAGAGATATTCTTGAATAACTTTTTTTGTGAAGGTCGGAGAGACTTGGAAAGTGGTTGCATCTGGACTAATTTGGGTCCTGCGGATCGATTGGTACCATCCCCGAGCTTGTACGACCTTCGGAAGAGGTCGACCGACGAAATTCCCCCAAATCTGAGGAGATATTCTTGAATAACTTTTTTTGTGAAGGTCGGAGAGACTTGCAAGTAGGCTCTACCCCCACTAAATGGGGTTGCGCGCATCGATCGGTACCATCCTTGAGCTTCTCCGACTTTCGGAAGGGTTAGGGTTAGGGTTAGGGATGAAAGCACATAGGAGAAAGAGATATTCTTGAATAACTTTTTTTGTGAAGGTCGGAGAGACTTGCAAGTAGACTGTACCCCCACTAAATGGGGTAGCGCGCATCGATCGGTACCATCCTTGAGCTTTTCCGACTTTCGGAAGGGTTAGGGTTAGGGTTAGGGATGAAAGCACATAGGAGAAAGAGATATTCTTGAATAACTTTTTTTGTGAAGGTCGGAGAGACTTGGAAAGTGGTTGCATCTGGACTAATTTGGGTCCTGCGGATCGATTGGTACCATCCCCGAGCTTGTACGACCTTCGAAAGAGGTCGACCGACGAAATTCCCCCAAATCTGAGGAGATATTCTTGAATAACTTTTTTTGTGAAGGTCGGAGAGACTTGCAAGTAGGCTCTACCCCCACTAAATGGGGTTGCGCGCATCGATCGGTACCATCCTTGAGCTTCTCCGACTTTCGGAAGGGTTAGGGTTAGGGTTAGGGATGAAAGCACATAGGAGAAAGAGATATTCTTGAATAACTTTTTTTGTGAAGGTCGGAGAGACTTGGAAAGTGGTTGCATCTGGACTAATTTGGGTCCTGCGGATCGATTGGTACCATCCCCGAGCTTGTACGACCTTCGGAAGAGGTCGACCGACGAAATTCCCCCAAATCTGAGGAGATATTCTTGAATAACTTTTTTTGTGAAGGTCGGAGAGACTTGCAAGTAGGCTCTACCCCCACTAAATGGGGTAGCGCGCATCTATCGGTACCATCCTTGAGCTTCTCCGACTTTCGGAAGGGTTAGGGTTAGGGTTAGGGATGAAAGCACATACACTGTAAAAAAGAAAAAGTTGAGAAAACGTAAAATATCAAGGCAACATGATGCAAGAGATTTTTGAGTTTTCTCAACTTTTGCCTGCTGTTGTTGACTTAACTAAGGTTTTCAAGTTCTTCAAAGAGTTCTGCCAACTTGGATCTTCTTGTTCACCTAATTAGGATAATCATGTGAGACTAATAAAGAAATTCTTGCTTGAATGCCATGTATTTCTACCTTCACCAAACGCAGATTTTTTTGTTGAATTAATAAACAATTATGCCCCTCAATGTCATGCATTTGTACCTCCTTTAAACATAGGTATTCTTGTTGAATAAACGTACAATTATCCCTTCAATGGCATATATTCCTAGATGCACCAAACACAAATATTCTTGTTGAATAAACATACATTTTATCTGTATAAATCAAGAAAAATGTATGTTGCTGTAATTTTATTATTATAAAATGCTAAACAGATAATAAATAAAACGCAGTACAGCTGAATGTTATCTGAAATATTTCTTTATTTCTTTATATTTTTTTATTTATTTTGAACAGGCGGGTTAAGTGCCTTTGTAAAAAAACATTCTTCTCAAATTAGTTCGCAACATCAAATTGAATGACTAACCATTTTTGCATACACATACAACAATGTGTATTCAAACACATACACATACACAATGTGTATATTCAAACACATACACATACAACAATGTGTATATTTAAACACATACACATACAACAATGTGTATATTTAAACACATACACATACAACAAGGTGTATATTTAAACACATACACATACACAATGTGTATTTAAACACATACACATACAACAATGTGTATATTTAAACACATACACATACAACAATGTGTATATTTAAACACATACACATACCACAATATGTATATTTAAACACATACACATACACAATGTGTATTCAAACACATACACAATGTGTATTCAAAATAAAAGTTTCGTTTTCAAAGATCTTGTGCGCTGGGAGCACCGAGAGCCACCAAGCTCAAAAAAGATAGTCTGGATGGCTTCAAATGTATACCTCAACTGTTTGGGGTAATTTATATTGAGGGCATATAGAAGGCCAAAGAGGTAGGCGAACGCAGAGGAGAGGTTTTCCATTTCATGCAGCACGATGCCCGCTTCCAAAACAACTGCATGGTCTCGAGCATGTGAGATGTCGGCTTCGTCATCTAGGATGGTGAGGATGGCCACAGACGCCCCTTCCAGCACTGGTGCCAAAATGTCAGTGTCCTGAGGAAAAATAACAGATGCATTTGAACCTTGACAAACTAGAAAGAGCATTTTCTGAAGAAAATGTGTGTGAATGCTGAGAAGGTCCGTGCTAAAGCTGAAAAGTATAATTTGTAGGCTGAGATATGATTGGCTTCATAACGGCTAAAAACAGTTGAAATGTTAAAAAGGCAGAAGAAAATGGGCAGCTATACACTGGAACCTGACAGCCAAAGAAAATTGATGAAGCAATGGCAACATAGCTGACGTAATAGCTGAAAATAGATTTAGTAGTTTAGAAGTAGAACTTGTGAAAAGGAGGTTGATTTACATGAATTGTAAAAAAGTTAGTGTGAACAATGTATGAAAATATGAACAAATCAGAGAAATATGATTACTGCACTGATAAACTGCACTGGGGAGGTGTATATTTCCATTTTGGATGAACTACTACTTTAAAACATCTCATGAGAATGAGGAATTAGCTACATGGCCTGAAGTATTCATCTTTTTGCTACAGTTACTAGTACTTACCAAGCACTTCATGAAAAACTTTTTGGTATCTTCGCGGAGGAAAATGGGCAAGCCTCTCAGTGCTGCTGTCTTTCGGTGTGTAACAATGTCAGATGTCTAAAGAGTATCCAGTGGAAAATAAGTATTTCAATAAGTATAGTACTGTACTGAACATACACATAATGCAAAATCAGAAATCTTTTATAGTACTGAAGATGAAGCACACACAACTTTACTTTAACAAATTAAAATACTGTTAAACCAAATGCCACCAAAACACAAAGGAAGGACTGCGGACATCCATTTTTACTGAAGCATATCCACTAAGGTAGTTTTTACAGCAGCCAACATCTTTTTCTGTGTCTGTTATAAGAAAGTATATTCATGCTCTTCTAAAAATGCCAGGCAAAGGAGCACTTCACTCACCTGATCATCGAGTTTATCAAGGAGGTCTTCCATTTCTTGGCCAAAACCACCCTTCTTAGTCCGGTAGAGTTTTAGCAGGCCAGGTCCAAATCTTTCAAGAGATGCATTAAAAGTCCCCAGTAGGTCTTTGCCGGTGATACGCCGAAATTCTTCAGATATCTAAACAAGACAATCAACAAAATATTGTAATTAATTGTAATTGCAATTTCAATTAAGCATGGGGATTTTTTTTTCTTTAACTGGAAGAAATGGGCTTCCATAGGAGTGAGATGGTTAGGGTAAGAAAATTAGGACAGGTCACAGAATCAAATGGATCATAGATTTAAATGTAACACTGGCAAGACAGAATTGACACATTTCCCCAGTAGATACTGTTCTTCTTCAAGAAAAGCCAATGTAGTTGTATAAGACAATTGCTAAATAAATTAGGACATCCTTACCTCCTGAGACGAAAACAGCGCAGGCCACCTCTCTTGGACCTCAGATACCATAGGCTGACAGATCATTATGTTTTCCTTCTCCTGAGGAGAGACTCTGTCTAAAACGAATGCTTGCACCATGTTGTTGTGATCGTTGTTGTGTTTTTTTTAAATGAAATGCAGTCTTAAAGGGCAAAAATACCGTCTGAAAGTTGCAATTCCGTTTTTCAACTTTTTTTTGTTAATGGGGGGGGGCTCTTGCATAGAGCGCCAAATATGCTAGGACCGCCCCTGTGTAGCGCAGTGATTCTCTGTATGGTGCGCTCCACCGGTGCGGCGCGGAGGCATAACAGGCGCGCAACCGGGAGGAGGAAATGAGAGGCGGATCTAATATTATAGCCGAACTAATGTTTTGATGTCCGCAATCTTTAACGGCGGAGCAGTAAACAAACAAACAAATCGCTCTTTCGCCGTAGCCAGGGGTCTGCAGACCGCGGCTCTGCAGCCCCTCCGCAGTGGATCCCTGTGCAGTGTTGTGCCTGTCGCGCATATTTTTCGCGAACAGTGAACTTTACGATCAGTTTTCATATGTTGAATGTGCACGTTAGGGAACGTCATCCACTCTATGCAGCATCTACCACTGCAGTGAGAATTGCCTTGCCTTTCGTTACTTTACACCCTGACGAACACATACACAATGAAAGAAACAGAGCGTTCCTTAATAACATACTTTTTAATCTTTGGGTTTTGGGGAAAGGAGCAAGTCTTATAAAGTCAAAAGGTTCAAGTCCAAGTGAAGTCACGAGTCATTGATGTCCAAGTCCAAGTCGAGTTGCAAGTCTCTTTACATTTTGTCAAGTCGAGTCTAAAGTCATCAAATTCATGACTCGAGTCTGACTCGAGTCCAAGTCATGTGACTCGAGTCCACACCTCTGGTAAAAACGCACTTACCATACCTTCTTGAGCAAAATTGTTGTGGGCTCCGTGCGTTGTCCATCCAGAAAATGTCCGTCGCTCAGGTTCAGCAGAGAGCCGTTAAAACCGGTTTAAACTGGAATCTACTGAGTTGGCCCAACTTAACTCAAAAATCTGCTCAAAAATTTACAAATCCTTGTTGTGCTGATTTAAAATAGTAGTTAGGACAACAATGAGAGAAAATTGCTGGACAGACAAGATTTTATAGATTGCATATTGCAAAGCCTTATTTCTGAGTCAGTTTAATTTGAAAACTCTTATGAGATCAACAATTACTAGTTACCATTTTTACAGTGTAGGAGAAAGAGATATTCTTGAATAACTTTTTTTTTGAAGGTCGGAGAGACTTGCAAGTAGGCTCTACCCCCACTAAATGGGGTAGCGCGCATCGATCGGTACCATCCTTGAGCTTCTCCGACTTTCGGAAGGGTTAGGGTTAGGGATGAAAGCACATAGGAGAAAGAGATATTCTTGAATAACGTTTTTTGTGAAGGTCGGAGAGACTTGCAAGTAGGCTCTACCCCCACTAAATGGGGTAGCGCGCATCGATCGGTACCATCCTTGAGCTTCTCCGACTTTCGGAAGGGTTAGGGTTAGGGTTAGGGATGAAAGCACATAGGAGAAAGAGATATTCTTGAATAACTTTTTTTGTGAAGGTCGGAGAGACTTGGAAAGTGGTTGCATCTGGACTAATTTGGGTCCTGCGGATCGATTGGTACCATCCCCGAGCTTGTACGACCTTCGGAAGAGGTCGACCGACGAAATTCCCCCAAATCTGAGGAGATATTCTTGAATAACTTTTTTTGTGAAGGTCGGAGAGACTTGCAAGTAGGCTCTACCCCCACTAAATGGGGTAGCGCGCATCGATCGGTACCATCCTTGAGCTTCTCCGACTTTCGGAAGGGTTAGGGTTAGGGCTAGGGATGAAAGCACATAGGAGAAAGAGATATTCTTGAATAACTTTTTTTGTGAAGGTCGGAGAGACTTGCAAGTAGGCTCTACCCCCACTAAATGGGGTAGCGCGCATCGATCGGTACCATCCTTGAGCTTCTCCGACCTTCGGAAGGGTTAGGGTTAGGGTTAGGGATGAAAGCACATAGGAGAAAGAGATATTCTTGAATAACTTTTTTTGTGAAGGTCGGAGAGACTTGGAAAGTGGTTGCATCTGGACTAATTTGGGTCCTGCGGATCGATTGGTACCATCCCCGAGCTTGTACGACCTTCGGAAGAGGTCGACCGACGAAATTCCCCCAAATCTGAGGAGATATTCTTGAATAACTTTTTTTGTGAAGGTCGGAGAGACTTGCAAGTAGGCTCTACCCCCACTAAATGGGGTAGCGCGCATCGATCAGTACCATCCTTGAGCTTCTCCGACTTTCGGAAGGGTTAGGGTTAGGGTTAGGGATGAAAGCACATAGGAGAAAGAGATATTCTTGAATAACTTTTTTTGTGAAGGTCGGAGAGACTTGCAAGTAGGCTCTACCCCCACTAAATGGGGTAGCGCGCATCGATCGGTACCATCCTTGAGCTTCTCCGACTTTCGGAAGGGTTAGGGTTAGGGTTAGGGATGAAAGCACATAGGAGAAAGAGATATTCTTGAATAACTTTTTTTGTGAAGGTCGGAGAGACTTGCAAGTAGGCTCTACCCCCACTAAATGGGGTAACGCGCATCGATCGGTACCATCCTTGAGCTTCTCCGACTTTTGGAAGGGTTAGGGTTAGGGATGAAAGCACATAGGAGAAAGAGATATTCTTGAATAACTTTTTTTGTGAAGGTCGGAGAGACTTGCAAGTAGGCTCTACCCCCACTAAATTGGGTAGCGCGCATCGATCGGTACCATCCTTGAGCTTCTCCGACTTTCGGAAGGGTTAGGGTTAGGGTTAGGGATGAAAGCACATAGGAGAAAGAGATATTCTTGAATAACTTTTTTTGTGAAGGTCGGAGAGACTTGCAAGTAGGCTCTACCCCCACTAAATGGGGTAGCGCGCATCGATCGGTACCATCCTTGAGCTTCTCCGACTTTCGGAAGGGTTAGGGTTAGGGTTAGGGATGAAAGCACATAGGAGAAAGAGATATTCTTGAATAACTTTTTTTGTGAAGGTCGGAGAGACTTGCAAGTAGGCTCTACCCCCACTAAATGGGGTAGCGCGCATCGATCGGTACCATCCTTGAGCTTCTCCGACTTTCGGAAGGGTTAGGGTTAGGGTTAGGGATGAAAGCACATAGGAGAAAGAGATATTCTTGAATAACTTTTTTTGTGAAGGTCGGAGAGACTTGCAAGTAGACTCTACCCCCACTAAATGGGGTAGCGCGCATCGATCGGTACCATCCTTGAGCTTTTCCGACTTTCGGAAGGGTTAGGGTTAGGGATGAAAGCACATAGGAGAAAGAGATATTCTTGAATAACTTTTTTTGTGAAGGTCGGAGAGACTTGGAAAGTGATTGCATCTGGACTAATTTGGGTCCTGCGGATCGATTGGTACCATCCCCGAGCTTGTACGACCTTCGAAAGAGGTCGACCGACGAAATTCCCCCAAATCTGAGGAGATATTCTTGAATAACTTTTTTTGTGAAGGTCGGAGAGACTTGCAAGTAGGCTTTACCCCCACTAAATGGGGTTGCGCGCATCGATCGGTACCATCCTTGAGCTTCTCCGACTTTCGGAAGGGTTAGGGTTAGGGTTAGGGATGAAAGCACATAGGAGAAAGAGATATTCTTGAATAACTTTTTTTGTGAAGGTCGGAGAGACTTGGAAAGTGGTTGCATCTGGACTAATTTGGGTCCTGCGGATCGATTGGTACCATCCCCGAGCTTGTACGACCTTCGGAAGAGGTCGACCGACGAAATTCCCCCAAATCTGAGGAGATATTCTTGAATAACTTTTTTTGTGAAGGTCGGAGAGACTTGCAAGTAGGCTCTACCCCCACTAAATGGGGTAGCGCGCATCGATCGGTACCATCCTTGAGCTTCTCCGACTTTCGGAAGGGTTAGGGTTAGGGTTAGGGATGAAAGCACATAGGAGAAAGAGATATTCTTGAATAACTTTTTTTGTGAAGGTCGGAGAGACTTGCAAGTAGACTCTACCCCCACTAAATGGGGTAGCGCGCATCGATCGGTACCATCCTTGAGCTTTTCCGACTTTCGGAAGGGTTAGGGTTAGGGTTAGGGATGAAAGCACATAGGAGAAAGAGATATTCTTGAATAACTTTTTTTGTGAAGGTCGGAGAGACTTGCAAGTAGGCTCTACCCCCACTAAATGGGGTTGCGCGCATCGATCAGTACCATCCTTGAGCTTCTCCGACTTTCGGAAGGGTTAGGGTTAGGGTTAGGGATGAAAGCACATAGGAGAAAGAGATATTCTTGAATAACTTTTTTTGTGAAGGTCGGAGAGACTTGCAAGTAGACTCTACCCCCACTAAATGGGGTAGCGCGCATCGATCGGTACCATCCTTGAGCTTTTCCGACTTTCGGAAGGGTTAGGGTTAGGGATGAAAGCACATAGGAGAAAGAGATATTCTTGAATAACTTTTTTTGTGAAGGTCGGAGAGACTTGGAAAGTGGTTGCATCTGGACTAATTTGGGTCCTGCGGATCGATTGGTACCATCCCCGAGCTTGTACGACCTTCGAAAGAGGTCGACCGACGAAATTCCCCCAAATCTGAGGAGATATTCTTGAATAACTTTTTTTGTGAAGGTCGGAGAGACTTGCAAGTAGGCTTTACCCCCACTAAATGGGGTTGCGCGCATCGATCGGTACCATCCTTGAGCTTCTCCGACTTTCGGAAGGGTTAGGGTTAGGGTTAGGGATGAAAGCACATAGGAGAAAGAGATATTCTTGAATAACTTTTTTTGTGAAGGTCGGAGAGACTTGGAAAGTGGTTGCATCTGGACTAATTTGGGTCCTGCGGATCGATTGGTACCATCCCCGAGCTTGTACGACCTTCGGAAGAGGTCGACCGACGAAATTCCCCCAAATCTGAGGAGATATTCTTGAATAACTTTTTTTGTGAAGGTCGGAGAGACTTGCAAGTAGGCTCTACCCCCACTAAATGGGGTAGCGCGCATCGATCGGTACCATCCTTGAGCTTCTCCGACTTTCGGAAGGGTTAGGGTTAGGGTTAGGGATGAAAGCACATAGGAGAAAGAGATATTCTTGAATAACTTTTTTTTTGAAGGTCGGAGAGACTTGCAAGTAGGCTCTACCCCCACTAAATGGGGTAGCGCGCATCGATCGGTACCATCTTTGAGCTTCTCCGACTTTCGGAAGGGTTAGGGTTAGGGTTAGGGATGAAAGCACATAGGAGAAAGAGATATTCTTGAATAACTTTTTTTGTGAAGGTCGGAGAGACTTGCAAGTAGGCTCTACCCCCACTAAATGGGGTAGCGCGCATCGATCGGTACCATCCTTGAGCTTCTCCGACTTTCGGAAGGGTTAGGGTTAGGGTTAGGGATGAAAGCACATAGGAGAAAGAGATATTCTTGAATAACTTTTTTTGTGAAGGTCGGAGAGACTTGGAAAGTGGTTGCATCTGGACTAATTTGGGTCCTGCGGATCGATTGGTACCATCCCCGAGCTTGTACGACCTTCGGAAGAGGTCGACCGACGAAATTCCCCCAAATCTGAGGAGATATTCTTGAATAACTTTTTTTGTGAAGGTCGGAGAGACTTGCAAGTAGGCTTTACCCCCACTAAATGGGGTTGCGCGCATCGATCGGTACCATCCTTGAGCTTCTCCGACTTTCGGAAGGGTTAGGGTTAGGGTTAGGGATGAAAGCACATAGGAGAAAGAGATATTCTTGAATAACTTTTTTTGTGAAGGTCGGAGAGACTTGGAAAGTGGTTGCATCTGGACTAATTTGGGTCCTGCGGATCGATTGGTACCATCCCCGAGCTTGTACGACCTTCGGAAGAGGTCGACCGACGAAATTCCCCCAAATCTGAGGAGATATTCTTGAATAACTTTTTTTGTGAAGGTCGGAGAGACTTGCAAGTAGACTCTACCCCCACTAAATGGGGTAGCGCGCATCGATCGGTACCATCCTTGAGCTTTTCCGACTTTCGGAAGGGTTAGGGTTAGGGTTAGGGATGAAAGCACATAGGAGAAAGAGATATTCTTGAATAACTTTTTTTGTGAAGGTCGGAGAGACTTGCAAGTAGGCTCTACCCCCACTAAATGGGGTTGCGCGCATCGATCAGTACCATCCTTGAGCTTCTCCGACTTTCGGAAGGGTTAGGGTTAGGGTTAGGGATGAAAGCACATAGGAGAAAGAGATATTCTTGAATAACTTTTTTTGTGAAGGTCGGAGAGACTTGCAAGTAGACTCTACCCCCACTAAATGGGGTAGCGCGCATCGATCGGTACCATCCTTGAGCTTTTCCGACTTTCGGAAGGGTTAGGGTTAGGGATGAAAGCACATAGGAGAAAGAGATATTCTTGAATAACTTTTTTTGTGAAGGTCGGAGAGACTTGGAAAGTGGTTGCATCTGGACTAATTTGGGTCCTGCGGATCGATTGGTACCATCCCCGAGCTTGTACGACCTTCGAAAGAGGTCGACCGACGAAATTCCCCCAAATCTGAGGAGATATTCTTGAATAACTTTTTTTGTGAAGGTCGGAGAGACTTGCAAGTAGGCTTTACCCCCACTAAATGGGGTTGCGCGCATCGATCGGTACCATCCTTGAGCTTCTCCGACTTTCGGAAGGGTTAGGGTTAGGGTTAGGGATGAAAGCACATAGGAGAAAGAGATATTCTTGAATAACTTTTTTTGTGAAGGTCGGAGAGACTTGGAAAGTGGTTGCATCTGGACTAATTTGGGTCCTGCGGATCGATTGGTACCATCCCCGAGCTTGTACGACCTTCGGAAGAGGTCGACCGACGAAATTCCCCCAAATCTGAGGAGATATTCTTGAATAACTTTTTTTGTGAAGGTCGGAGAGACTTGCAAGTAGGCTCTACCCCCACTAAATGGGGTAGCGCGCATCGATCGGTACCATCCTTGAGCTTCTCCGACTTTCGGAAGGGTTAGGGTTAGGGTTAGGGATGAAAGCACATAGGAGAAAGAGATATTCTTGAATAACTTTTTTTTTGAAGGTCGGAGAGACTTGCAAGTAGGCTCTACCCCCACTAAATGGGGTAGCGCGCATCGATCGGTACCATCTTTGAGCTTCTCCGACTTTCGGAAGGGTTAGGGTTAGGGTTAGGGATGAAAGCACATAGGAGAAAGAGATATTCTTGAATAACTTTTTTTGTGAAGGTCGGAGAGACTTGCAAGTAGGCTCTACCCCCACTAAATGGGGTAGCGCGCATCGATCGGTACCATCCTTGAGCTTCTCCGACTTTCGGAAGGGTTAGGGTTAGGGTTAGGGATGAAAGCACATAGGAGAAAGAGATATTCTTGAATAACTTTTTTTGTGAAGGTCGGAGAGACTTGGAAAGTGGTTGCATCTGGACTAATTTGGGTCCTGCGGATCGATTGGTACCATCCCCGAGCTTGTACGACCTTCGGAAGAGGTCGACCGACGAAATTCCCCCAAATCTGAGGAGATATTCTTGAATAACTTTTTTTGTGAAGGTCGGAGAGACTTGCAAGTAGGCTCTACCCCCACTAAATGGCGTAGCGCGCATCGATCGGTACCATCCTTGAGCTTCTCCGACTTTCGGAAGGGTTAGGGTTAGGGTTAGGGATGAAAGCACATAGGAGAAAGAGATATTCTTGAATAACGTTTTTTGTGAAGGTCGGAGAGACTTGCAAGTAGGCTCTACCCCCACTAAATGGGGTAGCGCGCATCGATCGGTACCATCCTTGAGCTTCTCCGACTTTCGGAAGGGTTAGGGTTAGGGTTAGGGATGAAAGCACATAGGAGAAAGAGATATTCTTGAATAACTTTTTTTGTGAAGGTCGGAGAGACTTGCAAGTAGGCTCTACCCCCACTAAATGGGGTAGCGCGCATCGATCGGTACTATCCTTGAGCTTCTCCGACTTTCGGAAGGGTTAGGGTTAGGGTTAGGGATGAAAGCACATAGGAGAAAGAGATATTCTTGAATAACTTTTTTTGTGAAGGTCGGAGAGACTTGGAAAGTGGTTGCATCTTGACTAATTTGGGTCCTGCGGATCGATTGGTACTATCCCCGAGCTTGTACGACCTTCGGAAGAGGTCGACCGACGAAATTCCCCCAAATCTGAGAAGATATTCTTGAATAACTTTTTTTGTGAAGGTCGGAGAGACTTGCAAGTAGGCTCTACCCCCACTAAATGGGGTAGCGCGCATCGATCGGTACCATCCTTGAGCTTCTCCGACTTTCGGAAGGGTTAGGGTTAGGGTTAGGGATGAAAGCACATAGGAGAAAGAGATATTCTTGAATAACGTTTTTTGTGAAGGTCGGAGAGACTTGCAAGTAGGCTCTACCCCCACTAAATGGGGTTGCGCGCATCGATCGGTACCATCCTTGAGCTTCTCCGACTTTCGGAAGGGTTAGGGTTAGGGTTAGGGATGAAAGCACATAGGAGAAAGAGATATTCTTGAATAACTTTTTTTGTGAAGGTCGGAGAGACTTGCAAGTAGGCTCTACCCCCACTAAATGGGGTAGCGCGCATCGATCGGTACCATCCTTGAGCTTCTCCGACTTTCGGAAGGGTTAGGGTTAGGGTTAGGGATGAAAGCACATAGGAGAAAGAGATATTCTTGAATAACTTTTTTTGTGAAGGTCGGAGAGACTTGGAAAGTGGTTGCATCTGGACTAATTTGGGTCCTGCGGATCGATTGGTACCATCCCCGAGCTTGTACGACCTTCGAAAGAGGTCGACCGACGAAATTCCCCCAAATCTGAGGAGATATTCTTGAATAACTTTTTTTGTGAAGGTCGGAGAGACTTGCAAGTAGGCTCTACCCCCACTAAATGGGGTTGCGCGCATCGATCGGTACCATCCTTGAGCTTCTCCGACTTTCGGAAGGGTTAGGGTTAGGGTTAGGGATGAAAGCACATAGGAGAAAGAGATATTCTTGAATAACTTTTTTTGTGAAGGTCGGAGAGACTTGGAAAGTGGTTGCATCTGGACTAATTTGGGTCCTGCGGATCGATTGGTACCATCCCCGAGCTTGTACGACCTTCGGAAGAGGTCGACCGACGAAATTCCCCCAAATCTGAGGAGATATTCTTGAATAACTTTTTTTGTGAAGGTCGGAGAGACTTGCAAGTAGGCTCTACCCCCACTAAATGGGGTAGCGCGCATCGATCGGTACCATCCTTGAGCTTCTCCGACTTTCGGAAGGGTTAGGGTTAGGGTTAGGGATGAAAGCACATAGGAGAAAGAGATATTCTTGAATAACGTTTTTTGTGAAGGTCGGAGAGACTTGCAAGTAGGCTCTACCCCCACTAAATGGGGTAGCGCGCATCGATCGGTACCATCCTTGAGCTTCTCCGACTTTCGGAAGGGTTAGGGTTAGGGTTAGGGATGAAAGCACATAGGAGAAAGAGATATTCTTGAATAACTTTTTTTGTGAAGGTCGGAGAGACTTGCAAGTAGGCTCTACCCCCACTAAATGGGGTAGCGCGCATCGATCGGTACCATCCTTGAGCTTCTCCGACTTTCGGAAGGGTTAGGGTTAGGGTTAGGGATGAAAGCACATAGGAGAAAGAGATATTCTTGAATAACTTTTTTTGTGAAGGTCGGAGAGACTTGGAAAGTGGTTGCATCTTGACTAATTTGGGTCCTGCGGATCGATTGGTACTATCCCCGAGCTTGTACGACCTTCGGAAGAGGTCGACCGACGAAATTCCCCCAAATCTGAGAAGATATTCTTGAATAACTTTTTTTGTGAAGGTCGGAGAGACTTGCAAGTAGGCTCTACCCCCACTAAATGGGGTAGCGCGCATCGATCGGTACCATCCTTGAGCTTCTCCGACTTTCGGAAGGGTTAGGGTTAGGGTTAGGGATGAAAGCACATAGGAGAAAGAGATATTCTTGAATAACGTTTTTTGTGAAGGTCGGAGAGACTTGCAAGTAGGCTCTACCCCCACTAAATGGGGTAGCGCGCATCGATCGGTACCATCCTTGAGCTTCTCCGACTTTCGGAAGGGTTAGGGTTAGGGTTAGGGATGAAAGCACATAGGAGAAAGAGATATTCTTGAATAACTTTTTTTGTGAAGGTCGGAGAGACTTGGAAAGTGGTTGCAGCTGGACCAATTTGGGTCCTGCGGATCGATTGGTACCATCCCCGAGCTTGTACGACCTTCGGAAGAGGTCGACCGACGAAATTCCCCCAAATCTGAGGAGATATTCTTGAATAACTTTTTTTGTGAAGGTCGGAGAGACTTGCAAGTAGGCTCTACCCCCACTAAATGGGGTTGCGCGCATCGATCGGTACCATCCTTGAGCTTCTCCGACTTTCGGAAGGGTTAGGGTTAGGGTTAGGGATGAAAGCACATAGGAGAAAGAGATATTCTTGAATAACTTTTTTTGTGAAGGTCGGAGAGACTTGCAAGTAGGCTCTACCCCCACTAAATGGGGTAGCGCGCATCGATCGGTACCATCCTTGAGCTTCTCCGACTTTCGGAAGGGTTAGGGTTAGGGTTAGGGATGAAAGCACATAGGAGAAAGAGATATTCTTGAATAACTTTTTTTGTGAAGGTCGGAGAGACTTGGAAAGTGGTTGCATCTGGACTAATTTGGGTCCTGCGGATCGATTGGTACCATCCCCGAGCTTGTACGACCTTCGAAAGAGGTCGACCGACGAAATTCCCCCAAATCTGAGGAGATATTCTTGAATAACTTTTTTTGTGAAGGTCGGAGAGACTTGCAAGTAGGCTCTACCCCCACTAAATGGGGTTGCGCGCATCGATCGGTACCATCCTTGAGCTTCTCCGACTTTCGGAAGGGTTAGGGTTAGGGTTAGGGATGAAAGCACATAGGAGAAAGAGATATTCTTGAATAACTTTTTTTGTGAAGGTCGGAGAGACTTGGAAAGTGGTTGCATCTTGACTAATTTGGGTCCTGCGGATCGATTGGTACTATCCCCGAGCTTGTACGACCTTCGGAAGAGGTCGACCGACGAAATTCCCCCAAATCTGAGAAGATATTCTTGAATAACTTTTTTTGTGAAGGTCGGAGAGACTTGCAAGTAGGCTCTACCCCCACTAAATGGGGTAGCGCGCATCGATCGGTACCATCCTTGAGCTTCTCCGACTTTCGGAAGGGTTAGGGTTAGGGTTAGGGATGAAAGCACATAGGAGAAAGAGATATTCTTGAATAACGTTTTTTGTGAAGGTCGGAGAGACTTGCAAGTAGGCTCTACCCCCACTAAATGGGGTAGCGCGCATCGATCGGTACCATCCTTGAGCTTCTCCGACTTTCGGAAGGGTTAGGGTTAGGGTTAGGGATGAAAGCACATAGGAGAAAGAGATATTCTTGAATAACTTTTTTTGTGAAGGTCGGAGAGACTTGGAAAGTGGTTGCAGCTGGACCAATTTGGGTCCTGCGGATCGATTGGTACCATCCCCGAGCTTGTACGACCTTCGGAAGAGGTCGACCGACGAAATTCCCCCAAATCTGAGGAGATATTCTTGAATAACTTTTTTTGTGAAGGTCGGAGAGACTTGCAAGTAGGCTCTACCCCCACTAAATGGGGTTGCGCGCATCGATCGGTACCATCCTTGAGCTTCTCCGACTTTCGGAAGGGTTAGGGTTAGGGTTAGGGATGAAAGCACATAGGAGAAAGAGATATTCTTGAATAACTTTTTTTGTGAAGGTCGGAGAGACTTGCAAGTAGGCTCTACCCCCACTAAATGGGGTAGCGCGCATCGATCGGTACCATCCTTGAGCTTCTCCGACTTTCGGAAGGGTTAGGGTTAGGGTTAGGGATGAAAGCACATAGGAGAAAGAGATATTCTTGAATAACTTTTTTTGTGAAGGTCGGAGAGACTTGGAAAGTGGTTGCATCTGGACTAATTTGGGTCCTGCGGATCGATTGGTACCATCCCCGAGCTTGTACGACCTTCGAAAGAGGTCGACCGACGAAATTCCCCCAAATCTGAGGAGATATTCTTGAATAACTTTTTTTGTGAAGGTCGGAGAGACTTGCAAGTAGGCTCTACCCCCACTAAATGGGGTTGCGCGCATCGATCGGTACCATCCTTGAGCTTCTCCGACTTTCGGAAGGGTTAGGGTTAGGGTTAGGGATGAAAGCACATAGGAGAAAGATATTCTTGAATAACTTTTTTTGTGAAGGTCGGAGAGACTTGGAAAGTGGTTGCATCTGGACTAATTTGGGTCCTGCGGATCGATTGGTACCATCCCCGAGCTTGTACGACCTTCGGAAGAGGTCGACCGACGAAATTCCCCCAAATCTGAGGAGATATTCTTGAATAACTTTTTTTGTGAAGGTCGGAAAGACTTGCAAGTAGGCTCTACCCCCACTAAATGGGGTTGCGCGCATCGATCGGTACCATCCTTGAGCTTCTCCGACTTTCGGAAGGGTTAGGGTTAGGGTTAGGGATGAAAGCACATAGGAGAAAGAGATATTCTTGAATAACTTTTTTTGTGAAGGTCGGAGAGACTTGCAAGTAGGCTTTACCCCCACTAAATGGCGTAGCGCGCATCGATCGGTACCATCCTTGAGCTTCTCCGACTTTCGGAAGGGTTAGGGTTAGGGTTAGGGATGAAAGCACATAGGAGAAAGAGATATTCTTGAATAACTTTTTTTGTGAAGGTCGGAGAGACTTGGAAAGTGGTTGCATCTGGACTAATTTGGGTCCTGCGGATCGATTGGTACCATCCCCGAGCTTGTACGACCTTCGAAAGAGGTCGACCGACGAAATTCCCCCAAATCTGAGGAGATATTCTTGAATAACTTTTTTTGTGAAGGTCGGAGAGACTTGCAAGTAGGCTCTACCCCCACTAAATGGGGTTGCGCGCATCGATCGGTACCATCCGTGAGCTTCTCCGACTTTCGGAAGGGTTAGGGTTAGGGTTAGGGATGAAAGCACATAGGAGAAAGAGATATTCTTGAATAACTTTTTTTGTGAAGGTCGGAGAGACTTGGAAAGTGGTTGCATCTTGACTAATTTGGGTCCTGCAGATCGATTGGTACCATCCCCGAGCTTGTACGACCTTCGGAAGAGGTCGACCGACGAAATTCCCCCAAATCTGAGGAGATATTCTTGAATAACTTTTTTTGTGAAGGTCGGAGAGACTTGCAAGTAGGCTCTACCCCCACTAAATGGGGTAGCGCGCATCGATCGGTACCATCCTTGAGCTTCTCCGACTTTCGGAAGGGTTAGGGTTAGGGTTAGGGATGAAAGCACATAGGAGAAAGAGATATTCTTGAATAACGTTTTTTGTGAAGGTCGGAGAGACTTGCAAGTAGGCTCTACCCCCACTAAATGGGGTAGCGCGCATCGATCGGTACCATCCTTGAGCTTCTCCGACTTTCGGAAGGGTTAGGGTTAGGGTTAGGGATGAAAGCACATAGGAGAAAGAGATATTCTTGAATAACTTTTTTTGTGAAGGTCGGAGAGACTTGGAAAGTGGTTGCATCTGGACTAATTTGGGTCCTGCGGATCGATTGGTACCATCCCCGAGCTTGTACGACCTTCGGAAGAGGTCGACCGACGAAATTCCCCCAAATCTGAGGAGATATTCTTGAATAACTTTTTTTGTGAAGGTCGGAGAGACTTGCAAGTAGGCTCTACCCCCACTAAATAGGGTAGCGCGCATCGATCGGTACCATCCTTGAGCTTCTCCGACTTTCGGAAGGGTTAGGGTTAGGGATGAAAGCACATAGGAGAAAGAGATATTCTTGAATAACTTTTTTTGTGAAGGTCGGAGAGACTTGGAAAGTGGTTGCATCTGGACTAATTTGGGTCCTGCGGATCGATTGGTACCATCCCCGAGCTTGTACGACCTTCGGAAGAGGTCGACCGACGAAATTCCCCCAAATCTGAGGAGATATTCTTGAATAACTTTTTTTGTGAAGGTCGGAGAGACTTGCAAGTAGGCTCTACCCCCACTAAATGGGGTAGCGCGCATCGATCGGTACCATCCTTGAGCTTCTCCGACTTTCGGAAGGGTTAGGGTTAGGGATGAAAGCACATAGGAGAAAGAGATATTCTTGAATAACTTTTTTTGTGAAGGTCGGAGAGACTTGCAAGTAGGCTCTACCCCCACTAAATGGGGTAGCGCGCATCGATCGGTACCATCCTTGAGCTTCTCCGACTTTCGGAAGGGTTAGGGTTAGGGTTAGGGATGAAAGCACATAGGAGAAAGAGATATTCTTGAATAACTTTTTTTGTGAAGGTCGAAGAGACTTGGAAAGTGGTTGCATCTGGACTAATTTGGGTCCTGCTGATCGATTGGTACCATCCCCGAGCTTGTACGACCTTCGGAAGAGGTCGACCGACGAAATTCCCCCAAATCTGAGGAGATATTCTTGAATAACTTTTTTTGTGAAGGTCGGAGAGACTTGCAAGTAGGCTCTACCCCCACTAAATGGGGTTGCGCGCATCGATCGGTACCATCCTTGAGCTTCTCCGACTTTCGGAAGGGTTAGGGTTAGGGTTAGGGATGAAAGCACATAGGAGAAAGAGATATTCTTGAATAACTTTTTTTGTGAAGGTCGGAGAGACTTGCAAGTAGGCTCTACCCCCACTAAATGGGGTAGCGCGCATCGATCTGTACCATCCTTGAGCTTCTCCGACTTTCGGAAGGGTTAGGGTTAGGGTTAGGGATGAAAGCACATAGGAGAAAGAGATATTCTTGAATAACTCTTTTTGTGAAGGTCGGAGAGACTTGGAAAGTGGTTGCATCTGGACTAATTTGGGTCCTGCGGATCGATTGGTACCATCCCCGAGCTTGTACGACCTTCGGAAGAGGTCGACCAACGAAATTCCCCCAAATCTGAGGAGATATTCTTGAATAACTTTTTTTGTGAAGGTCGGAGAGACTTGCAAGTAGGCTCTACCCCCACTAAATGGGGTAGCGCGCATCGATCGGTACCATCCTTGAGCTTCTCCGACTTTCGGAAGGGTTAGGGTTAGGGTTAGGGATGAAAGCACATAGGAGAAAGAGATATTCTTGAATAACTTTTTTTGTGAAGGTCGGAGAGACTTGCAAGTAGGCTCTACCCCCACTAAATGGGGTAGCGCGCATCGATCGGTACCATCCTTGAGCTTCTCCGACTTTCGGAAGGGTTAGGGTTAGGGATGAAAGCACATAGGAGAAAGAGATATTCTTGAATAACTTTTTTTGTGAAGGTCGGAGAGACTTGCAAGTAGGCTCTACCCCCACTAAATGGGGTAGCGCGCATCGATCGGTACCATCCTTGAGCTTCTCCGACTTTTGGAAGGGTTAGGGTTAGGGTTAGGGATGAAAGCACATAGGAGAAAGAGATATTCTTGAATAACTTTTTTTGTGAAGGTCGGAGAGACTTGGAAAGTGGTTGCATCTGGACTAATTTGGGTCCTGCGGATCGATTGGTACCATCCCCGAGCTTGTACGACCTTCGGAAGAGGTCGACCGACGAAATTCCCCCAAATCTGAGGAGATATTCTTGAATAACTTTTTTTGTGAAGGTCGGAGAGACTTGCAAGTAGGCTCTACCCCCACTAAATGGGGTAGCGCGCATCGATCGGTACCATCCTTGAGCTTCTCCGACTTTCGGAAGGGTTAGGGTTAGGGTTAGGGATGAAAGCACATAGGAGAAAGAGATATTCTTGAATAACTTTTTTTGTGAAGGTCGGAGAGACTTGCAAGTAGGCTCTACCCCCACTAAATGGGGTAGCGCGCATCGATCGGTACCATCGTTGAGCTTCTCCGACTTTCGGAAGGGTTAGGGTTAGGGTTAGGGATGAAAGCACATAGGAGAAAGAGATATTCTTGAATAACTTTTTTTGTGAAGGTCGGAGAGACTTGCAAGTAGGCTCTACCCCCACTAAATGGGGTAGCGCACATCGATCGGTACCATCCTTGAGCTTCTCCGACTTTCGGAAGGGTTAGGGTTAGGGTTAGGGATGAAAGCACATAGGAGAAAGAGATATTCTTGAATAACTTTTTTTGTGAAGGTCGGAGAGACTTGGAAAGTGGTTGCATCTGGACTAATTTGGGTCCTGCGGATCGATTGGTACCATCCCCGAGCTTGTACGACCTTCGGAAGAGGTCGACCGACGAAATTCCCCCAAATCTGAGGAGATATTCTTGAATAACTTTTTTTGTGAAGGTCGGAGAGACTTGCTAGTAGGTTCTACCCCCACTAAATGGGGTAGCGCGCATCGATCGGTACCATCCTTGAGCTTCTCCGACTTTCGGAAGGGTTAGGGTTAGGGTTAGGGATGAAAGCACATAGGAGAAAGAGATATTCTTGAATAACTTTTTTTGTGAAGGTCGGAGAGACTTGCAAGTAGGCTCTACCCCCACTAAATGGGGTAGCGCGCATCGATCGGTACCATCGTTGAGCTTCTCCGACTTTCGGAAGGGTTAGGGTTAGGGTTAGGGATGAAAGCACATAGGAGAAAGAGATATTCTTGAATAACTTTTTTTGTGAAGGTCGGAGAGACTTGCAAGTAGGCTCTACCCCCACTAAATGGGGTAGCGCACATCGATCGGTACCATCCTTGAGCTTCTCCGACTTTCGGAAGGGTTAGGGTTAGGGTTAGGGATGAAAGCACATAGGAGAAAGAGATATTCTTGAATAACTTTTTTTGTGAAGGTCGGAGAGACTTGGAAAGTGGTTGCATCTGGACTAATTTGGGTCCTGCGGATCGATTGGTACCATCCCCGAGCTTGTACGACCTTCGGAAGAGGTCGACCGACGAAATTCCCCCAAATCTGAGGAGATATTCTTGAATAACTTTTTTTGTGAAGGTCGGAGAGACTTGCTAGTAGGTTCTACCCCCACTAAATGGGGTAGCGCGCATCGATCAGTACCATCCTTGAGCTTCTCCGACTTTCGGAAGGGTTAGGGTTAGGGTTAGGGATGAAAGCACATAGGAGAAAGAGATATTCTTGAATAACTTTTTTTGTGAAGGTCGGAGAGACTTGCAAGTAGGCTCTACCCCCACTAAATGGGGTAGCGCGCATCGATCGGTACCATCCTTGAGCTTCTCCGACTTTCGGAAGGGTTAGGGTTAGGGTTAGGGATGAAAGCACATAGGAGAAAGAGATATTCTTAAATAACTTTTTTTGTGAAGGTCGGAGAGACTTGCAAGTAGGCTCTACCCCCACTAAATGGGGTAGCGCGCATCGATCGGTACCATCCTTGAGCTTCTCCGACTTTCGGAAGGGTTAGGGTTAGGGATGAAAGCACATAGGAGAAAGAGATATTCTTGAATAACTTTTTTTGTGAAGGTCGGAGAGACTTGCAAGTAGGCTCTACCCCCACTAAATGGGGTAGCGCGCATCGATCGGTACCATCCTTGAGCTTCTCCGACTTTCGGAAGGGTTAGGGTTAGGGTTAGGGATGAAAGCACATAGGAGAAAGAGATATTCTTGAATAACTTTTTTTGTGAAGGTCGAAGAGACTTGGAAAGTGGTTGCATCTGGACTAATTTGGGTCCTGCTGATCGATTGGTACCATCCCCGAGCTTGTACGACCTTCGGAAGAGGTCGACCGACGAAATTCCCCCAAATCTGAGGAGATATTCTTGAATAACTTTTTTTGTGAAGGTCGGAGAGACTTGCAAGTAGGCTCTACCCCCACTAAATGGGGTAGCGCGCATCGATCGGTACCATCCTTGAGCTTCTCCGACTTTCGGAAGGGTTAGGGTTAGGGATGAAAGCACATAGGAGAAAGAGATATTCTTGAATAACTTTTTTTGTGAAGGTCGGAGAGACTTGCAAGTAGGCTCTACCCCCACTAAATGGGGTAGCGCGCATCGATCGGTACCATCCTTGAGCTTCTCCGACTTTCGGAAGGGTTAGGGTTAGGGTTAGGGATGAAAGCACATAGGAGAAAGAGATATTCTTGAATAACTTTTTTTGTGAAGGTCGAAGAGACTTGGAAAGTGGTTGCATCTGGACTAATTTGGGTCCTGCTGATCGATTGGTACTTTCCCCGAGCTTGTACGACCTTCGGAAGAGGTCGACCGACGAAATTCCCCCAAATCTGAGGAGATATTCTTGAATAACTTTTTTTGTGAAGGTCGGAGAGACTTGCAAGTAGGCTCTACCCCCACTAAATGGGGTTGCGCGCATCGATCGGTACCATCCTTGAGCTTCTCCGACTTTCGGAAGGGTTAGGGTTAGGGTTAGGGATGAAAGCACATAGGAGAAAGAGATATTCTTGAATAACTTTTTTTGTGAAGGTCGGAGAGACTTGCAAGTAGGCTCTACCCCCACTAAATGGGGTAGCGCGCATCGATCTGTACCATCCTTGAGCTTCTCCGACTTTCGGAAGGGTTAGGGTTAGGGTTAGGGATGAAAGCACATAGGAGAAAGAGATATTCTTGAATAACTCTTTTTGTGAAGGTCGGAGAGACTTGGAAAGTGGTTGCATCTGGACTAATTTGGGTCCTGCGGATCGATTGGTACCATCCCCGAGCTTGTACGACCTTCGGAAGAGGTCGACCGACGAAATTCCCCCAAATCTGAGGAGATATTCTTGAATAACTTTTTTTGTGAAGGTCGGAGAGACTTGCAAGTAGGCTCTACCCCCACTAAATGGGGTAGCGCGCATCGATCGGTACCATCCTTGAGCTTCTCCGACTTTCGGAAGGGTTAGGGTTAGGGTTAGGGATGAAAGCACATAGGAGAAAGAGATATTCTTGAATAACTTTTTTTGTGAAGGTCGGAGAGACTTGCAAGTAGGCTCTACCCCCACTAAATGGGGTAGCGCGCATCGATCGGTACCATCCTTGAGCTTCTCCGACTTTCGGAAGGGTTAGGGTTAGGGTTAGGGATGAAAGCACATAGGAGAAAGAGATATTCTTGAATAACTTTTTTTGTGAAGGTCGGAGAGACTTGCAAGTAGGCTCTACCCCCACTAAATGGGGTAGCGCGCATCGATCGGTACCATTCTTGAGCTTCTCCGACTTTTGGAAGGGTTAGGGTTAGGGTTAGGGATGAAAGCACATAGGAGAAAGAGATATTCTTGAATAACTTTTTTTGTGAAGGTCGGAGAGACTTGGAAAGTGGTTGCATCTGGACTAATTTGGGTCCTGCGGATCGATTGGTACCATCCCCGAGCTTGTACGACCTTCGGAAGAGGTCGACCGACGAAATTCCCCCAAATCTGAGGAGATATTCTTGAATAACTTTTTTTGTGAAGGTCGGAGAGACTTGCAAGTAGGCTCTACCCCCACTAAATGGGGTAGCGCGCATCGATCGGTACCATCCTTGAGCTTCTCCGACTTTCGGAAGGGTTAGGGTTAGGGTTAGGGATGAAAGCACATAGGAGAAAGAGATATTCTTGAATAACTTTTTTTGTGAAGGTCGGAGAGACTTGCAAGTAGGCTCTACCCCCACTAAATGGGGTAGCGCGCATCGATCGGTACCATCGTTGAGCTTCTCCGACTTTCGGAAGGGTTAGGGTTAGGGTTAGGGATGAAAGCACATAGGAGAAAGAAATATTCTTGAATAACTTTTTTTGTGAAGGTCGGAGAGACTTGCAAGTAGGCTCTACCCCCACTAAATGGGGTAGCGCACATCGATCGGTACCATCCTTGAGCTTCTCCGACTTTCGGAAGGGTTAGGGTTAGGGTTAGGGATGAAAGCACATAGGAGAAAGAGATATTCTTGAATAACTTTTTTTGTGAAGGTCGGAGAGACTTGGAAAGTGGTTGCATCTGGACTAATTTGGGTCCTGCGGATCGATTGGTACCATCCCCGAGCTTGTACGACCTTCGGAAAAGGTCGACCGACGAAATTCCCCCAAATCTGAGGAGATATTCTTGAATAACTTTTTTTGTGAAGGTCGGAGAGACTTGCAAGTAGGCTCTACCCCCACTAAATGGGGTAACGCGCATCGATCGGTACCATCCTTGAGCTTCTCTGACTTTCGGAAGGGTTAGGGTTAGGGTTAGGGATGAAAGCACATAGGAGAAAGAGATATTCTTGAATAACTTTTTTTGTGAAGGTCGGAGAGACTTGCAAGTAGGCTCTACCCCCACTAAATGGGGTAGCGCGCATCGATCGGTACCATCCTTGAGCTTCTCCGACTTTCGGAAGGGTTAGGGTTAGGGTTAGGGATGAAAGCACATAGGAGAAAGAGATATTCTTGAATAACTTTTTTTGTGAAGGTCGGAGAGACTTGCAAGTAGGCTCTACCCCCACTAAATGGGGTAGCGCGCATCGATCGGTACCATCTTTGAGCTTCTCCGGCTTTTGGAAGGGTTAGGGTTAGGGTTAGGGATGAAAGCACATAGGAGAAAGAGATATTCTTGAATAACTTTTTTTGTGAAGGTCGGAGAGACTTGGAAAGTGGTTGCATCTGGACTAATTTGGGTCCTGCGGATCGATTGGTACCATCCCCGAGCTTGTACGACCTTCGGAAGAGGTCGACCGACGAAATTCCCCCAAATCTGAGGAGATATTCTTGAATAACTTTTTTTGTGAAGGTCGGAGAGACTTGCTAGTAGGTTCTACCCCCACTAAATGGGGTAGCGCGCATCGATCGGTACCATCCTTGAGCTTCTCCGACTTTCGGAAGGGTTAGGGTTAGGGTTAGGGATGAAAGCACATAGGAGAAAGAGATATTCTTGAATAACTTTTTTTGTGAAGGTCGGAGAGACTTGCAAGTAGGCTCTACCCCCACTAAATGGGGTAGCGCGCATCGATCGGTACCATCCTTGAGCTTCTCCGACTTTCGGAAGGGTTAGGGTTAGGGTTAGGGATGAAAGCACATAGGAGAAAGAGATATTCTTGAATAACTTTTTTTGTGAAGGTCGGAGAGACTTGCAAGTAGGCTCTACCCCCACTAAATGGGGTAGCGCACATCGATCGGTACCATCCTTGAGCTTCTCCGACTTTCGGAAGGGTTAGGGTTAGGGTTAGGGATGAAAGCACATAGGAGAAAGAGATATTCTTGAATAACTTTTTTTGTGAAGGTCGGAGAGACTTGGAAAGTGGTTGCATCTGGACTAATTTGGGTCCTGCGGATCGATTGGTACCATCCCCAAGCTTGTACGACCTTCGGAAGAGGTCGACCGACGAAATTCCCCCAAATCTGAGGAGATATTCTTGAATAACTTTTTTTGTGAAGGTCGGAGAGACTTGCAAGTAGGCTCTACCCCCACTAAATGGGGTAGCGCGCATCGATCGGTACCATCCTTGAGCTTCTCCGACTTTCGGAAGGGTTAGGGTTAGGGTTAGGGATGAAAGCACATAGGAGAAAGAGATATTCTTGAATAACTTTTTTTGTGAAGGTCGGAGAGACTTGCAAGTAGGCTCTACCCCCACTAAATGGGGTAGCGCGCATCGATCGGTACCATCCTTGAGCTTCTCCGACTTTCGGAAGGGTTAGGGTTAGGGTTAGGGATGAAAGCACATAGGAGAAAGAGATATTCTTGAATAACTTTTTTTGTGAAGGTCGGAGAGACTTGGAAAGTGGTTGCATCTGGACTAATTTGGGTCCTGCAGATCGATTGGTACCATCCCCGAGCTTGTACGACCTTCGGAAGAGGTCGACCGACGAAATTCCCCCAAATCTGAGGAGATATTCTTGAATAACTTTTTTTGTGAAGGTCGGAGAGACTTGCAAGTAGGCTCTACTCCCACTAAATGGGGTAGCGCGCATCGATCGGTACCATCCTTGAGCTTCTCCGACTTTCGGAAGGGTTAGGGTTAGGGTTAGGGATGAAAGCACATAGGAGAAAGAGATATTCTTGAATAACGTTTTTTGTGAAGGTCGGAGAGACTTGCAAGTAGGCTCTACCCCCACTAAATGGGGTAGCGCGCATCGATCGGTACCATCCTTGAGCTTCTCCGACTTTCGGAAGGGTTAGGGTTAGGGTTAGGGATGAAAGCACATAGGAGAAAGAGATATTCTTGAATAACTTTTTTTGTGAAGGTCGGAGAGACTTGGAAAGTGGTTGCATCTGGACTAATTTGGGTCCTGCGGATCGATTGGTACCATCCCCGAGCTTGTACGACCTTCGGAAGAGGTCGACCGACGAAATTCCCCCAAATCTGAGGAGATATTCTTGAATAACTTTTTTTGTGAAGGTCGGAGAGACTTGCAAGTAGGCTCTACCCCCACTAAATGGGGTAGCGCGCATCGATCGGTACCATCCTTGAGCTTCTCCGACTTTCGGAAGGGTTAGGGTTAGGGTTAGGGATGAAAGCACATAGGAGAAAGAGATATTCTTGAATAACTTTTTTTGTGAAGGTCGGAGAGACTTGGAAAGTGGTTGCATCTGGACTAATTTGGGTCCTGCGGATCGATTGGTACCATCCCCGAGCTTGTACGACCTTCGGAAAAGGTCGACCGACGAAATTCCCCCAAATCTGAGGAGATATTCTTGAATAACTTTTTTTGTGAAGGTCGGAGAGACTTGCAAGTAGGCTCTACCCCCACTAAATGGGGTAGCGCGCATCGATCGGTACCATCCTTGAGCTTCTCCGACTTTCGGAAGGGTTAGGGTTAGGGTTAGGGATGAAAGCACATAGGAGAAAGAGATATTCTTGAATAACTTTTTTTGTGAAGGTCGGAGAGACTTGCAAGTAGGCTCTACCCCCACTAAATGGGGTAGCGCGCATCGATCGGTACCATCCTTGAGCTTCTCCGACTTTCGGAAGGGTTAGGGTTAGGGTTAGGGATGAAAGCACATAGGAGAAAGAGATATTCTTGAATAACTTTTTTTGTGAAGGTCGGAGAGACTTGCAAGTAGGCTCTACCCCCACTAAATGGGGTAGCGCACATCGATCGGTACCATCCTTGAGCTTCTCCGACTTTCGGAAGGGTTAGGGTTAGGGTTAGGGATGAAAGCACATAGGAGAAAGAGATATTCTTGAATAACTTTTTTTGTGAAGGTCGGAGAGACTTGGAAAGTGGTTGCATCTGGACTAATTTGGGTCCTGCGGATCGATTGGTACCATCCCCAAGCTTGTACGACCTTCGGAAGAGGTCGACCGACGAAATTCCCCCAAATCTGAGGAGATATTCTTGAATAACTTTTTTTGTGAAGGTCGGAGAGACTTGCAAGTAGGCTCTACCCCCACTAAATGGGGTAGCGCGCATCGATCGGTACCATCCTTGAGCTTCTCCGACTTTCGGAAGGGTTAGGGTTAGGGTTAGGGATGAAAGCACATAGGAGAAAGAGATATTCTTGAATAACTTTTTTTGTGAAGGTCGGAGAGACTTGCAAGTAGGCTCTACCCCCACTAAATGGGGTAGCGCGCATCGATCGGTACCATCCTTGAGCTTCTCCGACTTTCGGAAGGGTTAGGGTTAGGGTTAGGGATGAAAGCACATAGGAGAAAGAGATATTCTTGAATAACTTTTTTTGTGAAGGTCGGAGAGACTTGGAAAGTGGTTGCATCTGGACTAATTTGGGTCCTGCAGATCGATTGGTACCATCCCCGAGCTTGTACGACCTTCGGAAGAGGTCGACCGACGAAATTCCCCCAAATCTGAGGAGATATTCTTGAATAACTTTTTTTGTGAAGGTCGGAGAGACTTGCAAGTAGGCTCTACTCCCACTAAATGGGGTAGCGCGCATCGATCGGTACCATCCTTGAGCTTCTCCGACTTTCGGAAGGGTTAGGGTTAGGGTTAGGGATGAAAGCACATAGGAGAAAGAGATATTCTTGAATAACGTTTTTTGTGAAGGTCGGAGAGACTTGCAAGTAGGCTCTACCCCCACTAAATGGGGTAGCGCGCATCGATCGGTACCATCCTTGAGCTTCTCCGACTTTCGGAAGGGTTAGGGTTAGGGTTAGGGATGAAAGCACATAGGAGAAAGAGATATTCTTGAATAACTTTTTTTGTGAAGGTCGGAGAGACTTGGAAAGTGGTTGCATCTGGACTAATTTGGGTCCTGCGGATCGATTGGTACCATCCCCGAGCTTGTACGACCTTCGGAAGAGGTCGACCGACGAAATTCCCCCAAATCTGAGGAGATATTCTTGAATAACTTTTTTTGTGAAGGTCGGAGAGACTTGCAAGTAGGCTCTACCCCCACTAAATGGGGTAGCGCGCATCGATCGGTACCATCCTTGAGCTTCTCCGACTTTCGGAAGGGTTAGGGTTAGGGTTAGGGATGAAAGCACATAGGAGAAAGAGATATTCTTGAATAACTTTTTTTGTGAAGGTCGGAGAGACTTGGAAAGTGGTTGCATCTGGACTAATTTGGGTCCTGCGGATCGATTGGTACCATCCCCGAGCTTGTACGACCTTCGGAAAAGGTCGACCGACGAAATTCCCCCAAATCTGAGGAGATATTCTTGAATAACTTTTTTTGTGAAGGTCGGAGAGACTTGCAAGTAGGCTCTACCCCCACTAAATGGGGTAGCGCGCATCGATCGGTACCATCCTTGAGCTTCTCCGACTTTCGGAAGGGTTAGGGTTAGGGTTAGGGATGAAAGCACATAGGAGAAAGAGATATTCTTGAATAACTTTTTTTGTGAAGGTCGGAGAGACTTGCAAGTAGGCTCTACCCCCACTAAATGGGGTAGCGCGCATCGATCGGTACCATCCTTGAGCTTCTCCGACTTTCGGAAGGGTTAGGGTTAGGGTTAGGGATGAAAGCACATAGGAGAAAGAGATATTCTTGAATAACTTTTTTTGTGAAGGTCGGAGAGACTTGGAAAGTGGTTGCATCTGGACTAATTTGGGTCCTGCGGATCGATTGGTACCATCCCCGAGCTTGTACGACCTTCGGAAGAGGTCGACCGACGAAATTCCCCCAAATCTGAGGAGATATTCTTGAATAACTTTTTTTGTGAAGGTCGGAGAGACTTGCAAGTAGGCTCTACCCCCACTAAATGGGGTAGCGCGCATCGATCGGTACCATCCTTGAGCTTCTCCGACTTTCGGAAGGGTTAGGGTTAGGGTTAGGGATGAAAGCACATAGGAGAAAGAGATATTCTTGAATAACTTTTTTTGTGAAGGTCGGAGAGACTTGCAAGTAGGCTCTACCCCCACTAAATGGGGTAGCGCGCATCGATCGGTACCATCCTTGAGCTTCTCCGACTTTTGGAAGGGTTAGGGTTAGGGTTAGGGATGAAAGCACATAGGAGAAAGAGATATTCTTGAATAACTTTTTTTGTGAAGGTCGGAGAGACTTGCAAGTAGGCTCTACCCCCACTAAATTGGGTAGCGCGCATCGATCGGTACCATCCTTGAGCTTCTCCGACTTTCGGAAGGGTTAGGGTTAGGGTTAGGGATGAAAGCACATAGGAGAAAGAGATATTCTTGAATAACTTTTTTTGTGAAGGTCGGAGAGACTTGCAAGTAGGCTCTACCCCCACTAAATGGGGTAGCGCGCATCGATCGGTACCATCCTTGAGCTTCTCCGACTTTCGGAAGGGTTAGGGTTAGGGTTAGGGATGAAAGCACATAGGAGAAAGAGATATTCTTGAATAACTTTTTTTGTGAAGGTCGGAGAGACTTGCAAGTAGGCTCTACCCCCACTAAATGGGGTAGCGCGCATCGATCGGTACCATCCTTGAGCTTCTCCGACTTTCGGAAGGGTTAGGGTTAGGGTTAGGGATGAAAGCACATAGGAGAAAGAGATATTCTTGAATAACTTTTTTTGTGAAGGTCGGAGAGACTTGGAAAGTGGTTGCATCTGGACTAATTTGGGTCCTGCGGATCGATTGGTACCATCCCCGAGCTTGTACGACCTTCGGAAGAGGTCGACCGACGAAATTCCCCCAAATCTGAGGAGATATTCTTGAATAACTTTTTTTGTGAAGGTCGGAGAGACTTGCAAGTAGGCTCTACCCCCACTAAATGGGGTAGCGCGCATCGATCGGTACCATCCTTGAGCTTCTCCGACTTTCGGAAGGGTTAGGGTTAGGGTTAGGGATGAAAGCACATAGGAGAAAGAGATATTCTTGAATAACTTTTTTTGTGAAGGTCGGAGAGACTTGCAAGTAGGCTCTACCCCCACTAAATGGGGTAGCGCGCATCGATCGGTACCATCCTTGAGCTTCTCCGACTTTCGGAAGGGTTAGGGTTATGGTTAGGGATGAAAGCACATAGGAGAAAGAGATATTCTTGAATAACTTTTTTTGTGAAGGTCGGAGAGACTTGGAAAGTGGTTGCATCTGGACTAATTTGGGTCCTGCGGATCGATTGGTACCATCCCCGAGCTTGTACGACCTTCGGAAGAGGTCGACCGACGAAATTCCCCCAAATCTGAGGAGATATTCTTGAATAACTTTTTTTGTGAAGGTCGGAGAGACTTGCAAGTAGGCTCTACCCCCACTAAATGGGGTAGCGCGCATCGATCGGTACCATCCTTGAGCTTCTCCGACTTTCGGAAGGGTTAGGGTTAGGGTTAGGGATGAAAGCACATAGGAGAAAGAGATATTCTTGAATAACTTTTTTTGTGAAGGTCGGAGAGACTTGCAAGTAGGCTCTACCCCCACTAAATGGGGTAGCGCGCATCGATCGGTACCATCCTTGAGCTTCTCCGACTTTCGGAAGGGTTAGGGTTAGGGTTAGGGATGAAAGCACATAGGAGAAAGAGATATTCTTGAATAACTTTTTTTGTGAAGATCGGAGAGACTTGCAAGTAGGCTCTACCCCCACTAAATGGGGTAGCGCGCATCGATCGGTACCATCCTTGAGCTTCTCCGACTTTCGGAAGGGTTAGGGTTAGGGTTAGGGATGAAAGCACATAGGAGAAAGAGATATTCTTGAATAACTTTTTTTGTGAAGGTCGGAGAGACTTGCAAGTAGGCTCTACCCCCACTAAATGGGGTAGCGCGCATCGATCGGTACCATCCTTGAGCTTCTCCGACTTTCGGAAGGGTTAGGGTTATGGTTAGGGATGAAAGCACATAGGAGAAAGAGATATTCTTGAATAACTTTTTTTGTGAAGGTCGGAGAGACTTGGAAAGTGGTTGCATCTGGACTAATTTGGGTCCTGCGGATCGATTGGTACCATCCCCGAGCTTGTACGACCTTCGGAAGAGGTCGACCGACGAAATTCCCCCAAATCTGAGGAGATATTCTTGAATAACTTTTTTTGTGAAGGTCGGAGAGACTTGCAAGTAGGCTCTACCCCCACTAAATGGGGTAGCGCGCATCGATCGGTACCATCCTTGAGCTTCTCCGACTTTCGGAAGGGTTAGGGTTAGGGTTAGGGATGAAAGCACATAGGAGAAAGAGATATTCTTGAATAACTTTTTTTGTGAAGGTCGGAGAGACTTGCAAGTAGGCTCTACCCCCACTAAATGGGGTAGCGCGCATCGATCGGTACCATCCTTGAGCTTCTCCGACTTTCGGAAGGGTTAGGGTTAGGGTTAGGGATGAAAGCACATAGGAGAAAGAGATATTCTTGAATAACTTTTTTTGTGAAGATCGGAGAGACTTGCAAGTAGGCTCTACCCCCACTAAATGGGGTAGCGCGCATCGATCGGTACCATCCTTGAGCTTCTCCGACTTTCGGAAGGGTTAGGGTTAGGGTTAGGGATGAAAGCACATAGGAGAAAGAGATATTCTTGAATAACTTTTTTTGTGAAGGTCGGAGAGACTTGCAAGTAGGCTCTACCCCCACTAAATGGGGTAGCGCGCATCGATCGGTACCATCCTTGAGCTTCTCCGACTTTCGGAAGGGTTAGGGTTAGGGTTAGGGATGAAAGCACATAGGAGAAAGAGATATTCTTGAATAACTTTTTTTGTGAAGGTCGGAGAGACTTGGAAAGTGGTTGCATCTGGACTAATTTGGGTCCTGCGGATCGATTGGTACCATCCCCGAGCTTGTACGACCTTCGGAAGAGGTCGACCGACGAAATTCCCCCAAATCTGAGGAGATATTCTTGAATAACTTTTTTTGTGAAGGTCGGAGAGACTTGCAAGTAGGCTCTACCCCCACTAAATGGGGTAGCGCGCATCGATCGGTACCATCCTTGAGCTTCTCCGACTTTTGGAAGGGTTAGGGTTAGGGTTAGGGATGAAAGCACATAGGAGAAAGAGATATTCTTGAATAACTTTTTTTGTGAAGGTCGGAGAGACTTGCAAGTAGGCTCTACCCCCACTAAATGGGGTAGCGCGCATCGATCAGTACCATCCTTGAGCTTCTCCGACTTTCGGAAGGGTTAGGGTTAGGGTTAGGGATGAAAGCACATAGGAGAAAGAGATATTCTTGAATAACTTTTTTCGTGAAGGTCGGAGAGACTTGGAAAGTGGTTGCATCTGGACTAATTTGGGTCCTGCGGATCGATTGGTACCATCCCCGAGCTTGTACGACCTTCGGAAGAGGTCGACCGACGAAATTCCCCCAAATCTGAGGAGATATTCTTGAATAACTTTTTTTGTGAAGGTCGGAGAGACTTGCAAGTAGGCTCTACCCCCACTAAATGGGGTAGCGCACATCGATCGGTACCATCCTTGAGCTTCTCCGACTTTCGGAAGGGTTAGGGTTAGGGTTAGGGATGAAAGCACATGGGAGAAAGAGATATTCTTGAATAACTTTTTTTGTGAAGGTCGGAGAGACTTGCAAGTAGGCTCTACCCCCACTAAATGGGGTAGCGCGCATCGATCGGTACCATCCTTGAGCTTCTCCGACTTTCGGAAGGGTTAGGGTTAGGGATGAAAGCACATAGGAGAAAGAGATATTCTTGAATAACTTTTTTTGTGAAGGTCGGAGAGACTTGGAAAGTGGTTGCATCTGGACTAATTTGGGTCCTGCAGATCGATTGGTACCATCCCCGAGCTTGTACGACCTTCGGAAGAGGTCGACCGACGAAATTCCCCCAAATCTGAGGAGATATTCTTGAATAACTTTTTTTGTGAAGGTCGGAGAGACTTGCAAGTAGGCTCTACTCCCACTAAATGGGGTAGCGCGCATCGATCGGTACCATCCTTGAGCTTCTCCGACTTTCGGAAGGGTTAGGGTTAGGGTTAGGGATGAAAGCACATAGGAGAAAGAGATATTCTTGAATAACGTTTTTTGTGAAGGTCGGAGAGACTTGCAAGTAGGCTCTACCCCCACTAAATGGGGTAGCGCGCATCGATCGGTACCATCCTTGAGCTTCTCCGACTTTCGGAAGGGTTAGGGTTAGGGTTAGGGATGAAAGCACATAGGAGAAAGAGATATTCTTGAATAACTTTTTTTGTGAAGGTCGGAGAGACTTGGAAAGTGGTTGCATCTGGACTAATTTGGGTCCTGCGGATCGATTGGTACCATCCCCGAGCTTGTACGACCTTCGGAAGAGGTCGACCGACGAAATTCCCCCAAATCTGAGGAGATATTCTTGAATAACTTTTTTTGTGAAGGTCGGAGAGACTTGCAAGTAGGCTCTACCCCCACTAAATGGGGTAGCGCGCATCGATCGGTACCATCCTTGAGCTTCTCCGACTTTCGGAAGGGTTAGGGTTAGGGTTAGGGATGAAAGCACATAGGAGAAAGAGATATTCTTGAATAACTTTTTTTGTGAAGGTCGGAGAGACTTGGAAAGTGGTTGCATCTGGACTAATTTGGGTCCTGCGGATCGATTGGTACCATCCCCGAGCTTGTACGACCTTCGGAAAAGGTCGACCGACGAAATTCCCCCAAATCTGAGGAGATATTCTTGAATAACTTTTTTTGTGAAGGTCGGAGAGACTTGCAAGTAGGCTCTACCCCCACTAAATGGGGTAGCGCGCATCGATCGGTACCATCCTTGAGCTTCTCCGACTTTCGGAAGGGTTAGGGTTAGGGTTAGGGATGAAAGCACATAGGAGAAAGAGATATTCTTGAATAACTTTTTTTGTGAAGGTCGGAGAGACTTGCAAGTAGGCTCTACCCCCACTAAATGGGGTAGCGCGCATCGATCGGTACCATCCTTGAGCTTCTCCGACTTTCGGAAGGGTTAGGGTTAGGGTTAGGGATGAAAGCACATAGGAGAAAGAGATATTCTTGAATAACTTTTTTTGTGAAGGTCGGAGAGACTTGGAAAGTGGTTGCATCTGGACTAATTTGGGTCCTGCGGATCGATTGGTACCATCCCCGAGCTTGTACGACCTTCGGAAGAGGTCGACCGACGAAATTCCCCCAAATCTGAGGAGATATTCTTGAATAACTTTTTTTGTGAAGGTCGGAGAGACTTGCAAGTAGGCTCTACCCCCACTAAATGGGGTAGCGCGCATCGATCGGTACCATCCTTGAGCTTCTCCGACTTTCGGAAGGGTTAGGGTTAGGGTTAGGGATGAAAGCACATAGGAGAAAGAGATATTCTTGAATAACTTTTTTTGTGAAGGTCGGAGAGACTTGCAAGTAGGCTCTACCCCCACTAAATGGGGTAGCGCGCATCGATCGGTACCATCCTTGAGCTTCTCCGACTTTTGGAAGGGTTAGGGTTAGGGTTAGGGATGAAAGCACATAGGAGAAAGAGATATTCTTGAATAACTTTTTTTGTGAAGGTCGGAGAGACTTGCAAGTAGGCTCTACCCCCACTAAATTGGGTAGCGCGCATCGATCGGTACCATCCTTGAGCTTCTCCGACTTTCGGAAGGGTTAGGGTTAGGGTTAGGGATGAAAGCACATAGGAGAAAGAGATATTCTTGAATAACTTTTTTTGTGAAGGTCGGAGAGACTTGCAAGTAGGCTCTACCCCCACTAAATGGGGTAGCGCGCATCGATCGGTACCATCCTTGAGCTTCTCCGACTTTCGGAAGGGTTAGGGTTAGGGTTAGGGATGAAAGCACATAGGAGAAAGAGATATTCTTGAATAACTTTTTTTGTGAAGGTCGGAGAGACTTGCAAGTAGGCTCTACCCCCACTAAATGGGGTAGCGCGCATCGATCGGTACCATCCTTGAGCTTCTCCGACTTTCGGAAGGGTTAGGGTTAGGGTTAGGGATGAAAGCACATAGGAGAAAGAGATATTCTTGAATAACTTTTTTTGTGAAGGTCGGAGAGACTTGGAAAGTGGTTGCATCTGGACTAATTTGGGTCCTGCGGATCGATTGGTACCATCCCCGAGCTTGTACGACCTTCGGAAGAGGTCGACCGACGAAATTCCCCCAAATCTGAGGAGATATTCTTGAATAACTTTTTTTGTGAAGGTCGGAGAGACTTGCAAGTAGGCTCTACCCCCACTAAATGGGGTAGCGCGCATCGATCGGTACCATCCTTGAGCTTCTCCGACTTTCGGAAGGGTTAGGGTTAGGGTTAGGGATGAAAGCACATAGGAGAAAGAGATATTCTTGAATAACTTTTTTTGTGAAGGTCGGAGAGACTTGCAAGTAGGCTCTACCCCCACTAAATGGGGTAGCGCGCATCGATCGGTACCATCCTTGAGCTTCTCCGACTTTCGGAAGGGTTAGGGTTATGGTTAGGGATGAAAGCACATAGGAGAAAGAGATATTCTTGAATAACTTTTTTTGTGAAGGTCGGAGAGACTTGGAAAGTGGTTGCATCTGGACTAATTTGGGTCCTGCGGATCGATTGGTACCATCCCCGAGCTTGTACGACCTTCGGAAGAGGTCGACCGACGAAATTCCCCCAAATCTGAGGAGATATTCTTGAATAACTTTTTTTGTGAAGGTCGGAGAGACTTGCAAGTAGGCTCTACCCCCACTAAATGGGGTAGCGCGCATCGATCGGTACCATCCTTGAGCTTCTCCGACTTTCGGAAGGGTTAGGGTTAGGGTTAGGGATGAAAGCACATAGGAGAAAGAGATATTCTTGAATAACTTTTTTTGTGAAGGTCGGAGAGACTTGCAAGTAGGCTCTACCCCCACTAAATGGGGTAGCGCGCATCGATCGGTACCATCCTTGAGCTTCTCCGACTTTCGGAAGGGTTAGGGTTAGGGTTAGGGATGAAAGCACATAGGAGAAAGAGATATTCTTGAATAACTTTTTTTGTGAAGATCGGAGAGACTTGCAAGTAGGCTCTACCCCCACTAAATGGGGTAGCGCGCATCGATCGGTACCATCCTTGAGCTTCTCCGACTTTCGGAAGGGTTAGGGTTAGGGTTAGGGATGAAAGCACATAGGAGAAAGAGATATTCTTGAATAACTTTTTTTGTGAAGGTCGGAGAGACTTGCAAGTAGGCTCTACCCCCACTAAATGGGGTAGCGCGCATCGATCGGTACCATCCTTGAGCTTCTCCGACTTTCGGAAGGGTTAGGGTTAGGGTTAGGGATGAAAGCACATAGGAGAAAGAGATATTCTTGAATAACTTTTTTTGTGAAGGTCGGAGAGACTTGGAAAGTGGTTGCATCTGGACTAATTTGGGTCCTGCGGATCGATTGGTACCATCCCCGAGCTTGTACGACCTTCGGAAGAGGTCGACCGACGAAATTCCCCCAAATCTGAGGAGATATTCTTGAATAACTTTTTTTGTGAAGGTCGGAGAGACTTGCAAGTAGGCTCTACCCCCACTAAATGGGGTAGCGCGCATCGATCGGTACCATCCTTGAGCTTCTCCGACTTTTGGAAGGGTTAGGGTTAGGGTTAGGGATGAAAGCACATAGGAGAAAGAGATATTCTTGAATAACTTTTTTTGTGAAGGTCGGAGAGACTTGCAAGTAGGCTCTACCCCCACTAAATGGGGTAGCGCGCATCGATCAGTACCATCCTTGAGCTTCTCCGACTTTCGGAAGGGTTAGGGTTAGGGTTAGGGATGAAAGCACATAGGAGAAAGAGATATTCTTGAATAACTTTTTTCGTGAAGGTCGGAGAGACTTGGAAAGTGGTTGCATCTGGACTAATTTGGGTCCTGCGGATCGATTGGTACCATCCCCGAGCTTGTACGACCTTCGGAAGAGGTCGACCGACGAAATTCCCCCAAATCTGAGGAGATATTCTTGAATAACTTTTTTTGTGAAGGTCGGAGAGACTTGCAAGTAGGCTCTACCCCCACTAAATGGGGTAGCGCACATCGATCGGTACCATCCTTGAGCTTCTCCGACTTTCGGAAGGGTTAGGGTTAGGGTTAGGGATGAAAGCACATGGGAGAAAGAGATATTCTTGAATAACTTTTTTTGTGAAGGTCGGAGAGACTTGCAAGTAGGCTCTACCCCCACTAAATGGGGTAGCGCGCATCGATCGGTACCATCCTTGAGCTTCTCCGACTTTCGGAAGGGTTAGGGTTAGGGATGAAAGCACATAGGAGAAAGAGATATTCTTGAATAACTTTTTTTGTGAAGGTCGGAGAGACTTGAAAAGTGGTTGCATCTGGACTAATTTGGGTCCTGCGGATCGATTGGTACCATCCCCGAGCTTGTACGACCTTCGGAAGAGGTCGACCGACGAAATTCCCCCAAATCTGAGGAGATATTCTTGAATAACTTTTTTTGTGAAGGTCGGAGAGACTTGCAAGTAGGCTCTACCCCCACTAAATGGGGTTGCGCGCATCGATCGGTACCATCCTTGAGCTTCTCCGACTTTCGGAAGGGATAGGGTTAGGGTTAGGGATGAAAGCACATAGGAGAAAGAGATATTCTTGAATAACTTTTTTTGTGAAGGTCGGAGAGACTTGGAAAGTGGTTGCATCTGGACTAATTTGGGTCCTGCAGATCGATTGGTACCATCCCCGAGCTTGTACGACCTTCGGAAGAGGTCGACCGACGAAATTCCCCCAAATCTGAGGAGATATTCTTGAATAACTTTTTTTGTGAAGGTTGGAGAGACTTGCAAGTAGGCTATACCCCCACTAAATGGGGTTGCGCGCATCGATCGGTACCATCCTTGAGCTTCTCCGACTTTCGGAAGGGATAGGGTTAGGGTTAGGGATGAAAGCACATAGGAGAAAGAGATATTCTTGAATAACTTTTTTTGTGAAGGTCGGAGAGACTTGGAAAGTGGTTGCATCTGGACTAATTTGGGTCCTGCGGATCGATTGGTACCATCCCCGAGCTTGTACGACCTTCGGAAGAGGTCGACCGACGAAATTCCCCCAAATCTGAGGAGATATTCTTGAATAACTTTTTTTGTGAAGGTTGGAGAGACTTGCAAGTAGGCTATACCCCCACTAAATGGGGTTGCGCGCATCGATCGGTACCATCCTTGAGCTTCTCCGACTTTCGGAAGGGATAGGGTTAGGGTTAGGGATGAAAGCACATAGGAGAAAGAGATATTCTTGAATAACTTTTTTTGTGAAGGTCGGAGAGACTTGCAAGTAGGCTCTACCCCCACTAAATGGGGTAGCGCGCATCGATCGGTACCATCCTTGAGCTTCTCCGACTTTCGGAAGGGTTAGGGTTAGGGTTAGGGATGAAAGCACATAGGAGAAAGAGATATTCTTGAATAACTTTTTTTGTGAAGATCGGAGAGACTTGCAAGTAGGCTCTACCCCCACTAAATGGGGTAGCGCGCATCGATCGGTACCATCCTTGAGCTTCTCCGACTTTCGGAAGGGTTAGGGTTAGGGTTAGGGATGAAAGCACATAGGAGAAAGAGATATTCTTGAATAACTTTTTTTGTGAAGGTCGGAGAGACTTGCAAGTAGGCTCTACCCCCACTAAATGGGGTAGCGCGCATCGATCGGTACCATCCTTGAGCTTCTCCGACTTTCGGAAGGGTTAGGGTTAGGGTTAGGGATGAAAGCACATAGGAGAAAGAGATATTCTTGAATAACTTTTTTTGTGAAGGTCGGAGAGACTTGGAAAGTGGTTGCATCTGGACTAATTTGGGTCCTGCGGATCGATTGGTACCATCCCCGAGCTTGTACGACCTTCGGAAGAGGTCGACCGACGAAATTCCCCCAAATCTGAGGAGATATTCTTGAATAACTTTTTTTGTGAAGGTCGGAGAGACTTGCAAGTAGGCTCTACCCCCACTAAATGGGGTAGCGCGCATCGATCGGTACCATCCTTGAGCTTCTCCGACTTTTGGAAGGGTTAGGGTTAGGGTTAGGGATGAAAGCACATAGGAGAAAGAGATATTCTTGAATAACTTTTTTTGTGAAGGTCGGAGAGACTTGCAAGTAGGCTCTACCCCCACTAAATGGGGTAGCGCGCATCGATCGGTACCATCCTTGAGCTTCTCCGACTTTCGGAAGGGTTAGGGTTAGGGTTAGGGATGAAAGCACATAGGAGAAAGAGATATTCTTGAATAACTTTTTTCGTGAAGGTCGGAGAGACTTGGAAAGTGGTTGCATCTGGACTAATTTGGGTCCTGCGGATCGATTGGTACCATCCCCGAGCTTGTACGACCTTCGGAAGAGGTCGACCGACGAAATTCCCCCAAATCTGAGGAGATATTCTTGAATAACTTTTTTTGTGAAGGTCGGAGAGACTTGCAAGTAGGCTCTACCCCCACTAAATGGGGTAGCGCGCATCGATCGGTACCATCCTTGAGCTTCTCCGACTTTCGGAAGGGTTAGGGTTAGGGTTAGGGATGAAAGCACATGGGAGAAAGAGATATTCTTGAATAACTTTTTTTGTGAAGGTCGGAGAGACTTGCAAGTAGGCTCTACCCCCACTAAATGGGGTAGCGCGCATCGATCGGTACCATCCTTGAGCTTCTCCGACTTTCGGAAGGGTTAGGGTTAGGGTTAGGGATGAAAGCACATAGGAGAAAGAGATATTCTTGAATAACTTTTTTTGTGAAGGTCGGAGAGACTTGGAAAGTGGTTGCATCTGGACTAATTTGGGTCCTGCGGATCGATTGGTACCATCCCCGAGCTTGTACGACCTTCGGAAGAGGTCGACCGACGAAATTCCCCCAAATCTGAGGAGATATTCTTGAATAACTTTTTTTGTGAAGGTTGGAGAGACTTGCAAGTAGGCTATACCCCCACTAAATGGGGTTGCGCGCATCGATCGGTACCATCCTTGAGCTTCCTCGACTTTCGGAAGGGATAGGGTTAGGGTTAGGGATGAAAGCACATAGGAGAAAGAGATATTCTTGAATAACTTTTTTTGTGAAGGTCGGAGAGACTTGGAAAGTGGTTGCATCTGGACTAATTTGGGTCCTGCGGATCGATTGGTACCATCCCCGAGCTTGTACGACCTTCGGAAGAGGTCGACCGACGAAATTCCCCCAAATCTGAGGAGATATTCTTGAATAACTTTTTTTGTGAAGGTCGGAGAGACTTGCAAGTAGGCTCTACCCCCACTAAATGGGGTAGCGCGCATCGATCGGTACCATCCTTGAGCTTCTCCGACTTTCGGAAGGGTTAGGGTTAGGATTAGGGATGAAAGCACATAGGAGAAAGAGATATTCTTGAATAACTTTTTTTGTGAAGGTCGGAGAGACTTGCAAGTAGGCTCTACCCCCACTAAATGGGGTTGCGCGCATCGATCGGTACCATCCTTGAGCTTCTCCGACTTTCGGAAGGGTTAGGGTTAGGGTTAGGGATGAAAGCACATAGGAGAAAGAGATATTCTTGAATAACTTTTTTTGTGAAGGTCGGAGAGACTTGGAAAGTGGTTGCATCTGGACTAATTTGGGTCCTGCGGATCGATTGGTACCATCCCCGAGCTTGTACGACCTTCGGAAGAGGTCGACCGACGAAATTCCCCCAAATCTGAGGAGATATTCTTGAATAACTTTTTTTGTGAAGGTCGGAGAGACTTGCAAGTAGGCTCTACCCCCACTAAATGGGGTAGCGCGCATCGATCGGTACCATCCTTGAGCTTATCCGACTTTCGGAAGGGTTAGGGTTAGGGTTAGGGATGAAAGCACATAGGAGAAAGAGATATTCTTGAATAACTTTTTTTGTGAAGGTCGGAGAGACTTGCAAGTAGGCTCTACCCCCACTAAATGGGGTAGCGCACATCGATCGGTACCATCCTTGAGCTTCTCCGACTTTCGGAAGGGTTAGGGTTAGGGTTAGGGATGAAAGCACATAGGAGAAAGAGATATTCTTGAATAACTTTTTTTGTGAAGGTCGGAGAGACTTGGAAAGTGGTTGCATCTGGACTAATTTGGGTCCTGCGGATCGATTGGTACCATCCCCGAGCTTGTACGACCTTCGGAAGAGGTCGACCGACGAAATTCCCCCAAATCTGAGGAGATATTCTTGAATAACTTTTTTTGTGAAGGTCGGAGAGACTTGCAAGTAGGCTATACCCCCACTAAATGGGGTTGCGCGCATCGATCGGTACCATCCTTGAGCTTCTCCGACTTTCGGAAGGGATAGGGTTAGGGTTAGGGATGAAAGCACATAGGAGAAAGAGATATTCTTGAATAACTTTTTTTGTGAAGGTCGGAGAGACTTGGAAAGTGGTTGCATCTGGACTAATTTGGGTCCTGCGGATCGATTGGTACCATCCCCGAGCTTGTACGACCTTCGGAAGAGGTCGACCGACGAAATTCCCCCAAATCTGAGGAGATATTCTTGAATAACTTTTTTTGTGAAGGTCGGAGAGACTTGCAAGTAGGCTCTACCCCCACTAAATGGGGTAGCGCGCATCGATCGGTACCATCCTTGAGCTTCTCCGACTTTCGGAAGGGTTAGGGTTAGGGTTAGGGATGAAAGCACATAGGAGAAAGAGATATTCTTGAATAACTTTTTTTGTGAAGGTCGGAGAGACTTGGAAAGTGGTTGCATCTGGACTAATTTGGGTCCTGCGGATCGATTGGTACCATCCCCGAGCTTGTACGACCTTCGGAAGAGGTCGACCGACGAAATTCCCCCAAATCTGAGGAGATATTCTTGAATAACTTTTTTTGTGAAGGTCGGAGAGACTTGCAAGTAGGCTCTACCCCCACTAAATGGGGTAGCGCGCATCGATCGGTACCATCCTTGAGCTTCTCCGACTTTCGGAAGGGTTAGGGTTAGGGTTAGGGATGAAAGCACATAGGAGAAAGAGATATTCTTGAATAACTTTTTTTGTGAAGGTCGGAGAGACTTGGAAAGTGGTTGCATCTGGACTAATTTGGGTCCTGCGGATCGATTGGTACCATCCCCGAGCTTGTACGACCTTCGGAAGAGGTCGACCGACGAAATTCCCCCAAATCTGAGGAGATATTCTTGAATAACTTTTTTTGTGAAGGTCGGAGAGACTTGCAAGTAGGCTCTACCCCCACTAAATGGGGTAGCGCGCATCGATCGGTACCATCCTTGAGCTTCTCCGACTTTTGGAAGGGTTAGGGTTAGGGTTAGGGATGAAAGCACATAGGAGAAAGAGATATTCTTGAATAACTTTTTTTGTGAAGGTCGGAGAGACTTGCAAGTAGGCTCTACCCCCACTAAATGGGGTAACGCGCATCGATCGGTACCATCCTTGAGCTTCTCCGACTTTCGGAAGGGTTAGGGTTAGGGTTAGGGATGAAAGCACATAGGAGAAAGAGATATTCTTGAATAACTTTTTTCGTGAAGGTCGGAGAGACTTGGAAAGTGGTTGCATCTGGACTAATTTGGGTCCTGCGGATCGATTGGTACCATCCCCGAGCTTGTACGACCTTCGGAAGAGGTCGACCGACGAAATTCCCCCAAATCTGAGGAGATATTCTTGAATAACTTTTTTTGTGAAGGTCGGAGAGACTTGCAAGTAGGCTCTACCCCCACTAAATGGGGTAGCGCGCATCGATCGGTACCATCCTTGAGCTTCTCCGACTTTCGGAAGGGTTAGGGTTAGGGTTAGGGATGAAAGCACATGGGAGAAAGAGATATTCTTGAATAACTTTTTTTGTGAAGGTCGGAGAGACTTGCAAGTAGGCTCTACCCCCACTAAATGGGGTAGCGCGCATCGATCGGTACCATCCTTGAGCTTCTCCGACTTTCGGAAGGGTTAGGGTTAGGGATGAAAGCACATAGGAGAAAGAGATATTCTTGAATAACTTTTTTTGTGAAGGTCGGAGAGACTTGAAAAGTGGTTGCATCTGGACTAATTTGGGTCCTGCGGATCGATTGGTACCATCCCCGAGCTTGTACGACCTTCGGAAGAGGTCGACCGACGAAATTCCCCCAAATCTGAGGAGATATTCTTGAATAACTTTTTTTGTGAAGGTCGGAGAGACTTGCAAGTAGGCTCTACCCCCACTAAATGGGGTTGCGCGCATCGATCGGTACCATCCTTGAGCTTCTCCGACTTTCGGAAGGGATAGGGTTAGGGTTAGGGATGAAAGCACATAGGAGAAAGAGATATTCTTGAATAACTTTTTTTGTGAAGGTCGGAGAGACTTGGAAAGTGGTTGCATCTGGACTAATTTGGGTCCTGCGGATCGATTGGTACCATCCCCGAGCTTGTACGACCTTCGGAAGAGGTCGACCGACGAAATTCCCCCAAATCTGAGGAGATATTCTTGAATAACTTTTTTTGTGAAGGTTGGAGAGACTTGCAAGTAGGCTATACCCCCACTAAATGGGGTTGCGCGCATCGATCGGTACCATCCTTGAGCTTCTCCGACTTTCGGAAGGGATAGGGTTAGGGTTAGGGATGAAAGCACATAGGAGAAAGAGATATTCTTGAATAACTTTTTTTGTGAAGGTCGGAGAGACTTGGAAAGTGGTTGCATCTGGACTAATTTGGGTCCTGCGGATCGATTGGTACCATCCCCGAGCTTGTACGACCTTCGGAAGAGGTCGACCGACGAAATTCCCCCAAATCTGAGGAGATATTCTTGAATAACTTTTTTTGTGAAGGTTGGAGAGACTTGCAAGTAGGCTATACCCCCACTAAATGGGGTTGCGCGCATCGATCGGTACCATCCTTGAGCTTCTCCGACTTTCGGAAGGGATAGGGTTAGGGTTAGGGATGAAAGCACATAGGAGAAAGAGATATTCTTGAATAACTTTTTTTGTGAAGGTCGGAGAGACTTGCAAGTAGGCTCTACCCCCACTAAATGGGGTAGCGCGCATCGATCGGTACCATCCTTGAGCTTCTCCGACTTTCGGAAGGGTTAGGGTTAGGGTTAGGGATGAAAGCACATAGGAGAAAGAGATATTCTTGAATAACTTTTTTTGTGAAGATCGGAGAGACTTGCAAGTAGGCTCTACCCCCACTAAATGGGGTAGCGCGCATCGATCGGTACCATCCTTGAGCTTCTCCGACTTTCGGAAGGGTTAGGGTTAGGGTTAGGGATGAAAGCACATAGGAGAAAGAGATATTCTTGAATAACTTTTTTTGTGAAGGTCGGAGAGACTTGCAAGTAGGCTCTACCCCCACTAAATGGGGTAGCGCGCATCGATCGGTACCATCCTTGAGCTTCTCCGACTTTCGGAAGGGTTAGGGTTAGGGTTAGGGATGAAAGCACATAGGAGAAAGAGATATTCTTGAATAACTTTTTTTGTGAAGGTCGGAGAGACTTGGAAAGTGGTTGCATCTGGACTAATTTGGGTCCTGCGGATCGATTGGTACCATCCCCGAGCTTGTACGACCTTCGGAAGAGGTCGACCGACGAAATTCCCCCAAATCTGAGGAGATATTCTTGAATAACTTTTTTTGTGAAGGTCGGAGAGACTTGCAAGTAGGCTCTACCCCCACTAAATGGGGTAGCGCGCATCGATCGGTACCATCCTTGAGCTTCTCCGACTTTTGGAAGGGTTAGGGTTAGGGATGAAAGCACATAGGAGAAAGAGATATTCTTGAATAACTTTTTTTGTGAAGGTCGGAGAGACTTGCAAGTAGGCTCTACCCCCACTAAATGGGGTAGCGCGCATCGATCGGTACCATCCTTGAGCTTCTCCGACTTTCGGAAGGGTTAGGGTTAGGGTTAGGGATGAAAGCACATAGGAGAAAGAGATATTCTTGAATAACTTTTTTCGTGAAGGTCGGAGAGACTTGGAAAGTGGTTGCATCTGGACTAATTTGGGTCCTGCGGATCGATTGGTACCATCCCCGAGCTTGTACGACCTTCGGAAGAGGTCGACCGACGAAATTCCCCCAAATCTGAGGAGATATTCTTGAATAACTTTTTTTGTGAAGGTCGGAGAGACTTGCAAGTAGGCTCTACCCCCACTAAATGGGGTAGCGCGCATCGATCGGTACCATCCTTGAGCTTCTCCGACTTTCGGAAGGGTTAGGGTTAGGGTTAGGGATGAAAGCACATGGGAGAAAGAGATATTCTTGAATAACTTTTTTTGTGAAGGTCGGAGAGACTTGCAAGTAGGCTCTACCCCCACTAAATGGGGTAGCGCGCATCGATCGGTACCATCCTTGAGCTTCTCCGACTTTCGGAAGGGTTAGGGTTAGGGATGAAAGCACATAGGAGAAAGAGATATTCTTGAATAACTTTTTTTGTGAAGGTCGGAGAGACTTGAAAAGTGGTTGCATCTGGACTAATTTGGGTCCTGCGGATCGATTGGTACCATCCCCGAGCTTGTACGACCTTCGGAAGAGGTCGACCGACGAAATTCCCCCAAATCTGAGGAGATATTCTTGAATAACTTTTTTTGTGAAGGTCGGAGAGACTTGCAAGTAGGCTCTACCCCCACTAAATGGGGTTGCGCGCATCGATCGGTACCATCCTTGAGCTTCTCCGACTTTCGGAAGGGATAGGGTTAGGGTTAGGGATGAAAGCACATAGGAGAAAGAGATATTCTTGAATAACTTTTTTTGTGAAGGTCGGAGAGACTTGGAAAGTGGTTGCATCTGGACTAATTTGGGTCCTGCGGATCGATTGGTACCATCCCCGAGCTTGTACGACCTTCGGAAGAGGTCGACCGACGAAATTCCCCCAAATCTGAGGAGATATTCTTGAATAACTTTTTTTGTGAAGGTTGGAGAGACTTGCAAGTAGGCTATACCCCCACTAAATGGGGTTGCGCGCATCGATCGGTACCATCCTTGAGCTTCCTCGACTTTCGGAAGGGATAGGGTTAGGGTTAGGGATGAAAGCACATAGGAGAAAGAGATATTCTTGAATAACTTTTTTTGTGAAGGTCGGAGAGACTTGGAAAGTGGTTGCATCTGGACTAATTTGGGTCCTGCGGATCGATTGGTACCATCCCCGAGCTTGTACGACCTTCGGAAGAGGTCGACCGACGAAATTCCCCCAAATCTGAGGAGATATTCTTGAATAACTTTTTTTGTGAAGGTCGGAGAGACTTGCAAGTAGGCTCTACCCCCACTAAATGGGGTTGCGCGCATCGATCGGTACCATCCTTGAGCTTCTCCGACTTTCGGAAGGGTTAGGGTTAGGGTTAGGGATGAAAGCACATAGGAGAAAGAGATATTCTTGAATAACTTTTTTTGTGAAGGTCGGAGAGACTTGCAAGTAGGCTCTACCCCCACTAAATGGGGTAGCGCGCATCGATCGGTACCATCCTTGAGCTTCTCCGACTTTCGGAAGGGTTAGGGTTAGGATTAGGGATGAAAGCACATAGGAGAAAGAGATATTCTTGAATAACTTTTTTTGTGAAGGTCGGAGAGACTTGCAAGTAGGCTCTACCCCCACTAAATGGGGTTGCGCGCATCGATCGGTACCATCCTTGAGCTTCTCCGACTTTCGGAAGGGTTAGGGTTAGGGTTAGGGATGAAAGCACATAGGAGAAAGAGATATTCTTGAATAACTTTTTTTGTGAAGGTCGGAGAGACTTGGAAAGTGGTTGCATCTGGACTAATTTGGGTCCTGCGGATCGATTGGTACCATCCCCGAGCTTGTACGACCTTCGGAAGAGGTCGACCGACGAAATTCCCCCAAATCTGAGGAGATATTCTTGAATAACTTTTTTTGTGAAGGTCGGAGAGACTTGCAAGTAGGCTCTACCCCCACTAAATGGGGTAGCGCGCATCGATCGGTACCATCCTTGAGCTTCTCCGACTTTCGGAAGGGTTAGGGTTAGGGTTAGGGATGAAAGCACATAGGAGAAAGAGATATTCTTGAATAACTTTTTTTGTGAAGGTCGGAGAGACTTGCAAGTAGGCTCTACCCCCACTAAATGGGGTAGCGCACATCGATCGGTACCATCCTTGAGCTTCTCCGACTTTCGGAAGGGTTAGGGTTAGGGTTAGGGATGAAAGCACATAGGAGAAAGAGATATTCTTGAATAACTTTTTTTGTGAAGGTCGGAGAGACTTGGAAAGTGGTTGCATCTGGACTAATTTGGGTCCTGCGGATCGATTGGTACCATCCCCGAGCTTGTACGACCTTCGGAAGAGGTCGACCGACGAAATTCCCCCAAATCTGAGGAGATATTCTTGAATAACTTTTTTTGTGAAGGTCGGAGAGACTTGCAAGTAGGCTATACCCCCACTAAATGGGGTTGCGCGCATCGATCGGTACGATCCTTGAGCTTCTCCGACTTTCGGAAGGGATAGGGTTAGGGTTAGGGATGAAAGCACATAGGAGAAAGAGATATTCTTGAATAACTTTTTTTGTGAAGGTCGGAGAGACTTGGAAAGTGGTTGCATCTGGACTAATTTGGGTCCTGCGGATCGATTGGTACCATCCCCGAGCTTGTACGACCTTCGGAAGAGGTCGACCGACGAAATTCCCCCAAATCTGAGGAGATATTCTTGAATAACTTTTTTTGTGAAGGTCGGAGAGACTTGCAAGTAGGCTCTACCCCCACTAAATGGGGTAGCGCGCATCGATCGGTACCATCCTTGAGCTTCTCCGACTTTCGGAAGGGTTAGGGTTAGGGTTAGGGATGAAAGCACATAGGAGAAAGAGATATTCTTGAATAACTTTTTTTGTGAAGGTCGGAGAGACTTGGAAAGTGGTTGCATCTGGACTAATTTGGGTCCTGCGGATCGATTGGTACCATCCCCGAGCTTGTACGACCTTCGGAAGAGGTCGACCGACGAAATTCCCCCAAATCTGAGGAGATATTCTTGAATAACTTTTTTTGTGAAGGTCGGAGAGACTTGCAAGTAGGCTCTACCCCCACTAAATGGGGTAGCGCGCATCGATCGGTACCATCCTTGAGCTTCTCCGACTTTCGGAAGGGTTAGGGTTAGGGATGAAAGCACATAGGAGAAAGAGATATTCTTGAATAACTTTTTTTGTGAAGGTCGGAGAGACTTGGAAAGTGGTTGCATCTGGACTAATTTGGGTCCTGCGGATCGATTGGTACCATCCCCGAGCTTGTACGACCTTCGGAAGAGGTCGACCGACGAAATTCCCCCAAATCTGAGGAGATATTCTTGAATAACTTTTTTTGTGAAGGTCGGAGAGACTTGCAAGTAGGCTCTACCCCCACTAAATGGGGTAGCGCGCATCGATCGGTACCATCCTTGAGCTTCTCCGACTTTCGGAAGGGTTAGGGTTAGGGTTAGGGATGAAAGCACATAGGAGAAAGAGATATTCTTGAATAACTTTTTTTGTGAAGGTCGGAGAGACTTGCAAGTAGGCTCTACCCCCACTAAATGGGGTTGCGCGCATCGATCGGTACCATCCTTGAGCTTCTCCGACTTTCGGAAGGGTTAGGGTTAGGGATGAAAGCACATAGGAGAAAGAGATATTCTTGAATAACTTTTTTTGTGAAGGTCGGAGAGACTTGGAAAGTGGTTGCATCTGGACTAATTTGGGTCCTGCGGATCGATTGGTACCATCCCCGAGCTTGTACGACCTTCGGAAGAGGTCGACCGACGAAATTCCCCCAAATCTGAGGAGATATTCTTGAATAACTTTTTTTGTGAAGGTCGGAGAGACTTGCAAGTAGGCTATACCCCCACTAAATGGGGTTGCGCGCATCGATCGGTACCATCCTTGAGCTTCTCCGACTTTCGGAAGGGATAGGGTTAGGGTTAGGGATGAAAGCACATAGGAGAAAGAGATATTCTTGAATAACTTTTTTTGTGAAGGTCGGAGAGACTTGGAAAGTGGTTGCATCTGGACTAATTTGGGTCCTGCGGATCGATTGGTACCATCCCCGAGCTTGTACGACCTTCGGAAGAGGTCGACCGACGAAATTCCCCCAAATCTGAGGAGATATTCTTGAATAACTTTTTTTGTGAAGGTCGGAGAGACTTGCAAGTAGGCTCTACCCCCACTAAATGGGGTTGCGCACATCGATCGGTACCATCCTTGAGCTTCTCCGACTTTCGGAAGGGTTAGGGTTAGGGTTAGGGATGAAAGCACATAGGAGAAAGAGATATTCTTGAATAACTTTTTTTGTGAAGGTCGGAGAGACTTGCAAGTAGGCTCTACCCCCACTAAATGGGGTAGCGCGCATCGATCGGTACCATCCTTGAGCTTCTCCGACTTTCGGAAGGGTTAGGGTTAGGGATGAAAGCACATAGGAGAAAGAGATATTCTTGAATAACTTTTTTTGTGAAGGTCGGAGAGACTTGCAAGTAGGCTCTACCCCCACTAAATGGGGTTGCGCGCATCGATCGGTACCATCCTTGAGCTTCTCCGACTTTCGGAAGGGTTAGGGTTAGGGTTAGGGATGAAAGCACATAGGAGAAAGAGATATTCTTGAATAACCTTTTTTGTGAAGGTCGGAGAGACTTGGAAAGTGGTTGCATCTGGACTAATTTGGGTCCTGCAGATCGATTGGTACCATCTCCGAGCTTGTACGACCTTCGGAAGAGGTCGACCGACGAAATTCCCCCAAATCTGAGGAGATATTCTTGAATAACTTTTTTTGTGAAGGTCGGAGAGACTTGCAAGTAGGCTCTACCCCCACTAAATGGGGTAGCGCGCATCGATCGGTACCATCCTTGAGCTTCTCCGACTTTCGGAAGGGTTAGGGTTAGGGTTAGGGATGAAAGCACATAGGAGAAAGAGATATTCTTGAATAACTTTTTTTGTGAAGGTCGGAGAGACTTGCAAGTAGGCTCTACCCCCACTAAATGGGGTAGCGCACATCGATCGGTACCATCCTTGAGCTTCTCCGACTTTCGGAAGGGTTAGGGTTAGGGTTAGGGATGAAAGCACATAGGAGAAAGAGATATTCTTGAATAACTTTTTTTGTGAAGGTCGGAGAGACTTGGAAAGTGGTTGCATCTGGACTAATTTGGGTCCTGCGGATCGATTGGTACCATCCCCGAGCTTGTACGACCTTCGGAAGAGGTCGACCGACGAAATTCCCCCAAATCTGAGGAGATATTCTTGAATAACTTTTTTTGTGAAGGTCGGAGAGACTTGCAAGTAGGCTATACCCCCACTAAATGGGGTTGCGCGCATCGATCGGTACCATCCTTGAGCTTCTCCGACTTTCGGAAGGGATAGGGTTAGGGTTAGGGATGAAAGCACATAGGAGAAAGAGATATTCTTGAATAACTTTTTTTGTGAAGGTCGGAGAGACTTGGAAAGTGGTTGCATCTGGACTAATTTGGGTCCTGCAGATCGATTGGTACCATCCCCGAGCTTGTACGACCTTCGGAAGAGGTCGACCGACGAAATTCCCCCAAATCTGAGGAGATATTCTTGAATAACTTTTTTTGTGAAGGTCGGAGAGACTTGCAAGTAGGCTCTACCCCCACTAAATGGGGTAGCGCGCATCGATCGGTACCATCCTTGAGCTTCTCCGACTTTCGGAAGGGTTAGGGTTAGGGTTAGGGATGAAAGCACATAGGAGAAAGAGATATTCTTGAATAACTTTTTTTGTGAAGGTCGGAGAGACTTGCAAGTAGGCTCTACCCCCACTAAATGGGGTAGCGCACATCGATCGGTACCATCCTTGAGCTTCTCCGACTTTTGGAAGGGTTAGGGTTAGGGTTAGGGATGAAAGCACATAGGAGAAAGAGATATTCTTGAATAACTTTTTTTGTGAAGGTCGGAGAGACTTGGAAAGTGGTTGCATCTGGACTAATTTGGGTCCTGCGGATCGATTGGTACCATCCCCGAGCTTGTACGACCTTCGGAAGAGGTCGACCGACGAAATTCCCCCAAATCTGAGGAGATATTCTTGAATAACTTTTTTTGTGAAGGTCGGAGAGACTTGCAAGTAGGCTATACCCCCACTAAATGGGGTTGCGCGCATCGATCGGTACCATCCTTGAGCTTCTCCGACTTTCGGAAGGGATAGGGTTAGGGTTAGGGATGAAAGCACATAGGAGAAAGAGATATTCTTGAATAACTTTTTTTGTGAAGGTCGGAGAGACTTGGAAAGTGGTTGCATCTGGACTAATTTGGGTCCTGCAGATCGATTGGTACCATCCCCGAGCTTGTACGACCTTCGGAAGAGGTCGACCGACGAAATTCCCCCAAATCTGAGGAGATATTCTTGAATAACTTTTTTTGTGAAGGTCGGAGAGACTTGCAAGTAGGCTCTACCCCCACTAAATGGGGTAGCGCGCATCGATCGGTACCATCCTTGAGCTTCTCCGACTTTCGGAAGGGTTAGGGTTAGGGTTAGGGATGAAAGCACATAGGAGAAAGAGATATTCTTGAATAACTTTTTTTGTGAAGGTCGGAGAGACTTGCAAGTAGGCTCTACCCCCACTAAATGGGGTAGCGCACATCGATCGGTACCATCCTTGAGCTTCTCCGACTTTCGGAAGGGTTAGGGTTAGGGTTAGGGATGAAAGCACATAGGAGAAAGAGATATTCTTGAATAACTTTTTTTGTGAAGGTCGGAGAGACTTGGAAAGTGGTTGCATCTGGACTAATTTGGGTCCTGCGGATCGATTGGTACCATCCCCGAGCTTGTACGACCTTCGGAAGAGGTCGACCGACGAAATTCCCCCAAATCTGAGGAGATATTCTTGAATAACTTTTTTTGTGAAGGTCGGAGAGACTTGCAAGTAGGCTATACCCCCACTAAATGGGGTTGCCCGCATCGATCGGTACCATCCTTGAGCTTCTCCGACTTTCGGAAGGGATAGGGTTAGGGTTAGGGATGAAAGCACATAGGAGAAAGAGATATTCTTGAATAACTTTTTTTGTGAAGGTCGGAGAGACTTGGAAAGTGGTTGCATCTGGACTAATTTGGGTCCTGCGGATCGATTGGTACCATCCCCGAGCTTGTACGACCTTCGGAAGAGGTCGACCGACGAAATTCCCCCAAATCTGAGGAGATATTCTTGAATAACTTTTTTTGTGAAGGTTGGAGAGACTTGCAAGTAGGCTCTACCCCCACTAAATGGGGTAGCGCGCATCGATCGGTACCATCCTTGAGCTTCTCCGACTTTCGGAAGGGTTAGGGTTAGGGTTAGGGATGAAAGCACATAGGAGAAAGAGATATTCTTGAATAACTTTTTTTGTGAAGGTCGGAGAGACTTGCAAGTAGGCTCTACCCCCACTAAATGGGGTAGCGCGCATCGATCGGTACCATCCTTGAGCTTCTCCGACTTTCGGAAGGGTTAGGGTTAGGGTTAGGGATGAAAGCACATAGGAGAAAGAGATATTCTTGAATAACTTTTTTTGTGAAGGTCGGAGAGACTTGCAAGTAGGCTCTACCCCCACTAAATGGGGTAGCGCGCATCGATCGGTACCATCCTTGAGCTTCTCCGACTTTCGGAAGGGTTAGGGTTAGGGTTAGGGATGAAAGCACATAGGAGAAAGAGATATTCTTGAATAACTTTTTTTGTGAAGGTCGGAGAGACTTGCAAGTAGGCTCTACCCCCACTAAATGGGGTAGCGCGCATCGATCGGTACCATCCTTGAGCTTCTCCGACTTTCGGAAGGGTTAGGGTTAGGGTTAGGGATGAAAGCACATAGGAGAAAGAGATATTCTTGAATAACTTTTTTTGTGAAGGTCGGAGAGACTTGGAAAGTGGTTGCATCTGGACTAATTTGGGTCCTGCGGATCGATTGGTACCATCCCCGAGCTTGTACGACCTTCGGAAGAGGTCGACCGACGAAATTCCCCCAAATCTGAGGAGATATTCTTGAATAACTTTTTTTGTGAAGGTCGGAGAGACTTGCAAGTAGGCTCTACCCCCACTAAATGGGGTAGCGCGCATCGATCGGTACCATCCTTGAGCTTCTCCGACTTTCGGAAGGGTTAGGGTTAGGGTTAGGGATGAAAGCACATAGGAGAAAGAGATATTCTTGAATAACTTTTTTTGTGAAGGTCGGAGAGACTTGCAAGTAGGCTCTACCCCCACTAAATGGGGTAGCGCGCATCGATCAGTACCATCCTTGAGCTTCTCCGACTTTTGGAAGGGTTAGGGTTAGGGTTAGGGATGAAAGCACATAGGAGAAAGAGATATTCTTGAATAACTTTTTTTGTGAAGGTCGGAGAGACTTGCAAGTAGGCTCTACCCCCACTAAATAGGGTAGCGCGCATCGATCGGTACCATCCTTGAGCTTCTCCGACTTTCGGAAGGGTTAGGGTTAGGGATGAAAGCACATAGGAGAAAGAGATATTCTTGAATAACTTTTTTTTTGAAGGTCGGAGAGACTTGCAAGTAGGCTCTACCCCCACTAAATGGGGTAGCGCGCATCGATCGGTACCATCCTTGAGCTTCTCCGACTTTCGGAAGGGTTAGGGTTAGGGTTAGGGATGAAAGCACATAGGAGAAAGAGATATTCTTGAATAACTTTTTTTGTGAAGGTCGGAGAGACTTGCAAGTAGGCTCTACCCCCACTAAATGGGGTAGCGCGCATCGATCGGTACCATCCTTGAGCTTCTCCGACTTTCGGAAGGGTTAGGGTTAGGGATGAAAGCACATAGGAGAAAGAGATATTCTTGAATAACTTTTTTTGTGAAGGTCGGAGAGACTTGGAAAGTGGTTGCATCTGGACTAATTTGGGTCCTGCGGATCGATTGGTACCATCCCCGAGCTTGTACGACCTTCGGAAGAGGTCGACCGACGAAATTCCCCCAAATCTGAGGAGATATTCTTGAATAACTTTTTTTGTGAAGGTCGGAGAGACTTGCAAGTAGGCTATACCCCCACTAAATGGGGTTGCCCGCATCGATCGGTACCATCCTTGAGCTTCTCCGACTTTCGGAAGGGATAGGGTTAGGGTTAGGGATGAAAGCACATAGGAGAAAGAGATATTCTTGAATAACTTTTTTTGTGAAGGTCGGAGAGACTTGGAAAGTGGTTGCATCTGGACTAATTTGGGTCCTGCGGATCGATTGGTACCATCCCCGAGCTTGTACGACCTTCGGAAGAGGTCGACCGACGAAATTCCCCCAAATCTGAGGAGATATTCTTGAATAACTTTTTTTGTGAAGGTTGGAGAGACTTGCAAGTAGGCTCTACCCCCACTAAATGGGGTAGCGCGCATCGATCGGTACCATCCTTGAGCTTCTCCGACTTTCGGAAGGGTTAGGGTTAGGGTTAGGGATGAAAGCACATAGGAGAAAGAGATATTCTTGAATAACTTTTTTTGTGAAGGTCGGAGAGACTTGCAAGTAGGCTCTACCCCCACTAAATGGGGTAGCGCGCATCGATCGGTACCATCCTTGAGCTTCTCCGACTTTCGGAAGGGTTAGGGTTAGGGTTAGGGATGAAAGCACATAGGAGAAAGAGATATTCTTGAATAACTTTTTTTGTGAAGGTCGGAGAGACTTGCAAGTAGGCTCTACCCCCACTAAATGGGGTAGCGCGCATCGATCGGTACCATCCTTGAGCTTCTCCGACTTTCGGAAGGGTTAGGGTTAGGGTTAGGGATGAAAGCACATAGGAGAAAGAGATATTCTTGAATAACTTTTTTTGTGAAGGTCGGAGAGACTTGCAAGTAGGCTCTACCCCCACTAAATGGGGTAGCGCGCATCGATCGGTACCATCCTTGAGCTTCTCCGACTTTCGGAAGGGTTAGGGTTAGGGTTAGGGATGAAAGCACATAGGAGAAAGAGATATTCTTGAATAACTTTTTTTGTGAAGGTCGGAGAGACTTGGAAAGTGGTTGCATCTGGACTAATTTGGGTCCTGCGGATCGATTGGTACCATCCCCGAGCTTGTACGACCTTCGGAAGAGGTCGACCGACGAAATTCCCCCAAATCTGAGGAGATATTCTTGAATAACTTTTTTTGTGAAGGTCGGAGAGACTTGCAAGTAGGCTCTACCCCCACTAAATGGGGTAGCGCGCATCGATCGGTACCATCCTTGAGCTTCTCCGACTTTCGGAAGGGTTAGGGTTAGGGTTAGGGATGAAAGCACATAGGAGAAAGAGATATTCTTGAATAACTTTTTTTGTGAAGGTCGGAGAGACTTGCAAGTAGGCTCTACCCCCACTAAATGGGGTAGCGCGCATCGATCAGTACCATCCTTGAGCTTCTCCGACTTTTGGAAGGGTTAGGGTTAGGGTTAGGGATGAAAGCACATAGGAGAAAGAGATATTCTTGAATAACTTTTTTTGTGAAGGTCGGAGAGACTTGCAAGTAGGCTCTACCCCCACTAAATAGGGTAGCGCGCATCGATCGGTACCATCCTTGAGCTTCTCCGACTTTCGGAAGGGTTAGGGTTAGGGATGAAAGCACATAGGAGAAAGAGATATTCTTGAATAACTTTTTTTTTGAAGGTCGGAGAGACTTGCAAGTAGGCTCTACCCCCACTAAATGGGGTAGCGCGCATCGATCGGTACCATCCTTGAGCTTCTCCGACTTTCGGAAGGGTTAGGGTTAGGGTTAGGGATGAAAGCACATAGGAGAAAGAGATATTCTTGAATAACTTTTTTTGTGAAGGTCGGAGAGACTTGCAAGTAGGCTCTACCCCCACTAAATGGGGTAGCGCGCATCGATCGGTACCATCCTTGAGCTTCTCCGACTTTCGGAAGGGTTAGGGTTAGGGATGAAAGCACATAGGAGAAAGAGATATTCTTGAATAACTTTTTTTGTGAAGGTCGGAGAGACTTGAAAAGTGGTTGCATCTGGACTAATTTGGGTCCTGCGGATCGATTGGTACCATCCCCGAGCTTGTACGACCTTCGGAAGAGGTCGACCGACGAAATTCCCCCAAATCTGAGGAGATATTCTTGAATAACTTTTTTTGTGAAGGTCGGAGAGACTTGCAAGTAGGCTCTACCCCCACTAAATGGGGTTGCGCGCATCGATCGGTACCATCCTTGAGCTTCTCCGACTTTCGGAAGGGATAGGGTTAGGGTTAGGGATGAAAGCACATAGGAGAAAGAGATATTCTTGAATAACTTTTTTTGTGAAGGTCGGAGAGACTTGGAAAGTGGTTGCATCTGGACTAATTTGGGTCCTGCGGATCGATTGGTACCATCCCCGAGCTTGTACGACCTTCGGAAGAGGTCGACCGACGAAATTCCCCCAAATCTGAGGAGATATTCTTGAATAACTTTTTTTGTGAAGGTCGGAGAGACTTGCAAGTAGGCTCTACCCCCACTAAATGGGGTAGCGCGCATCGATCGGTACCATCCTTGAGCTTCTCCGACTTTCGGAAGGGTTAGGGTTAGGGTTAGGGATGAAAGCACATAGGAGAAAGAGATATTCTTGAATAACTTTTTTTGTGAAGGTCGGAGAGACTTGCAAGTAGGCTCTACCCCCACTAAATGGGGTAGCGCGCATCGATCAGTACCATCCTTGAGCTTCTCCGACTTTCGGAAGGGTTAGGGTTAGGGTTAGGGATGAAAGCACATAGGAGAAAGAGATATTCTTGAATAACTTTTTTTGTGAAGGTCGGAGAGACTTGCAAGTAGGCTCTACCCCCACTAAATGGGGTAGCGCGCATCGATCGGTACCATCCTTGAGCTTCTCCGACTTTCGGAAGGGTTAGGGTTAGGGTTAGGGATGAAAGCACATAGGAGAAAGAGATATTCTTGAATAACTTTTTTTGTGAAGGTCGGAGAGACTTGCAAGTAGGCTCTACCCCCACTAAATGGGGTAGCGCGCATCGATCGGTACCATCCTTGAGCTTCTCCGACTTTTGGAAGGGTTAGGGTTAGGGTTAGGGATGAAAGCACATAGGAGAAAGAGATATTCTTGAATAACTTTTTTTGTGAAGGTCGGAGAGACTTGCAAGTAGGCTCTACCCCCACTAAATGGGGTAGCGCGCATCGATCAGTACCATCCTTGAGCTTCTCCGACTTTCGGAAGGGTTAGGGTTAGGGTTAGGGATGAAAGCACATAGGAGAAAGAGATATTCTTGAATAACTTTTTTTGTGAAGGTCGGAGAGACTTGCAAGTAGGCTCTACCCCCACTAAATGGGGTAGCGCGCATCGATCGGTACCATCCTTGAGCTTCTCCGACTTTCGGAAGGGTTAGGGTTAGGGTTAGGGATGAAAGCACATAGGAGAAAGAGATATTCTTGAATAACTTTTTTTGTGAAGGTCGGAGAGACTTGCAAGTAGGCTCTACCCCCACTAAATGGGGTAGCGCGCATCGATCGGTACCATCCTTGAGCTTCTCCGACTTTCGGAAGGGTTAGGGTTAGGGTTAGGGATGAAAGCACATAGGAGAAAGAGATATTCTTGAATAACTTTTTTTGTGAAGGTCGGAGAGACTTGGAAAGTGGTTGCATCTGGACTAATTTGGGTCCTGCGGATCGATTGGTACCATCCCCGAGCTTGTACGACCTTCGGAAGAGGTCGACCGACGAAATTCCCCCAAATCTGAGGAGATATTCTTGAATAACTTTTTTTGTGAAGGTCGGAGAGACTTGCAAGTAGGCTCTACCCCCACTAAATGGGGTAGCGCGCATCGATCGGTACCATCCTTGAGCTTCTCCGACTTTCGGAAGGGTTAGGGTTAGGGTTAGGGATGAAAGCACATAGGAGAAAGAGATATTCTTGAATAACTTTTTTTGTGAAGGTCGGAGAGACTTGCAAGTAGGCTCTACCCCCACTAAATGGGGTAGCGCGCATCGATCGGTACCATCCTTGAGCTTCTCCGACTTTTGGAAGGGTTAGGGTTAGGGTTAGGGATGAAAGCACATAGGAGAAAGAGATATTCTTGAATAACTTTTTTTGTGAAGGTCGGAGAGACTTGGAAAGTGGTTGCATCTGGACTAATTTGGGTCCTGCGGATCGATTGGTACCATCCCCGAGCTTGTACGACCTTCGGAAGAGGTCGACCGACGAAATTCCCCCAAATCTGAGGAGATATTCTTGAATAACTTTTTTTGTGAAGGTCGGAGAGACTTGCAAGTAGGCTTTACCCCCACTAAATGGGGTAGCGCGCATCGATCGGTACCATCCTTGAGCTTCTCCGACTTTCGGAAGGGTTAGGGTTAGGGTTAGGGATGAAAGCACATAGGAGAAAGAGATATTCTTGAATAACTTTTTTTGTGAAGGTCGGAGAGACTTGGAAAGTGGTTGCATCTGGACTAATTTGGGTCCTGCGGATCGATTGGTACCATCCCCGAGCTTGTACGACCTTCGGAAGAGGTCGACCGACGAAATTCCCCCAAATCTGAGGAGATATTCTTGAATAACTTTTTTTGTAAAGGTCGGAGAGACTTGCAAGTAGGCTCTACCCCCACTAAATGGGGTTGCGCGCATCGATCGGTACCATCCTTGAGCTTCTCCGACTTTCGGAAGGGTTAGGGTTAGGGTTAGGGATGAAAGCACATAGGAGAAAGAGATATTCTTGAATAACTTTTTTTGTGAAGGTCGGAGAGACTTGCAAGTAGGCTCTACCCCCACTAAATGGGGTAGCGCGCATCGATCGGTACCATCCTTGAGCTTCTCCGACTTTCGGAAGGGTTAGGGTTAGGGTTAGGGATGAAAGCACATAGGAGAAAGAGATATTCTTGAATAACTTTTTTTGTGAAGGTCGGAGAGACTTGCAAGTAGGCTCTACCCCCACTAAATGGGGTAGCGCGCATCGATCGGTACCATCCTTGAGCTTCTCCGACTTTCGGAAGGGTTAGGGTTAGGGTTAGGGATGAAAGCACATAGGAGAAAGAGATATTCTTGAATAACTTTTTTTGTGAAGGTCGGAGAGACTTGGAAAGTGGTTGCATCTGGACTAATTTGGGTCCTGCAGATCGATTGGTACCATCCCCGAGCTTGTACGACCTTCGGAAAAGGTCGACCGACGAAATTCCCCCAAATCTGAGGAGATATTCTTGAATAACTTTTTTTGTGAAGGTCGGAGAGACTTTCAGGTAGGCTCTACCCCCACTAAATTGGGTAGCGCGCATCGATCGGTACCATCCTTGAGCTTCTCCGACTTTCGGAAGGGTTAGGGTTAGGGTTAGGGATGAAAGCACATAGGAGAAAGAGATATTCTTGAATAACTTTTTTTGTGAAGGTCGGAGAGACTTGCAAGTAGGCTCTACCCCCACTAAATGGGGTAGCGCGCATCGATCGGTACCATCCTTGAGCTTCTCCGACTTTCGGAAGGGTTAGGGTTAGGGTTAGGGATGAAAGCACATAGGAGAAAGAGATATTCTTGAATAACTTTTTTTGTGAAGGTCGGAGAGACTTGGAAAGTGGTTGCATCTGGACTAATTTGGGTCCTGCGGATCGATTGGTACCATCCCCGAGCTTGTACGACCTTCGGAAGAGGTCGACCGACGAAATTCCCCCAAATCTGAGGAGATATTCTTGAATAACTTTTTTTGTGAAGGTCGGAGAGACTTGCAAGTAGGCTCTACCCCCACTAAATGGGGTAGCGCGCATCGATCGGTACCATCCTTGAGCTTCTCCGACTTTCGGAAGGGTTAGGGTTAGGGATGAAAGCACATAGGAGAAAGAGATATTCTTGAATAACTTTTTTTGTGAAGGTCGGAGAGACTTGCAAGTAGGCTCTACCCCCACTAAATGGGGTAGCGCGCATCGATCGGTACCATCCTTGAGCTTCTCCGACTTTCGGAAGGGTTAGGGTTAGGGTTAGGGATGAAAGCACATAGGAGAAAAAGATATTCTTGAATAACTTTTTTTGTGAAGGTCGGAGAGACTTGCAAGTAGGCTCTACCCCCACTAAATGGGGTAGCGCGCATCGATCGGTACCATCCTTGAGCTTCTCCGACTTTCGGAAGGGTTAGGGTTAGGGTTAGGGATGAAAGCACATAGGAGAAAGAGATATTCTTGAATAACTTTTTTTGTGAAGGTCGGAGAGACTTGGAAAGTGGTTGCATCTGGACTAATTTGGGTCCTGCGGATCGATTGGTACCATCCCCGAGCTTGTACGACCTTCGGAAGAGGTCGACCGACGAAATTCCCCCAAATCTGAGGAGATATTCTTGAATAACTTTTTTTGTGAAGGTCGGAGAGACTTTCAGGTAGGCTCTACCCCCACTAAATGGGGTAGCGCGCATCGATCGGTACCATCCTTGAGCTTCTCCGACTTTCGGAAGGGTTAGGGTTAGGGTTAGGGATGAAAGCACATAGGAGAAAGAGATATTCTTGAATAACTTTTTTTGTGAAGGTCGGAGAGACTTGGAAAGTGGTTGCATCTGGACTAATTTGGGTCCTGCGGATCGATTGGTACCATCCCCGAGCTTGTACGACCTTCGGAAGAGGTCGACCGACGAAATTCCCCCAAATCTGAGGAGATATTCTTGAATAACTTTTTTTGTGAAGGTCGGAGAGACTTGCAAGTAGGCTCTACCCCCACTAAATGGGGTTGCGCGCATCGATCGGTACCATCCTTGAGCTTCTCCGACTTTCGGAAGGGTTAGGGTTAGGGTTAGGGATGAAAGCACATAGGAGAAAGAGATATTCTTGAATAACTTTTTTTGTGAAGGTCGGAGAGACTTGCAAGTAGGCTCTACCCCCACTAAATGGGGTAGCGCGCATCGATCGGTACCATCCTTGAGCTTCTCCGACTTTCGGAAGGGTTAGGGTTAGGGTTAGGGATGAAAGCACATAGGAGAAAGAGATATTCTTGAATAACTTTTTTTGTGAAGGTCGGAGAGACTTGCAAGTAGGCTCTACCCCCACTAAATGGGGTAGCGCGCATCGATCGGTACCATCCTTGAGCTTCTCCGACTTTCGGAAGGGTTAGGGTTAGGGTTAGGGATGAAAGCACATAGGAGAAAGAAATATTCTTGAATAACTTTTTTTGTGAAGGTCGGAGAGACTTGGAAAGTGGTTGCATCTGGACTAATTTGGGTCCTGCAGATCGATTGGTACCATCCCCGAGCTTGTACGACCTTCGGAAAAGGTCGACCGACGAAATTCCCCCAAATCTGAGGAGATATTCTTGAATAACTTTTTTTGTGAAGGTCGGAGAGACTTTCAGGTAGGCTCTACCCCCACTAAATGGGGTAGCGCGCATCGATCGGTACCATCCTTGAGCTTCTCCGACTTTCGGAAGGGTTAGGGTTAGGGTTAGGGATGAAAGCACATAGGAGAAAGAGATATTCTTGAATAACTTTTTTTGTGAAGGTCGGAGAGACTTGGAAAGTGGTTGCATCTGGACTAATTTGGGTCCTGCGGATCGATTGGTACCATCCCCGAGCTTGTACGACCTTCGGAAGAGGTCGACCGACGAAATTCCCCCAAATCTGAGGAGATATTCTTGAATAACTTTTTTTGTGAAGGTCGGAGAGACTTGCAAGTAGGCTCTACTTCCACTAAATGGGGTAGCGCGCATCGATCGGTACCATCCTTGAGCTTCTCCGACTTTCGGAAGGGTTAGGGTTAGGGTTAGGGATGAAAGCACATAGGAGAAAGAGATATTCTTGAATAACTTTTTTTGTGAAGGTCGGAGAGACTTGCAAGTAGGCTCTACCCCCACTAAATGGAGTAGCGCGCATCGATCGGTACCATCCTTGAGCTTCTCCGACTTTCGGAAGGGTTAGGGTTAGGGTTAGGGATGAAAGCACATAGGAGAAAGAGATATTCTTGAATAACTTTTTTTGTGAAGGTCGGAGAGACTTGGAAAGTGGTTGCATCTGGACTAATTTGGGTCCTGCGGATCGATTGGTACCATCCCCGAGCTTGTACGACCTTCGGAAGAGGTCGACCGACGAAATTCCCCCAAATCTGAGGAGATATTCTTGAATAACTTTTTTTGTGAAGGTCGGAGAGACTTGCAAGTAGGCTCTACCCCCACTAAATGGGGTAGCGCGCATCGATCGGTACCATCCTTGAGCTTCTCCGACTTTCGGAAGGGTTAGGGTTAGGGTTAGGGATGAAAGCACATAGGAGAAAGAGATATTCTTGAATAACTTTTTTTGTGAAGGTCGGAGAGACTTGCAAGTAGGCTCTACCCCCACTAAATGGGGTAGCGCGCATCGATCGGTACCATCCTTGAGCTTCTCCGACTTTCGGAAGGGTTAGGGTTAGGGTTAGGGATGAAAGCACATAGGAGAAAGAGATATTCTTGAATAACTTTTTTTGTGAAGGTCGGAGAGACTTGGAAAGTGGTTGCATCTGGACTAATTTGGGTCCTGCAGATCGATTGGTACCATCCCCGAGCTTGTACGACCTTCGGAAGAGGTCGACCGACGAAATTCCCCCAAATCTGAGGAGATATTCTTGAATAACTTTTTTTGTGAAGGTCGGAGAGACTTGCAAGTAGGCTCTACCCCCACTAAATGGGGTAGCGCGCATCGATCGGTACCATCCTTGAGCTTCTCCGACTTTCGGAAGGGTTAGGGTTAGGGTTAGGGATGAAAGCACATAGGAGAAAGAGATATTCTTGAATAACTTTTTTTGTGAAGGTCAGAGAGACTTGCAAGTAGGCTCTACCCCCACTAAATGGGGTAGCGCGCATCGATCGGTACCATCCTTGAGCTTCTCCGACTTTCGGAAGGGTTAGGGTTAGGGTTAGGGATGAAAGCACATAGGAGAAAGAGATATACTTGAATAACTTTTTTTGTGAAGGTCGGAGAGACTTGGAAAGTGGTTGCATCTGGACTAATTTGGGTCCTGCGGATCGATTGGTACCATCCCCGAGCTTGTACGACCTTCGGAATAGGTCGACCGACGAAATTCCCCCAAATCTGAGGAGATATTCTTGAATAACTTTTTTGGTGAAGGTCGGAGAGACTTGCAAGTAGGCTATACCCCCACTAAATGGGGTAGCGCGCATCGATCGGTACCATCCTTGAGCTTCTCCGACTTTCGGAAGGGTTAGGGTTAGGGTTAGGGATGAAAGCACATAGGAGAAAGAGATATTCTTGAATAACTTTTTTTGTGAAGGTCGGAGAGACTTGGAAAGTGGTTGCATCTGGACTAATTTGGGTCCTGCAGATCGATTGGTACCATCCCCGAGCTTGTACGACCTTCGGAAGAGGTCGACCGACGAAATTCCCCCAAATCTGAGGAGATATTCTTGAATAACTTTTTTTGTGAAGGTCGGAGAGACTTGCAAGTAGGCTCTACCCCCACTAAATGGGGTAGCGCGCATCGATCGGTACCATCCTTGAGCTTCTCCGACTTTCGGAAGGGTTAGGGTTAGGGTTAGGGATGAAAGCACATAGGAGAAAGAGATATTCTTGAATAACTTTTTTTGTGAAGGTCGGAGAGACTTGCAAGTAGGCTCTACCCCCACTAAATGGGGTAGCGCGCATCGATCGGTACCATCCTTGAGCTTCTCCGACTTTCGGAAGGGTTAGGGTTAGGGATGAAAGCACATAGGAGAAAGAGATATTCTTGAATAACTTTTTTTGTGAAGGTCGGAGAGACTTGCAAGTAGGCTCTACCCCCACTAAATGGCGTAGCGCGCATCGATCGGTACCATCCTTGAGCTTCTCCGACTTTCGGAAGGGTTAGGGTTAGGGATGAAAGCACATAGGAGAAAGAGATATTCTTGAATAACTTTTTTTGTGAAGGTCGGAGAGACTTGCAAGTAGGCTCTACCCCCACTAAATGGGGTAGCGCGCATCGATCGGTACCATCCTTGAGCTTCTCCGACTTTCGGAAGGGTTAGGGTTAGGGTTAGGGATGAAAGCACATAGGAGAAAGAGATATTCTTGAATAACTTTTTTTGTGAAGGTCGGAGAGACTTGCAAGTAGGCTCTACCCCCACTAAATGGGGTAGCGCGCATCGATCGGTACCATCCTTGAGCTTCTCCGACTTTCGGAAGGGTTAGGGTTAGGGTTAGGGATGAAAGCACATAGGAGAAAGAGATATTCTTGAATAACTTTTTTTGTGAAGGTCGGAGAGACTTGCAAGTAGGCTCTACCCCCACTAAATGGGGTAGCGCGCATCGATCGGTACCATCCTTGAGCTTCTCCGACTTTCGGAAGGGTTAGGGTTAGGGTTAGGGATGAAAGCACATAGGAGAAAGAAATATTCTTGAATAACTTTTTTTGTGAAGGTCGGAGAGACTTGGAAAGTGGTTGCATCTGGACTAATTTGGGTCCTGCAGATCGATTGGTACCATCCCCGAGCTTGTACGACCTTCGGAAAAGGTCGACCGACGAAATTCCCCCAAATCTGAGGAGATATTCTTGAATAACTTTTTTTGTGAAGGTCGGAGAGACTTTCAGGTAGGCTCTACCCCCACTAAATGGGGTAGCGCGCATCGATCGGTACCATCCTTGAGCTTCTCCGACTTTCGGAAGGGTTAGGGTTAGGGTTAGGGATGAAAGCACATAGGAGAAAGAGATATTCTTGAATAACTTTTTTTGTGAAGGTCGGAGAGACTTGGAAAGTGGTTGCATCTGGACTAATTTGGGTCCTGCGGATCGATTGGTACCATCCCCGAGCTTGTACGACCTTCGGAAGAGGTCGACCGACGAAATTCCCCCAAATCTGAGGAGATATTCTTGAATAACTTTTTTTGTGAAGGTCGGAGAGACTTGCAAGTAGGCTCTACTTCCACTAAATGGGGTAGCGCGCATCGATCGGTACCATCCTTGAGCTTCTCCGACTTTCGGAAGGGTTAGGGTTAGGGTTAGGGATGAAAGCACATAGGAGAAAGAGATATTCTTGAATAACTTTTTTTGTGAAGGTCGGAGAGACTTGCAAGTAGGCTCTACCCCCACTAAATGGAGTAGCGCGCATCGATCGGTACCATCCTTGAGCTTCTCCGACTTTCGGAAGGGTTAGGGTTAGGGTTAGGGATGAAAGCACATAGGAGAAAGAGATATTCTTGAATAACTTTTTTTGTGAAGGTCGGAGAGACTTGGAAAGTGGTTGCATCTGGACTAATTTGGGTCCTGCGGATCGATTGGTACCATCCCCGAGCTTGTACGACCTTCGGAAGAGGTCGACCGACGAAATTCCCCCAAATCTGAGGAGATATTCTTGAATAACTTTTTTTGTGAAGGTCGGAGAGACTTGCAAGTAGGCTCTACCCCCACTAAATGGGGTAGCGCGCATCGATCGGTACCATCCTTGAGCTTCTCCGACTTTCGGAAGGGTTAGGGTTAGGGTTAGGGATGAAAGCACATAGGAGAAAGAGATATTCTTGAATAACTTTTTTTGTGAAGGTCGGAGAGACTTGCAAGTAGGCTCTACCCCCACTAAATGGGGTAGCGCGCATCGATCGGTACCATCCTTGAGCTTCTCCGACTTTCGGAAGGGTTAGGGTTAGGGTTAGGGATGAAAGCACATAGGAGAAAGAGATATTCTTGAATAACTTTTTTTGTGAAGGTCGGAGAGACTTGGAAAGTGGTTGCATCTGGACTAATTTGGGTCCTGCAGATCGATTGGTACCATCCCCGAGCTTGTACGACCTTCGGAAGAGGTCGACCGACGAAATTCCCCCAAATCTGAGGAGATATTCTTGAATAACTTTTTTTGTGAAGGTCGGAGAGACTTGCAAGTAGGCTCTACCCCCACTAAATGGGGTAGCGCGCATCGATCGGTACCATCCTTGAGCTTCTCCGACTTTCGGAAGGGTTAGGGTTAGGGTTAGGGATGAAAGCACATAGGAGAAAGAGATATTCTTGAATAACTTTTTTTGTGAAGGTCAGAGAGACTTGCAAGTAGGCTCTACCCCCACTAAATGGGGTAGCGCGCATCGATCGGTACCATCCTTGAGCTTCTCCGACTTTCGGAAGGGTTAGGGTTAGGGTTAGGGATGAAAGCACATAGGAGAAAGAGATATACTTGAATAACTTTTTTTGTGAAGGTCGGAGAGACTTGGAAAGTGGTTGCATCTGGACTAATTTGGGTCCTGCGGATCGATTGGTACCATCCCCGAGCTTGTACGACCTTCGGAATAGGTCGACCGACGAAATTCCCCCAAATCTGAGGAGATATTCTTGAATAACTTTTTTGGTGAAGGTCGGAGAGACTTGCAAGTAGGCTATACCCCCACTAAATGGGGTAGCGCGCATCGATCGGTACCATCCTTGAGCTTCTCCGACTTTCGGAAGGGTTAGGGTTAGGGTTAGGGATGAAAGCACATAGGAGAAAGAGATATTCTTGAATAACTTTTTTTGTGAAGGTCGGAGAGACTTGGAAAGTGGTTGCATCTGGACTAATTTGGGTCCTGCAGATCGATTGGTACCATCCCCGAGCTTGTACGACCTTCGGAAGAGGTCGACCGACGAAATTCCCCCAAATCTGAGGAGATATTCTTGAATAACTTTTTTTGTGAAGGTCGGAGAGACTTGCAAGTAGGCTCTACCCCCACTAAATGGGGTAGCGCGCATCGATCGGTACCATCCTTGAGCTTCTCCGACTTTCGGAAGGGTTAGGGTTAGGGTTAGGGATGAAAGCACATAGGAGAAAGAGATATTCTTGAATAACTTTTTTTGTGAAGGTCGGAGAGACTTGCAAGTAGGCTCTACCCCCACTAAATGGGGTAGCGCGCATCGATCGGTACCATCCTTGAGCTTCTCCGACTTTCGGAAGGGTTAGGGTTAGGGATGAAAGCACATAGGAGAAAGAGATATTCTTGAATAACTTTTTTTGTGAAGGTCGGAGAGACTTGCAAGTAGGCTCTACCCCCACTAAATGGCGTAGCGCGCATCGATCGGTACCATCCTTGAGCTTCTCCGACTTTCGGAAGGGTTAGGGTTAGGGATGAAAGCACATAGGAGAAAGAGATATTCTTGAATAACTTTTTTTGTGAAGGTCGGAGAGACTTGCAAGTAGGCTCTACCCCCACTAAATGGGGTAGCGCGCATCGATCGGTACCATCCTTGAGCTTCTCCGACTTTCGGAAGGGTTAGGGTTAGGGTTAGGGATGAAAGCACATAGGAGAAAGAGATATTCTTGAATAACTTTTTTTGTGAAGGTCGGAGAGACTTGCAAGTAGGCTCTACCCCCACTAAATGGGGTAGCGCGCATCGATCGGTACCATCCTTGAGCTTCTCCGACTTTCGGAAGGGTTAGGGTTAGGGTTAGGGATGAAAGCACATAGGAGAAAGAGATATTCTTGAATAACTTTTTTTGTGAAGGTCGGAGAGACTTGGAAAGTGGTTGCATCTGGACTAATTTGGGTCCTGCGGATCGATTGGTACCATCCCCGAGCTTGTACGACCTTCGGAAGAGGTCGACCGACGAAATTCCCCCAAATCTGAGGAGATATTCTTGAATAACTTTTTTTGTGAAGGTCGGAGAGACTTGCAAGTAGGCTATACCCCCACTAAATGGGGTTGCGCGCATCGATCGGTACCATCCTTGAGCTTCTCCGACTTTCGGAAGGGATAGGGTTAGGGTTAGGGATGAAAGCACATAGGAGAAAGAGATATTCTTGAATAACTTTTTTTGTGAAGGTCGGAGAGACTTGGAAAGTGGTTGCATCTGGACTAATTTGGGTCCTGCGGATCGATTGGTACCATCCCCGAGCTTGTACGACCTTCGGAAGAGGTCGACCGACGAAATTCCCCCAAATCTGAGGAGATATTCTTGAATAACTTTTTTTGTGAAGGTCGGAGAGACTTGCAAGTAGGCTCTACCCCCACTAAATGGGGTTGCGCGCATCGATCGGTACCATCCTTGAGCTTCTCCGACTTTCGGAAGGGTTAGGGTTAGGGTTAGGGATGAAAGCACATAGGAGAAAGAGATATTCTTGAATAACTTTTTTTGTGAAGGTCGGAGAGACTTGCAAGTAGGCTCTACCCCCACTAAATGGGGTAGCGCGCATCGATCGGTACCATCCTTGAGCTTCTCCGACTTTCGGAAGGGTTAGGGTTAGGGATGAAAGCACATAGGAGAAAGAGATATTCTTGAATAACTTTTTTTGTGAAGGTCGGAGAGACTTGCAAGTAGGCTCTACCCCCACTAAATGGGGTTGCGCGCATCGATCGGTACCATTCTTGAGCTTCTCCGACTTTCGGAAGGGTTAGGGTTAGGGTTAGGGATGAAAGCACATAGGAGAAAGAGATATTCTTGAATAACTTTTTTTGTGAAGGTCGGAGAGACTTGGAAAGTGGTTGCATCTGGACTAATTTGGGTCCTGCGGATCGATTGGTACCATCCCCGAGCTTGTACGACCTTCGGAAGAGGTCGACCGACGAAATTCCCCCAAATCTGAGGAGATATTCTTGAATAACTTTTTTTGTGAAGGTCGGAGAGACTTGCAAGTAGGCTCTACCCCCACTAAATGGGGTAGCGCGCATCGATCGGTACCATCCTTGAGCTTCTCCGACTTTCGGAAGGGTTAGGGTTAGGGTTAGGGATGAAAGCACATAGGAGAAAGAGATATTCTTGAATAACTTTTTTTGTGAAGGTCGGAGAGACTTGGAAAGTGGTTGCATCTGGACTAATTTGGGTCCTGCGGATCGATTGGTACCATCCCCGAGCTTGTACGACCTTCGGAAGAGGTCGACCGACGAAATTCCCCCAAATCTGAGGAGATATTCTTGAATAACTTTTTTTGTGAAGGTCGGAGAGACTTTCAGGTAGGCTCTACCCCCACTAAATGGGGTAGCGCGCATCGATCGGTACCATCCTTGAGCTTCTCCGACTTTCGGAAGGGTTAGGGTTAGGGTTAGGGATGAAAGCACATAGGAGAAAGAGATATTCTTGAATAACTTTTTTTGTGAAGGTCGGAGAGACTTGCAAGTAGGCTCTACCCCCACTAAATGGGGTAGCGCGCATCGATCGGTACCATCCTTGAGCTTCTCCGACTTTCGGAAGGGTTAGGGTTAGGGTTAGGGATGAAAGCACATAGGAGAAAGAGATATTCTTGAATAACTTTTTTTGTGAAGGTCGGAGAGACTTGGAAAGTGGTTGCATCTGGACTAATTTGGGTCCTGCGGATCGATTGGTACCATCCCCGAGCTTGTACGACCTTCGGAAGAGGTCGACCGACGAAATTCCCCCAAATCTGAGGAGATATTCTTGAATAACTTTTTTTGTGAAGGTCGGAGAGACTTGCAAGTAGGCTCTACCCCCACTAAATGGGGTAGCGCGCATCGATCGGTACCATCCTTGAGCTTCTCCGACTTTCGGAAGGGTTAGGGTTAGGGTTAGGGATGAAAGCACATAGGAGAAAGAGATATTCTTGAATAACTTTTTTTGTGAAGGTCGGAGAGACTTGCAAGTAGGCTCTACCCCCACTAAATGGGGTAGCGCGCATCGATCGGTACCATCCTTGAGCTTCTCCGACTTTCGGAAGGGTTAGGGTTAGGGTTAGGGATGAAAGCACATAGGAGAAAGAGATATTCTTGAATAACTTTTTTTGTGAAGGTCGGAGAGACTTGGAAAGTGGTTGCATCTGGACTAATTTGGGTCCTGCGGATCGATTGGTACCATCCCCGAGCTTGTACGACCTTCGGAAGAGGTCGACCGACGAAATTCCCCCAAATCTGAGGAGATATTCTTGAATAACTTTTTTTGTGAAGGTCGGAGAGACTTGCAAGTAGGCTCTACCCCCACTAAATGGGGTAGCGCGCATCGATCGGTACCATCCTTGAGCTTCTCCGACTTTCGGAAGGGTTAGGGTTAGGGTTAGGGATGAAAGCACATAGGAGAAAGAGATATTCTTGAATAACTTTTTTTGTGAAGGTCGGAGAGACTTGCAAGTAGGCTCTACCCCCACTAAATGGAGTAGCGCGCATCGATCGGTACCATCCTTGAGCTTCTCCGACTTTCGGAAGGGTTAGGGTTAGGGTTAGGGATGAAAGCACATAGGAGAAAGAGATATTCTTGAATAACTTTTTTTGTGAAGGTCGGAGAGACTTGGAAAGTGGTTGCATCTGGACTAATTTGGGTCCTGCGGATCGATTGGTACCATCCCCGAGCTTGTACGATCTTCGGAAGAGGTCGACCGACGAAATTCCCCCAAATCTGAGGAGATATTCTTGAATAACTTTTTTTGTGAAGGTCGGAGAGACTTGCAAGTAGGCTTTACCCCCACTAAATGGGGTAGCGCGCATCGATCGGTACCATCCTTGAGCTTCTCCGACTTTCGGAAGGGTTAGGGTTAGGGTTAGGGATGAAAGCACATAGGAGAAAGAGATATTCTTGAATAACTTTTTTTGTGAAGGTCGGAGAGACTTGGAAAGTGGTTGCATCTGGACTAATTTGGGTCCTGCGGATCGATTGGTACCATCCCCGAGCTTGTACGACCTTCGGAAGAGGTCGACCGACGAAATTCCCCCAAATCTGAGGAGATATTCTTGAATAACTTTTTTTGTGAAGGTCGGAGAGACTTGCAAGTAGGCTATACCCCCACTAAATGGGGTTGCGCGCATCGATCGGTACCATCCTTGAGCTTCTCCGACTTTCGGAAGGGATAGGGTTAGGGTTAGGGATGAAAGCACATAGGAGAAAGAGATATTCTTGAATAACTTTTTTTGTGAAGGTCGGAGAGACTTGCAAGTAGGCTCTACCCCCACTAAATGGGGTAGCGCGCATCGATCGGTACCATCCTTGAGCTTCTCCGACTTTCGGAAGGGTTAGGGTTAGGGATGAAAGCACATAGGAGAAAGAGATATTCTTGAATAACTTTTTTTGTGAAGGTCGGAGAGACTTGCAAGTAGGCTCTACCCCCACTAAATGGGGTTGCGCGCATCGATCGGTACCATTCTTGAGCTTCTCCGACTTTCGGAAGGGTTAGGGTTAGGGTTAGGGATGAAAGCACATAGGAGAAAGAGATATTCTTGAATAACTTTTTTTGTGAAGGTCGGAGAGACTTGGAAAGTGGTTGCATCTGGACTAATTTGGGTCCTGCGGATCGATTGGTACCATCCCCGAGCTTGTACGACCTTCGGAAGAGGTCGACCGACGAAATTCCCCCAAATCTGAGGAGATATTCTTGAATAACTTTTTTTGTGAAGGTCGGAGAGACTTGCAAGTAGGCTCTACCCCCACTAAATGGGGTAGCGCGCATCGATCGGTACCATCCTTGAGCTTCTCCGACTTTCGGAAGGGTTAGGGTTAGGGTTAGGGATGAAAGCACATAGGAGAAAGAGATATTCTTGAATAACTTTTTTTGTGAAGGTCGGAGAGACTTGGAAAGTGGTTGCATCTGGACTAATTTGGGTCCTGCAGATCGATTGGTACCATCCCCGAGCTTGTACGACCTTCGGAAGAGGTCGACCGACGAAATTCCCCCAAATCTGAGGAGATATTCTTGAATAACTTTTTTTGTGAAGGTCGGAGAGACTTTCAGGTAGGCTCTACCCCCACTAAATGGGGTAGCGCGCATCGATCGGTACCATCCTTGAGCTTCTCCGACTTTCGGAAGGGTTAGGGTTAGGGTTAGGGATGAAAGCACATAGGAGAAAGAGATATTCTTGAATAACTTTTTTTGTGAAGGTCGGAGAGACTTGCAAGTAGGCTCTACCCCCACTAAATGGGGTAGCGCGCATCGATCGGTACCATCCTTGAGCTTCTCCGACTTTCGGAAGGGTTAGGGTTAGGGTTAGGGATGAAAGCACATAGGAGAAAGAGATATTCTTGAATAACTTTTTTTGTGAAGGTCGGAGAGACTTGGAAAGTGGTTGCATCTGGACTAATTTGGGTCCTGCGGATCGATTGGTACCATCCCCGAGCTTGTACGACCTTCGGAAGAGGTCGACCGACGAAATTCCCCCAAATCTGAGGAGATATTCTTGAATAACTTTTTTTGTGAAGGTCGGAGAGACTTGCAAGTAGGCTCTACCCCCACTAAATGGGGTAGCGCGCATCGATCGGTACCATCCTTGAGCTTCTCCGACTTTCGGAAGGGTTAGGGTTAGGGTTAGGGATGAAAGCACATAGGAGAAAGAGATATTCTTGAATAACTTTTTTTGTGAAGGTCGGAGAGACTTGCAAGTAGGCTCTACCCCCACTAAATGGGGTAGCGCGCATCGATCGGTACCATCCTTGAGCTTCTCCGACTTTCGGAAGGGTTAGGGTTAGGGTTAGGGATGAAAGCACATAGGAGAAAGAGATATTCTTGAATAACTTTTTTTGTGAAGGTCGGAGAGACTTGGAAAGTGGTTGCATCTGGACTAATTTGGGTCCTGCGGATCGATTGGTACCATCCCCGAGCTTGTACGACCTTCGGAAGAGGTCGACCGACGAAATTCCCCCAAATCTGAGGAGATATTCTTGAATAACTTTTTTTGTGAAGGTCGGAGAGACTTGCAAGTAGGCTCTACCCCCACTAAATGGGGTAGCGCGCATCGATCGGTACCATCCTTGAGCTTCTCCGACTTTCGGAAGGGTTAGGGTTAGGGTTAGGGATGAAAGCACATAGGAGAAAGAGATATTCTTGAATAACTTTTTTTGTGAATGTCGGAGAGACTTGCAAGTAGGCTCTACCCCCACTAAATGGAGTAGCGCGCATCGATCGGTACCATCCTTGAGCTTCTCCGACTTTCGGAAGGGTTAGGGTTAGGGTTAGGGATGAAAGCACATAGGAGAAAGAGATATTCTTGAATAACTTTTTTTGTGAAGGTCGGAGAGACTTGGAAAGTGGTTGCATCTGGACTAATTTGGGTCCTGCGGATCGATTGGTACCATCCCCGAGCTTGTACGATCTTCGGAAGAGGTCGACCGACGAAATTCCCCCAAATCTGAGGAGATATTCTTGAATAACTTTTTTTGTGAAGGTCGGAGAGACTTGCAAGTAGGCTTTACCCCCACTAAATGGGGTAGCGCGCATCGATCGGTACCATCCTTGAGCTTCTCCGACTTTCGGAAGGGTTAGGGTTAGGGTTAGGGATGAAAGCACATAGGAGAAAGAGATATTCTTGAATAACTTTTTTTGTGAAGGTCGGAGAGACTTGGAAAGTGGTTGCATCTGGACTAATTTGGGTCCTGCGGATCGATTGGTACCATCCCCGAGCTTGTACGACCTTCGGAAGAGGTCGACCGACGAAATTCCCCCAAATCTGAGGAGATATTCTTGAATAACTTTTTTTGTGAAGGTCGGAGAGACTTGCAAGTAGGCTATACCCCCACTAAATGGGGTTGCGCGCATCGATCGGTACCATCCTTGAGCTTCTCCGACTTTCGGAAGGGATAGGGTTAGGGTTAGGGATGAAAGCACATAGGAGAAAGAGATATTCTTGAATAACTTTTTTTGTGAAGGTCGGAGAGACTTGGAAAGTGGTTGCATCTGGACTAATTTGGGTCCTGCGGATCGATTGGTACCATCCCCGAGCTTGTACGACCTTCGGAAGAGGTCGACCGACGAAATTCCCCCAAATCTGAGGAGATATTCTTGAATAACTTTTTTTGTGAAGGTCGGAGAGACTTGCAAGTAGGCTCTACCCCCACTAAATGGGGTTGCGCGCATCGATCGGTACCATCCTTGAGCTTCTCCGACTTTCGGAAGGGTTAGGGTTAGGGTTAGGGATGAAAGCACATAGGAGAAAGAGATATTCTTGAATAACTTTTTTTGTGAAGGTCGGAGAGACTTGCAAGTAGGCTCTACCCCCACTAAATGGAGTAGCGCGCATCGATCGGTACCATCCTTGAGCTTCTCCGACTTTCGGAAGGGTTAGGGTTAGGGTTAGGGATGAAAGCACATAGGAGAAAGAGATATTCTTGAATAACTTTTTTTGTGAAGGTCGGAGAGACTTGGAAAGTGGTTGCATCTGGACTAATTTGGGTCCTGCGGATCGATTGGTACCATCCCCGAGCTTGTACGACCTTCGGAAGAGGTCGACCGACGAAATTCCCCCAAATCTGAGGAGATATTCTTGAATAACTTTTTTTGTGAAGGTCGGAGAGACTTGCAAGTAGGCTCTACCCCCACTAAATGGGGTAGCGCGCATCGATCGGTACCATCCTTGAGCTTCTCCGACTTTCGGAAGGGTTAGGGTTAGGGTTAGGGATGAAAGCACATAGGAGAAAGAGATATTCTTGAATAACTTTTTTTGTGAAGGTCGGAGAGACTTGGAAAGTGGTTGCATCTGGACTAATTTGGGTCCTGCGGATCGATTGGTACCATCCCCGAGCTTGTACGACCTTCGGAAGAGGTCGACCGACGAAATTCCCCCAAATCTGAGGAGATATTCTTGAATAACTTTTTTTGTGAAGGTCGGAGAGACTTGCAAGTAGGCTATACCCCCACTAAATGGGGTTGCGCGCATCGATCGGTACCATCCTTGAGCTTCTCCGACTTTCGGAAGGGATAGGGTTAGGGTTAGGGATGAAAGCACATAGGAGAAAGAGATATTCTTGAATAACTTTTTTTGTGAAGGTCGGAGAGACTTGGAAAGTGGTTGCATCTGGACTAATTTGGGTCCTGCGGATCGATTGGTACCATCCCCGAGCTTGTACGACCTTCGGAAGAGGTCGACCGACGAAATTCCCCCAAATCTGAGGAGATATTCTTGAATAACTTTTTTTGTGAAGGTCGGAGAGACTTGCAAGTAGGCTCTACCCCCACTAAATGGGGTTGCGCGCATCGATCGGTACCATCCTTGAGCTTCTCCGACTTTCGGAAGGGTTAGGGTTAGGGTTAGGGATGAAAGCACATAGGAGAAAGAGATATTCTTGAATAACTTTTTTTGTGAAGGTCGGAGAGACTTGCAAGTAGGCTCTACCCCCACTAAATGGGGTAGCGCGCATCGATCGGTACCATCCTTGAGCTTCTCCGACTTTCGGAAGGGTTAGGGTTAGGGTTAGGGATGAAAGCACATAGGAGAAAGAGATATTCTTGAATAACTTTTTTTGTGAAGGTCGGAGAGACTTGCAAGTAGGCTCTACCCCCACTAAATGGGGTTGCGCGCATCGATCGGTACCATCCTTGAGCTTCTCCGACTTTCGGAAGGGTTAGGGTTAGGGTTAGGGATGAAAGCACATAGGAGAAAGAGATATTCTTGAATAACTTTTTTTGTGAAAGTCGGAGAGACTTGGAAAGTGGTTGCATCTGGACTAATTTGGGTCCTGCGGATCGATTGGTACCATCCCCGAGCTTGTACGACCTTCGGAAGAGGTCGACCGACGAAATTCCCCCAAATCTGAGGAGATATTCTTGAATAACTTTTTTTGTGAAGGTCGGAGAGACTTGCAAGTAGGCTCTACCCCCACTAAATGGGGTAGCGCGCATCGATCGGTACCATCCTTGAGCTTCTCCGACTTTCGGAAGGGTTAGGGTTAGGGTTAGGGATGAAAGCACATAGGAGAAAGAGATATTCTTGAATAACTTTTTTTGTGAAGGTCGGAGAGACTTGCAAGTAGGCTCTACCCCCACTAAATGGGGTAGCGCACATCGATCGGTACCATCTTTGAGCTTCTCCGACTTTCGGAAGGGTTAGGGTTAGGGTTAGGGATGAAAGCACATAGGAGAAAGAGATATTCTTGAATAACTTTTTTTGTGAAGGTCGGAGAGACTTGGAAAGTGGTTGCATCTGGACTAATTTGGGTCCTGCGGATCGATTGGTACCATCCCCGAGCTTGTACGACCTTCGGAAGAGGTCGACCGACGAAATTCCCCCAAATCTGAGGAGATATTCTTGAATAACTTTTTTTGTGAAGGTCGGAGAGACTTGCAAGTAGGCTCTACCCCCACTAAATGGGGTAGCGCGCATCGATCGGTACCATCCTTGAGCTTCTCCGACTTTCGGAAGGGTTAGGGTTAGGGTTAGGGATGAAAGCACATAGGAGAAAGAGATATTCTTGAATAACTTTTTTTGTGAAGGTCGGAGAGACTTGCAAGTAGGCTCTACCCCCACTAAATGGGGTAGCGCACATCGATCGGTACCATCTTTGAGCTTCTCCGACTTTCGGAAGGGTTAGGGTTAGGGTTAGGGATGAAAGCACATAGGAGAAAGAGATATTCTTGAATAACTTTTTTTGTGAAGGTCGGAGAGACTTGGAAAGTGGTTGCATCTGGACTAATTTGGGTCCTGCGGATCGATTGGTACCATCCCCGAGCTTGTACGACCTTTGGAAGAGGTCGACCGACGAAATTCCCCCAAATCTGAGGAGATATTCTTGAATAACTTTTTTTGTGAAGGTCGGAGAGACTTGCAAGTAGGCTATACCCCCACTAAATGGGGTTGCGCGCATCGATCGGTACCATCCTTGAGCTTCTCCGACTTTCGGAAGGGATAGGGTTAGGGTTAGGGATGAAAGCACATAGGAGAAAGAGATATTCTTGAATAACTTTTTTTGTGAAGGTCGGAGAGACTTGGAAAGTGGTTGCATCTGGACTAATTTGGGTCCTGCGGATCGATTGGTACCATCCTTGAGCTTGTACGACCTTCGGAAGAGGTCGACCGACGAAATTCCCCCAAATCTGAGGAGATATTCTTGAATAACTTTTTTTGTGAAGGTCGGAGAGACTTGCAAGTAGGCTCTACCCCCACTAAATGGGGTAGCGCGCATCGATCGGTACCATCCTTGAGCTTCTCCGACTTTCGGAAGGGTTAGGGTTAGGGTTAGGGATGAAAGCACATAGGAGAAAGAGATATTCTTGAATAACTTTTTTTGTGAAGGTCGGAGAGACTTGCAAGTAGGCTCTACCCCCACTAAATGGGGTAGCGCGCATCGATCGGTACCATCCTTGAGCTTCTCCGACTTTCGGAAGGGTTAGGGTTAGGGTTAGGGATGAAAGCACATAGGAGAAAGAGATATTCTTGAATAACTTTTTTTGTGAAGGTCGGAGAGACTTGGAAAGTGGTTGCATCTGGACTAATTTGGGTCCTGCGGATCGATTGGTACCATCCCCGAGCTTGTACGACCTTCGGAAGAGGTCGACCGACGAAATTCCCCCAAATCTGAGGAGATATTCTTGAATAACTTTTTTTGTGAAGGTCGGAGAGACTTGCAAGTAGGCTCTACCCCCACTAAATGGGGTAGCGCGCATCGATCGGTACCATCCTCGAGCTTCTCCGACTTTCGGAAGGGTTAGGGTTAGGGTTAGGGATGAAAGCACATAGGAGAAAGAGATATTCTTGAATAACTTTTTTTGTGAAGGTCGGAGAGACTTGCAAGTAGGCTCTACCCCCACTAAATGGGGTAGCGCGCATCGATCGGTACCATCCTTGAGCTTCTCCGACTTTCGGAAGGGTTAGGGTTAGGGATGAAAGCACATAGGAGAAAGAGATATTCTTGAATAACTTTTTTTGTGAAGGTCGAAGAGACTTGGAAAGTGGTTGCATCTGGACTAATTTGGGTCCTGCGGATCGATTGGTACCATCCCCGAGCTTGTACGACCTTCGGAAGAGGTCGACCGACGAAATTCCCCCAAATCTGAGGAGATATTCTTGAATAACTTTTTTTGTGAAGGTCGGAGAGACTTGCAAGTAGGCTCTACCCCCACTAAATGGGGTAGCGCGCATCGATCGGTACCATCCTTGAGCTTCTCCGACTTTCGGAAGGGTTAGGGTTAGGGTTAGGGATGAAAGCACATAGGAGAAAGAGATATTCTTGAATAACTTTTTTTGTGAAGGTCGGAGAGACTTGCAAGTAGGCTCTACCCCCACTAAATGGGGTAGCGCGCATCGATCGGTACCATCCTTGAGCTTCTCCGACTTTCGGAAGGGTTAGGGTTAGGGTTAGGGATGAAAGCACATAGGAGAAAGAGATATTCTTGAATAACTTTTTTTGTGAAGGTCGGAGAGACTTGGAAAGTGGTTGCATCTGGACTAATTTGGGTCCTGCGGATCGATTGGTACCATCCCCGAGCTTGTACGACCTTCGGAAGAGGTCGACCGACGAAATTCCCCCAAATCTGAGGAGATATTCTTGAATAACTTTTTTTGTGAAGGTCGGAGAGACTTGCAAGTAGGCTATACCCCCACTAAATGGGGTTGCGCGCATCGATCGGTACCATCCTTGAGCTTTTCCGACTTTCGGAAGGGATAGGGTTAGGGTTAGGGATGAAAGCACATAGGAGAAAGAGATATTCTTGAATAACTTTTTTTGTGAAGGTCGGAGAGACTTGGAAAGTGGTTGCATCTGGACTAATTTGGGTCCTGCGGATCGATTGGTACCATCCCCGAGCTTGTACAACCTTCGGAAGAGGTCGACCGACGAAATTCCCCCAAATCTGAGGAGATATTCTTGAATAACTTTTTTTGTGAAGGTCGGAGAGACTTGCAAGTAGGCTCTACCCCCACTAAATGGGGTTGCGCGCATCGATCGGTACCATCCTTGAGCTTCTCCGACTTTCGGAAGGGTTAGGGTTAGGGTTAGGGATGAAAGCACATAGGAGAAAGAGATATTCTTGAATAACTTTTTTTGTGAAGGTCGGAGAGACTTGCAAGTAGGCTCTACCCCCACTAAATGGGGTAGCGCGCATCGATCGGTACCATCCTTGAGCTTCTCCGACTTTCGGAAGGGTTAGGGTTAGGGATGAAAGCACATAGGAGAAAGAGATATTCTTGAATAACTTCTTTTGTGAAGGTCGGAGAGACTTGCAAGTAGGCTCTACCCCCACTAAATGGGGTTGCGCGCATCGATCGGTACCATCCTTGAGCTTCTCCGACTTTCGGAAGGGTTAGGGTTAGGGTTAGGGATGAAAGCACATAGGAGAAAGAGATATTCTTGAATAACTTTTTTTGTGAAGGTCGGAGAGACTTGGAAAGTGGTTGCATCTGGACTAATTTGGGTCCTGCGGATCGATTGGTACCATCCCCGAGCTTGTACGACCTTCGGAAGAGGTCGACCGACGAAATTCCCCCAAATCTGAGGAGATATTCTTGAATAACTTTTTTTGTGAAGGTCGGAGAGACTTGCAAGTAGGCTCTACCCCCACTAAATGGGGTAGCGCGCATCGATCGGTACCATCCTTGAGCTTCTCCGACTTTCGGAAGGGTTAGGGTTAGGGTTAGGGATGAAAGCACATAGGAGAAAGAGATATTCTTGAATAACTTTTTTTGTGAAGGTCGGAGAGACTTGCAAGTAGGCTCTACCCCCCCTAAATGGGGTAGCGCACATCGATCGGTACCATCCTTGAGCTTCTCCGACTTTCGGAAGGGTTAGGGTTAGGGTTAGGGATGAAAGCACATAGGAGAAAGAGATATTCTTGAATAACTTTTTTTGTGAAGGTCGGAGAGACTTGGAAAGTGGTTGCATCTGGACTAATTTGGGTCCTGCGGATCGATTGGTACCATCCCCGAGCTTGTACGACCTTCGGAAGAGGTCGACCGACGAAATTCCCCCAAATCTGAGGAGATATTCTTGAATAACTTTTTTTGTGAAGGTCGGAGAGACTTGCAAGTAGGCTATACCCCCACTAAATGGGGTTGCGCGCATCGATCGGTACCATCCTTGAGCTTCTCCGACTTTCGGAAGGGATAGGGTTAGGGTTAGGGATGAAAGCACATAGGAGAAAGAGATATTCTTGAATAACTTTTTTTGTGAAGGTCGGAGAGACTTGGAAAGTGGTTGCATCTGGACTAATTTGGGTCCTGCGGATCGATTGGTACCATCCCCGAGCTTGTACGACCTTCGGAAGAGGTCGACCGACGAAATTCCCCCAAATCTGAGGAGATATTCTTGAATAACTTTTTTTGTGAAGGTCGGAGAGACTTGCAAGTAGGCTCTACCCCCACTAAATGGGGTAGCGCGCATCGATCGGTACCATCCTTGAGCTTCTCCGACTTTCGGAAGGGTTAGGGTTAGGGTTAGGGATGAAAGCACATAGGAGAAAGAGATATTCTTGAATAACTTTTTTTGTGAAGGTCGGAGAGACTTGCAAGTAGGCTCTACCCCCACTAAATGGGGTAGCGCACATCGATCGGTACCATCCTTGAGCTTCTCCGACTTTCGGAAGGGTTAGGGTTAGGGTTAGGGATGAAAGCACATAGGAGAAAGAGATATTCTTGAATAACTTTTTTTGTGAAGGTCGGAGAGACTTGCAAGTAGGCTCTACCCCCACTAAATGGGGTAGCGCGCATCGATCGGTACCATCCTTGAGCTTCTCCGACTTTCGGAAGGGTTAGGGTTAGGGTTAGGGATGAAAGCACATAGGAGAAAGAGATATTCTTGAATAACTTTTTTTGTGAAGGTCGGAGAGACTTGCAAGTAGGCTCTACCCCCACTAAATGGGGTTGCGCGCATCGATCGGTACCATCCTTGAGCTTCTCCGACTTTCGGAAGGGTTAGGGTTAGGGATGAAAGCACATAGGAGAAAGAGATATTCTTGAATAACTTTTTTTGTGAAGGTCGGAGAGACTTGGAAAGTGGTTGCATCTGGACTAATTTGGGTCCTGCGGATCGATTGGTACCATCCCCGAGCTTGTACGACCTTCGGAAGAGGTCGACCGACGAAATTCCCCCAAATCTGAGGAGATATTCTTGAATAACTTTTTTTGTGAAGGTCGGAGAGACTTGCAAGTAGGCTCTACCCCCACTAAATGGGGTAGCGCGCATCGATCGGTACCATCCTTGAGCTTCTCCGACTTTCGGAAGGGTTAGGGTTAGGGTTAGGGATGAAAGCACATAGGAGAAAGAGATATTCTTGAATAACTTTTTTTGTGAAGGTCGGAGAGACTTGGAAAGTGGTTGCATCTGGACTAATTTGGGTCCTGCGGATCGATTGGTACCATCCCCGAGCTTGTACGACCTTCGGAAGAGGTTGACCGACGAAATTCCCCCAAATCTGAGGAGATATTCTTGAATAACTTTTTTTGTGAAGGTCGGAGAGACTTTCAGGTAGGCTCTACCCCCACTAAATGGGGTAGCGCGCATCGATCGGTACCATCCTTGAGCTTCTCCGACTTTCGGAAGGGTTAGGGTTAGGGTTAGGGATGAAAGCACATAGGAGAAAGAGATATTCTTGAATAACTTTTTTTGTGAAGGTCGGAGAGACTTGCAAGTAGGCTCTACCCCCACTAAATGGGGTAGCGCGCATCGATCGGTACCATCCTTGAGCTTCTCCGACTTTCGGAAGGGTTAGGGTTAGGGTTAGGGATGAAAGCACATAGGAGAAAGAGATATTCTTGAATAACTTTTTTTGTGAAGGTCGGAGAGACTTGCAAGTAGGCTCTACCCCCACTAAATGGGGTAGCGCGCATCGATCGGTACCATCCTTGAGCTTCTCCGACTTTCGGAAGGGTTAGGGTTAGGGATGAAAGCACATAGGAGAAAGAGATATTCTTGAATAACTTTTTTTGTGAAGGTCGGAGAGACTTGCAAGTAGGCTCTACCCCCACTAAATGGGGTTGCGCGCATCGATCGGTACCATCCTTGAGCTTCTCCGACTTTCGGAAGGGTTAGGGTTAGGGTTAGGGATGAAAGCACATAGGAGAAAGAGATATTCTTGAATAACTTTTTTTGTGAAGGTCGGAGAGACTTGGAAAGTGGTTGCATCTGGACTAATTTGGGTCCTGCGGATCGATTGGTACCATCCCCGAGCTTGTACGACCTTCGGAAGAGGTCGACCGACGAAATTCCCCCAAATCTGAGGAGATATTCTTGAATAACTTTTTTTGTGAAGGTCGGAGAGACTTGCAAGTAGGCTCTACCCCCACTAAATGGGGTAGCGCGCATCGATCGGTACCATCCTTGAGCTTCTCCGACTTTCGGAAGGGTTAGGGTTAGGGTTAGGGATGAAAGCACATAGGAGAAAGAGATATTCTTGAATAACTTTTTTTGTGAAGGTCGGAGAGACTTGCAAGTAGGCTCTACCCCCCCTAAATGGGGTAGCGCACATCGATCGGTACCATCCTTGAGCTTCTCCGACTTTCGGAAGGGTTAGGGTTAGGGTTAGGGATGAAAGCACATAGGAGAAAGAGATATTCTTGAATAACTTTTTTTGTGAAGGTCGGAAAGACTTGGAAAGTGGTTGCATCTGGACTAATTTGGGTCCTGCGGATCGATTGGTACCATCCCCGAGCTTGTACGACCTTCGGAAGAGGTCGACCGACGAAATTCCCCCAAATCTGAGGAGATATTCTTGAATAACTTTTTTTGTGAAGGTCGGAGAGACTTGCAAGTAGGCTATACCCCCACTAAATGGGGTTGCGCGCATCGATCGGTACCATCCTTGAGCTTCTCCGACTTTCGGAAGGGATAGGGTTAGGGTTAGGGATGAAAGCACATAGGAGAAAGAGATATTCTTGAATAACTTTTTTTGTGAAGGTCGGAGAGACTTGGAAAGTGGTTGCATCTGGACTAATTTGGGTCCTGCGGATCGATTGGTACCATCCCCGAGCTTGTACGACCTTCGGAAGAGGTCGACCGACGAAATTCCCCCAAATCTGAGGAGATATTCTTGAATAACTTTTTTTGTGAAGGTCGGAGAGACTTGCAAGTAGGCTCTACCCCCACTAAATGGGGTAGCGCGCATCGATCGGTACCATCCTTGAGCTTCTCCGACTTTCGGAAGGGTTAGGGTTAGGGTTAGGGATGAAAGCACATAGGAGAAAGAGATATTCTTGAATAACTTTTTTTGTGAAGGTCGGAGAGACTTGCAAGTAGGCTCTACCCCCACTAAATGGGGTAGCGCACATCGATCGGTACCATCCTTGAGCTTCTCCGACTTTCGGAAGGGTTAGGGTTAGGGTTAGGGATGAAAGCACATAGGAGAAAGAGATATTCTTGAATAACTTTTTTTGTGAAGGTCGGAGAGACTTGCAAGTAGGCTCTACCCCCACTAAATGGGGTAGCGCGCATCGATCGGTACCATCCTTGAGCTTCTCCGACTTTCGGAAGGGTTAGGGTTAGGGTTAGGGATGAAAGCACATAGGAGAAAGAGATATTCTTGAATAACTTTTTTTGTGAAGGTCGGAGAGACTTGCAAGTAGGCTCTACCCCCACTAAATGGGGTTGCGCGCATCGATCGGTACCATCCTTGAGCTTCTCCGACTTTCGGAAGGGTTAGGGTTAGGGTTAGGGATGAAAGCACATAGGAGAAAGAGATATTCTTGAATAACTTTTTTTGTGAAGGTCGGAGAGACTTGGAAAGTGGTTGCATCTGGACTAATTTGGGTCCTGCGGATCGATTGGTACCATCCCCGAGCTTGTACGACCTTCGGAAGAGGTCGACCGACGAAATTCCCCCAAATCTGAGGAGATATTCTTGAATAACTTTTTTTGTGAAGGTCGGAGAGACTTGCAAGTAGGCTCTACCCCCACTAAATGGGGTAGCGCGCATCGATCGGTACCATCCTTGAGCTTCTCCGACTTTCGGAAGGGTTAGGGTTAGGGTTAGGGATGAAAGCACATAGGAGAAAGAGATATTCTTGAATAACTTTTTTTGTGAAGGTCGGAGAGACTTGGAAAGTGGTTGCATCTGGACTAATTTGGGTCCTGCGGATCGATTGGTACCATCCCCGAGCTTGTACGACCTTCGGAAGAGGTTGACCGACGAAATTCCCCCAAATCTGAGGAGATATTCTTGAATAACTTTTTTTGTGAAGGTCGGAGAGACTTTCAGGTAGGCTCTACCCCCACTAAATGGGGTAGCGCGCATCGATCGGTACCATCCTTGAGCTTCTCCGACTTTCGGAAGGGTTAGGGTTAGGGTTAGGGATGAAAGCACATAGGAGAAAGAGATATTCTTGAATAACTTTTTTTGTGAAGGTCGGAGAGACTTGCAAGTAGGCTCTACCCCCACTAAATGGGGTAGCGCGCATCGATCGGTACCATCCTTGAGCTTCTCCGACTTTCGGAAGGGTTAGGGTTAGGGTTAGGGATGAAAGCACATAGGAGAAAGAGATATTCTTGAATAACTTTTTTTGTGAAGGTCGGAGAGACTTGGAAAGTGGTTGCATCTGGACTAATTTGGGTCCTGCGGATCGATTGGTACCATCCCCGAGCTTGTACGACCTTCGGAAGAGGTCGACCGACGAAATTCCCCCAAATCTGAGGAGATATTCTTGAATAACTTTTTTTGTGAAGGTCGGAGAGACTTGCAAGTAGGCTCTACCCCCACTAAATGGGGTAGCGCGCATCGATCGGTACCATCCTTGAGCTTCTCCGACTTTCGGAAGGGTTAGGGTTAGGGTTAGGGATGAAAGCACATAGGAGAAAGAGATATTCTTGAATAACTTTTTTTGTGAAGGTCGGAGAGACTTGCAAGTAGGCTCTACCCCCACTAAATGGAGTAGCGCGCATCGATCGGTACCATCCTTGAGCTTCTCCGACTTTCGGAAGGGTTAGGGTTAGGGTTAGGGATGAAAGCACATAGGAGAAAGAGATATTCTTGAATAACTTTTTTTGTGAAGGTCGGAGAGACTTGGAAAGTGGTTGCATCTGGACTAATTTGGGTCCTGCGGATCGATTGGTACCATCCCCGAGCTTGTACGATCTTCGGAAGAGGTCGACCGACGAAATTCCCCCAAATCTGAGGAGATATTCTTGAATAACTTTTTTTGTGAAGGTCGGAGAGACTTGCAAGTAGGCTCTACCCCCACTAAATGGGGTAGCGCGCATCGATCGGTACCATCCTTGAGCTTCTCCGACTTTCGGAAGGGTTAGGGTTAGGGTTAGGGATGAAAGCACATAGGAGAAAGAGATATTCTTGAATAACTTTTTTTGTGAAGGTCGGAGAGACTTGGAAAGTGGTTGCATCTGGACTAATTTGGGTCCTGCGGATCGATTGGTACCATCCCCGAGCTTGTACGACCTTCGGAAGAGGTCGACCGACGAAATTCCCCCAAATCTGAGGAGATATTCTTGAATAACTTTTTTTGTGAAGGTCGGAGAGACTTGCAAGTAGGCTATACCCCCACTAAATGGGGTTGCGCGCATCGATCGGTACCATCCTTGAGCTTCTCCGACTTTCGGAAGGGATAGGGTTAGGGTTAGGGATGAAAGCACATAGGAGAAAGAGATATTCTTGAATAACTTTTTTTGTGAAGGTCGGAGAGACTTGGAAAGTGGTTGCATCTGGACTAATTTGGGTCCTGCGGATCGATTGGTACCATCCCCGAGCTTGTACGACCTTCGGAAGAGGTCGACCGACGAAATTCCCCCAAATCTGAGGAGATATTCTTGAATAACTTTTTTTGTGAAGGTCGGAGAGACTTGCAAGTAGGCTCTACCCCCACTAAATGGGGTAGCGCGCATCGATCGGTACCATCCTTGAGCTTCTCCGACTTTCGGAAGGGTTAGGGTTAGGGTTAGGGATGAAAGCACATAGGAGAAAGAGATATTCTTGAATAACTTTTTTTGTGAAGGTCGGAGAGACTTGGAAAGTGGTTGCATCTGGACTAATTTGGGTCCTGCGGATCGATTGGTACCATCCCCGAGCTTGTACGACCTTCGGAAGAGGTCGACCGACGAAATTCCCCCAAATCTGAGGAGATATTCTTGAATAACTTTTTTTGTGAAGGTCGGAGAGACTTGCAAGTAGGCTATACCCCCACTAAATGGGGTTGCGCGCATCGATCGGTACCATCCTTGAGCTTCTCCGACTTTCGGAAGGGATAGGGTTAGGGTTAGGGATGAAAGCACATAGGAGAAAGAGATATTCTTGAATAACTTTTTTTGTGAAGGTCGGAGAGACTTGGAAAGTGGTTGCATCTGGACTAATTTGGGTCCTGCGGATCGATTGGTACCATCCCCGAGCTTGTACGACCTTCGGAAGAGGTCGACCGACGAAATTCCCCCAAATCTGAGGAGATATTCTTGAATAACTTTTTTTGTGAAGGTCGGAGAGACTTGCAAGTAGGCTCTACCCCCACTAAATGGGGTTGCGCGCATCGATCGGTACCATCCTTGAGCTTCTCCGACTTTCGGAAGGGTTAGGGTTAGGGTTAGGGATGAAAGCACATAGGAGAAAGAGATATTCTTGAATAACTTTTTTTGTGAAGGTCGGAGAGACTTGCAAGTAGGCTCTACCCCCACTAAATGGGGTAGCGCGCATCGATCGGTACCATCCTTGAGCTTCTCCGACTTTCGGAAGGGTTAGGGTTAGGGTTAGGGATGAAAGCACATAGGAGAAAGAGATATTCTTGAATAACTTTTTTTGTGAAGGTCGGAGAGACTTGCAAGTAGGCTCTACCCCCACTAAATGGGGTTGCGCGCATCGATCGGTACCATCCTTGAGCTTCTCCGACTTTCGGAAGGGTTAGGGTTAGGGTTAGGGATGAAAGCACATAGGAGAAAGAGATATTCTTGAATAACTTTTTTTGTGAAAGTCGGAGAGACTTGGAAAGTGGTTGCATCTGGACTAATTTGGGTCCTGCGGATCGATTGGTACCATCCCCGAGCTTGTACGACCTTCGGAAGAGGTCGACCGACGAAATTCCCCCAAATCTGAGGAGATATTCTTGAATAACTTTTTTTGTGAAGGTCGGAGAGACTTGCAAGTAGGCTCTACCCCCACTAAATGGGGTAGCGCGCATCGATCGGTACCATCCTTGAGCTTCTCCGACTTTCGGAAGGGTTAGGGTTAGGGTTAGGGATGAAAGCACATAGGAGAAAGAGATATTCTTGAATAACTTTTTTTGTGAAGGTCGGAGAGACTTGCAAGTAGGCTCTACCCCCACTAAATGGGGTAGCGCACATCGATCGGTACCATCTTTGAGCTTCTCCGACTTTCGGAAGGGTTAGGGTTAGGGTTAGGGATGAAAGCACATAGGAGAAAGAGATATTCTTGAATAACTTTTTTTGTGAAGGTCGGAGAGACTTGGAAAGTGGTTGCATCTGGACTAATTTGGGTCCTGCGGATCGATTGGTACCATCCCCGAGCTTGTACGACCTTCGGAAGAGGTCGACCGACGAAATTCCCCCAAATCTGAGGAGATATTCTTGAATAACTTTTTTTGTGAAGGTCGGAGAGACTTGCAAGTAGGCTATACCCCCACTAAATGGGGTTGCGCGCATCGATCGGTACCATCCTTGAGCTTCTCCGACTTTCGGAAGGGATAGGGTTAGGGTTAGGGATGAAAGCACATAGGAGAAAGAGATATTCTTGAATAACTTTTTTTGTGAAGGTCGGAGAGACTTGGAAAGTGGTTGCATCTGGACTAATTTGGGTCCTGCGGATCGATTGGTACCATCCCCGAGCTTGTACGACCTTCGGAAGAGGTCGACCGACGAAATTCCCCCAAATCTGAGGAGATATTCTTGAATAACTTTTTTTGTGAAGGTCGGAGAGACTTGCAAGTAGGCTCTACCCCCACTAAATGGGGTAGCGCGCATCGATCGGTACCATCCTTGAGCTTCTCCGACTTTCGGAAGGGTTAGGGTTAGGGTTAGGGATGAAAGCACATAGGAGAAAGAGATATTCTTGAATAACTTTTTTTGTGAAGGTCGGAGAGACTTGCAAGTAGGCTCTACCCCCACTAAATGGGGTAGCGCACATCGATCGGTACCATCCTTGAGCTTCTCCGACTTTCGGAAGGGTTAGGGTTAGGGTTAGGGATGAAAGCACATAGGAGAAAGAGATATTCTTGAATAACTTTTTTTGTGAAGGTCGGAGAGACTTGGAAAGTGGTTGCATCTGGACTAATTTGGGTCCTGCGGATCGATTGGTACCATCCCCGAGCTTGTACGACCTTCGGAAGAGGTCGACCGACGAAATTCCCCCAAATCTGAGGAGATATTCTTGAATAACTTTTTTTGTGAAGGTCGGAGAGACTTGCAAGTAGGCTCTACCCCCACTAAATGGGGTAGCACGCATCGATCGGTACCATCCTCGAGCTTCTCCGACTTTCGGAAGGGTTAGGGTTAGGGTTAGGGATGAAAGCACATAGGAGAAAGAGATATTCTTGAATAACTTTTTTTGTGAAGGTCGGAGAGACTTGCAAGTAGGCTCTACCCCCACTAAATGGGGTAGCGCGCATCGATCGGTACCATCCTTGAGCTTCTCCGACTTTCGGAAGGGTTAGGGTTAGGGATGAAAGCACATAGGAGAAAGAGATATTCTTGAATAACTTTTTTTGTGAAGGTCGAAGAGACTTGGAAAGTGGTTGCATCTGGACTAATTTGGGTCCTGCGGATCGATTGGTACCATCCCCGAGCTTGTACGACCTTCGGAAGAGGTCGACCGACGAAATTCCCCCAAATCTGAGGAGATATTCTTGAATAACTTTTTTTGTGAAGGTCGGAGAGACTTGCAAGTAGGCTCTACCCCCACTAAATGGGGTAGCGCGCATCGATCGGTACCATCCTTGAGCTTCTCCGACTTTCGGAAGGGTTAGGGTTAGGGTTAGGGATGAAAGCACATAGGAGAAAGAGATATTCTTGAATAACTTTTTTTGTGAAGGTCGGAGAGACTTGCAAGTAGGCTCTACCCCCACTAAATGGGGTAGCGCGCATCGATCGGTACCATCCTTGAGCTTCTCCGACTTTCGGAAGGGTTAGGGTTAGGGTTAGGGATGAAAGCACATAGGAGAAAGAGATATTCTTGAATAACTTTTTTTGTGAAGGTCGGAGAGACTTGGAAAGTGGTTGCATCTGGACTAATTTGGGTCCTGCGGATCGATTGGTACCATCCCCGAGCTTGTACGACCTTCGGAAGAGGTCGACCGACGAAATTCCCCCAAATCTGAGGAGATATTCTTGAATAACTTTTTTTGTGAAGGTCGGAGAGACTTGCAAGTAGGCTATACCCCCACTAAATGGGGTTGCGCGCATCGATCGGTACCATCCTTGAGCTTTTCCGACTTTCGGAAGGGATAGGGTTAGGGATGAAAGCACATAGGAGAAAGAGATATTCTTGAATAACTTTTTTTGTGAAGGTCGGAGAGACTTGGAAAGTGGTTGCATCTGGACTAATTTGGGTCCTGCGGATCGATTGGTACCATCCCCGAGCTTGTACGACCTTCGGAAGAGGTCGACCGACGAAATTCCCCCAAATCTGAGGAGATATTCTTGAATAACTTTTTTTGTGAAGGTCGGAGAGACTTGCAAGTAGGCTCTACCCCCACTAAATGGGGTTGCGCGCATCGATCGGTACCATCCTTGAGCTTCTCCGACTTTCGGAAGGGTTAGGGTTAGGGTTAGGGATGAAAGCACATAGGAGAAAGAGATATTCTTGAATAACTTTTTTTGTGAAGGTCGGAGAGACTTGCAAGTAGGCTCTACCCCCACTAAATGGGGTAGCGCGCATCGATCGGTACCATCCTTGAGCTTCTCCGACTTTCGGAAGGGTTAGGGTTAGGGTTAGGGATGAAAGCACATAGGAGAAAGAGATATTCTTGAATAACTTTTTTTGTGAAGGTCGGAGAGACTTGCAAGTAGGCTCTACCCCCACTAAATGGGGTTGCGCGCATCGATCGGTACCATCCTTGAGCTTCTCCGACTTTCGGAAGGGTTAGGGTTAGGGTTAGGGATGAAAGCACATAGGAGAAAGAGATATTCTTGAATAACTTTTTTTGTGAAGGTTGGAGAGACTTGGAAAGTGGTTGCATCTGGACTAATTTGGGTCCTGCGGATCGATTGGTACCATCCCCGAGCTTGTACGACCTTCGGAAGAGGTCGACCGACGAAATTCCCCCAAATCTGAGGAGATATTCTTGAATAACTTTTTTTGTGAAGGTCGGAGAGACTTGCAAGTAGGCTCTACCCCCACTAAATGGGGTAGCGCGCATCGATCAGTACCATCCTTGAGCTTCTCCGACTTTCGGAAGGGTTAGGGTTAGGGTTAGGGATGAAAGCACATAGGAGAAAGAGATATTCTTGAATAACTTTTTTTGTGAAGGTCGGAGAGACTTGCAAGTAGGCTCTACCCCCCCTAAATGGGGTAGCGCACATCGATCGGTACCATCCTTGAGCTTCTCCGACTTTCGGAAGGGTTAGGGTTAGGGTTAGGGATGAAAGCACATAGGAGAAAGAGATATTCTTGAATAACTTTTTTTGTGAAGGTCGGAGAGACTTGGAAAGTGGTTGCATCTGGACTAATTTGGGTCCTGCGGATCGATTGGTACCATCCCCGAGCTTGTACGACCTTCGGAAGAGGTCGACCGACGAAATTCCCCCAAATCTGAGGAGATATTCTTGAATAACTTTTTTTGTGAAGGTCGGAGAGACTTGCAAGTAGGCTATACCCCCACTAAATGGGGTTGCGCGCATCGATCGGTACCATCCTTGAGCTTCTCCGACTTTCGGAAGGGATAGGGTTAGGGTTAGGGATGAAAGCACATAGGAGAAAGAGATATTCTTGAATAACTTTTTTTGTGAAGGTCGGAGAGACTTGGAAAGTGGTTGCATCTGGACTAATTTGGGTCCTGCGGATCGATTGGTACCATCCCCGAGCTTGTACGACCTTCGGAAGAGGTCGACCGACGAAATTCCCCCAAATCTGAGGAGATATTCTTGAATAACTTTTTTTGTGAAGGTCGGAGAGACTTGCAAGTAGGCTCTACCCCCACTAAATGGGGTAGCGCGCATCGATCGGTACCATCCTTGAGCTTCTCCGACTTTCGGAAGGGTTAGGGTTAGGGTTAGGGATGAAAGCACATAGGAGAAAGAGATATTCTTGAATAACTTTTTTTGTGAAGGTCGGAGAGACTTGCAAGTAGGCTCTACCCCCACTAAATGGGGTAGCGCACATCGATCGGTACCATCCTTGAGCTTCTCCGACTTTCGGAAGGGTTAGGGTTAGGGTTAGGGATGAAAGCACATAGGAGAAAGAGATATTCTTGAATAACTTTTTTTGTGAAGGTCGGAGAGACTTGGAAAGTGGTTGCATCTGGACTAATTTGGGTCCTGCGGATCGATTGGTACCATCCCCGAGCTTGTACGACCTTCGGAAGAGGTCGACCGACGAAATTCCCCCAAATCTGAGGAGATATTCTTGAATAACTTTTTTTGTGAAGGTCGGAGAGACTTGCAAGTAGGCTATACCCCCACTAAATGGGGTTGCGCGCATCGATCGGTACCATCCTTGAGCTTCTCCGACTTTCGGAAGGGATAGGGTTAGGGTTAGGGATGAAAGCACATAGGAGAAAGAGATATTCTTGAATAACTTTTTTTGTGAAGGTCGGAGAGACTTGGAAAGTGGTTGCATCTGGACTAATTTGGGTCCTGCGGATCGATTGGTACCATCCCCGAGCTTGTACGACCTTCGGAAGAGGTCGACCGACGAAATTCCCCCAAATCTGAGGAGATATTCTTGAATAACTTTTTTTGTGAAGGTCGGAGAGACTTGCAAGTAGGCTCTACCCCCACTAAATGGGGTAGCGCGCATCGATCGGTACCATCCTTGAGCTTCTCCGACTTTCGGAAGGGTTAGGGTTAGGGTTAGGGATGAAAGCACATAGGAGAAAGAGATATTCTTGAATAACTTTTTTTGTGAAGGTCGGAGAGACTTGCAAGTAGGCTCTACCCCCACTAAATGGGGTAGCGCACATCGATCAGTACCATCCTTGAGCTTCTCCGACTTTCGGAAGGGTTAGGGTTAGGGTTAGGGATGAAAGCACATAGGAGAAAGAGATATTCTTGAATAACTTTTTTTGTGAAGGTCGGAGAGACTTGAAAAGTGGTTGCATCTGGACTAATTTGGGTCCTGCGGATCGATTGGTACCATCCCCGAGCTTGTACGACCTTCGGAAGAGGTCGACCGACGAAATTCCCCCAAATCTGAGGAGATATTCTTGAATAACTTTTTTTGTGAAGGTCGGAGAGACTTGCAAGTAGGCTATACCCCCACTAAATGGGGTTGCGCGCATCGATCGGTACCATCCTTGAGCTTCTCCGACTTTCGGAAGGGATAGGGTTAGGGTTAGGGATGAAAGCACATAGGAGAAAGAGATATTCTTGAATAACTTTTTTTGTGAAGGTCGGAGAGACTTGCAAGTAGGCTCTACCCCCACTAAATGGGGTAGCGCGCATCGATCGGTACCATCCTTGAGCTTCTCCGACTTTCGGAAGGGTTAGGGTTAGGGATGAAAGCACATAGGAGAAAGAGATATTCTTGAATAACTTTTTTTGTGAAGGTCGAAGAGACTTGGAAAGTGGTTGCATCTGGACTAATTTGGGTCCTGCGGATCGATTGGTACCATCCCCGAGCTTGTACGACCTTCGAAAGAGGTCGACCGACGAAATTCCCCCAAATCTGAGGAGATATTCTTGAATAACTTTTTTTGTGAAGGTCGGAGAGACTTGCAAGTAGGCTCTACCCCCACTAAATGGGGTAGCGCGCATCGATCGGTACCATCCTTGAGCTTCTCCGACTTTCGGAAGGGTTAGGGTTAGGGTTAGGGATGAAAGCACATAGGAGAAAGAGATATTCTTGAATAACTTTTTTTGTGAAGGTCGGAGAGACTTGCAAGTAGGTTCTACCCCCACTAAATGGGGTAGCGCGCATCGATCGGTACCATCCTTGAGCTTCTCCGACTTTCGGAAGGGTTAGGGTTAGGGATGAAAGCACATAGGAGAAAGAGATATTCTTGAATAACTTTTTTTGTGAAGGTCGGAGAGACTTGGAAAGTGGTTGCATCTGGACTAATTTGGGTCCTGCGGATCGATTGGTACCATCCCCGAGCTTGTACGACCTTCGGAAGAGGTCGACCGACGAAATTCCCCCAAATCTGAGGAGATATTCTTGAATAACTTTTTTTGTGAAGGTCGGAGAGACTTGCAAGTAGGCTATACCCCCACTAAATGGGGTTGCGCGCATCGATCGGTACCATCCTTGAGCTTCTCCGACTTTCGGAAGGGATAGGGTTAGGGTTAGGGATGAAAGCACATAGGAGAAAGAGATATTCTTGAATAACTTTTTTTGTGAAGGTCGGAGAGACTTGGAAAGTGGTTGCATCTGGACTAATTTGGGTCCTGCGGATCGATTGGTACCATCCCCGAGCTTGTACGACCTTCGGAAGAGGTCGACCGACGAAATTCCCCCAAATCTGAGGAGATATTCTTGAATAACTTTTTTTGTGAAGGTCGGAGAGACTTGCAAGTAGGCTCTACCCCCACTAAATGGGGTTGCGCGCATCGATCGGTACCATCCTTGAGCTTCTCCGACTTTCGGAAGGGTTAGGGTTAGGGTTAGGGATGAAAGCACATAGGAGAAAGAGATATTCTTGAATAACTTTTTTTGTGAAGGTCGGAGAGACTTGCAAGTAGGCTCTACCCCCACTAAATGGGGTAGCGCGCATCGATCGGTACCATCCTTGAGCTTCTCCGACTTTCGGAAGGGTTAGGGTTAGGGTTAGGGATGAAAGCACATAGGAGAAAGAGATATTCTTGAATAACTTTTTTTGTGAAGGTCGGAGAGACTTGCAAGTAGGCTCTACCCCCACTAAATGGGGTTGCGCGCATCGATCGGTACCATCCTTGAGCTTCTCCGACTTTCGGAAGGGTTAGGGTTAGGGTTAGGGATGAAAGCACATAGGAGAAAGAGATATTCTTGAATAACTTTTTTTGTGAAGGTCGGAGAGACTTGCAAGTAGGCTCTACCCCCACTAAATGGGGTAGCGCACATCGATCAGTACCATCCTTGAGCTTCTCCGACTTTCGGAAGGGTTAGGGTTAGGGTTAGGGATGAAAGCACATAGGAGAAAGAGATATTCTTGAATAACTTTTTTTGTGAAGGTCGGAGAGACTTGAAAAGTGGTTGCATCTGGACTAATTTGGGTCCTGCGGATCGATTGGTACCATCCCCGAGCTTGTACGACCTTCGGAAGAGGTCGACCGACGAAATTCCCCCAAATCTGAGGAGATATTCTTGAATAACTTTTTTTGTGAAGGTCGGAGAGACTTGCAAGTAGGCTATACCCCCACTAAATGGGGTTGCGCGCATCGATCGGTACCATCCTTGAGCTTCTCCGACTTTCGGAAGGGATAGGGTTAGGGTTAGGGATGAAAGCACATAGGAGAAAGAGATATTCTTGAATAACTTTTTTTGTGAAGGTCGGAGAGACTTGCAAGTAGGCTCTACCCCCACTAAATGGGGTAGCGCGCATCGATCGGTACCATCCTTGAGCTTCTCCGACTTTCGGAAGGGTTAGGGTTAGGGATGAAAGCACATAGGAGAAAGAGATATTCTTGAATAACTTTTTTTGTGAAGGTCGAAGAGACTTGGAAAGTGGTTGCATCTGGACTAATTTGGGTCCTGCGGATCGATTGGTACCATCCCCGAGCTTGTACGACCTTCGAAAGAGGTCGACCGACGAAATTCCCCCAAATCTGAGGAGATATTCTTGAATAACTTTTTTTGTGAAGGTCGGAGAGACTTGCAAGTAGGCTCTACCCCCACTAAATGGGGTAGCGCGCATCGATCGGTACCATCCTTGAGCTTCTCCGACTTTCGGAAGGGTTAGGGTTAGGGTTAGGGATGAAAGCACATAGGAGAAAGAGATATTCTTGAATAACTTTTTTTGTGAAGGTCGGAGAGACTTGCAAGTAGGTTCTACCCCCACTAAATGGGGTAGCGCGCATCGATCGGTACCATCCTTGAGCTTCTCCGACTTTCGGAAGGGTTAGGGTTAGGGATGAAAGCACATAGGAGAAAGAGATATTCTTGAATAACTTTTTTTGTGAAGGTCGGAGAGACTTGGAAAGTGGTTGCATCTGGACTAATTTGGGTCCTGCGGATCGATTGGTACCATCCCCGAGCTTGTACGACCTTCGGAAGAGGTCGACCGACGAAATTCCCCCAAATCTGAGGAGATATTCTTGAATAACTTTTTTTGTGAAGGTCGGAGAGACTTGCAAGTAGGCTATACCCCCACTAAATGGGGTTGCGCGCATCGATCGGTACCATCCTTGAGCTTCTCCGACTTTCGGAAGGGATAGGGTTAGGGTTAGGGATGAAAGCACATAGGAGAAAGAGATATTCTTGAATAACTTTTTTTGTGAAGGTCGGAGAGACTTGGAAAGTGGTTGCATCTGGACTAATTTGGGTCCTGCGGATCGATTGGTACCATCCCCGAGCTTGTACGACCTTCGGAAGAGGTCGACCGACGAAATTCCCCCAAATCTGAGGAGATATTCTTGAATAACTTTTTTTGTGAAGGTCGGAGAGACTTGCAAGTAGGCTCTACCCCCACTAAATGGGGTTGCGCGCATCGATCGGTACCATCCTTGAGCTTCTCCGACTTTCGGAAGGGTTAGGGTTAGGGTTAGGGATGAAAGCACATAGGAGAAAGAGATATTCTTGAATAACTTTTTTTGTGAAGGTCGGAGAGACTTGCAAGTAGGCTCTACCCCCACTAAATGGGGTAGCGCGCATCGATCGGTACCATCCTTGAGCTTCTCCGACTTTCGGAAGGGTTAGGGTTAGGGTTAGGGATGAAAGCACATAGGAGAAAGAGATATTCTTGAATAACTTTTTTTGTGAAGGTCGGAGAGACTTGCAAGTAGGCTCTACCCCCACTAAATGGGGTTGCGCGCATCGATCGGTACCATCCTTGAGCTTCTCCGACTTTCGGAAGGGTTAGGGTTAGGGTTAGGGATGAAAGCACATAGGAGAAAGAGATATTCTTGAATAACTTTTTTTGTGAAGGTCGGAGAGACTTGGAAAGTGGTTGCATCTGGACTAATTTGGGTCCTGCGGATCGATTGGTACCATCCCCGAGCTTGTACGACCTTCGGAAGAGGTCGACCGACGAAATTCCCCCAAATCTGAGGAGATATTCTTGAATAACTTTTTTTGTGAAGGTCGGAGAGACTTGCAAGTAGGCTCTACCCCCACTAAATGGGGTAGCGCGCATCGATCGGTACCATCCTTGAGCTTCTCCGACTTTCGGAAGGGTTAGGGTTAGGGTTAGGGATGAAAGCACATAGGAGAAAGAGATATTCTTGAATAACTTTTTTTGTGAAGGTCGGAGAGACTTGCAAGTAGGCTTTACCCCCACTAAATGGGGTAGCGCACATCGATCGGTACCATCCTTGAGCTTCTCCGACTTTCGGAAGGGTTAGGGTTAGGGTTAGGGATGAAAGCACATAGGAGAAAGAGATATTCTTGAATAACTTTTTTTGTGAAGGTCGGAGAGACTTGGAAAGTGGTTGCATCTGGACTAATTTGGGTCCTGCGGATCGATTGGTACCATCCCCGAGCTTGTACGACCTTCGGAAGAGGTCGACCGACGAAATTCCCCCAAATCTGAGGAGATATTCTTGAATAACTTTTTTTGTGAAGGTCGGAGAGACTTGCAAGTAGGCTATACCCCCACTAAATGGGGTTGCGCGCATCGATCAGTACCATCCTTGAGCTTCTCCGACTTTCGGAAGGGATAGGGTTAGGGTTAGGGATGAAAGCACATAGGAGAAAGAGATATTCTTGAATAACTTTTTTTGTGAAGGTCGGAGAGACTTGGAAAGTGGTTGCATCTGGACTAATTTGGGTCCTGCGGATCGATTGGTACCATCCCCGAGCTTGTACGACCTTCGGAAGAGGTCGACCGACGAAATTCCCCCAAATCTGAGGAGATATTCTTGAATAACTTTTTTTGTGAAGGTCGGAGAGACTTGCAAGTAGGCTCTACCCCCACTAAATGGGGTAGCGCGCATCGATCGGTACCATCCTTGAGCTTCTCCGACTTTCGGAAGGGTTAGGGTTAGGGTTAGGGATGAAAGCACATAGGAGAAAGAGATATTCTTGAATAACTTTTTTTGTGAAGGTCGGAGAGACTTGCAAGTAGGCTCTACCCCCACTAAATGGGGTAGCGCACATCGATCAGTACCATCCTTGAGCTTCTCCGACTTTCGGAAGGGTTAGGGTTAGGGTTAGGGATGAAAGCACATAGGAGAAAGAGATATTCTTGAATAACTTTTTTTGTGAAGGTCGGAGAGACTTGGAAAGTGGTTGCATCTGGACTAATTTGGGTCCTGCGGATCGATTGGTACCATCCCCGAGCTTGTACGACCTTCGGAAGAGGTCGACCGACGAAATTCCCCCAAATCTGAGGAGATATTCTTGAATAACTTTTTTTGTGAAGGTCGGAGAGACTTGCAAGTAGGCTATACCCCCACTAAATGGGGTTGCGCGCATCGATCGGTACCATCCTTGAGCTTCTCCGACTTTCGGAAGGGATAGGGTTAGGGTTAGGGATGAAAGCACATAGGAGAAAGAGATATTCTTGAATAACTTTTTTTGTGAAGGTCGGAGAGACTTGGAAAGTGGTTGCATCTGGACTAATTTGGGTCCTGCGGATCGATTGGTACCATCCCCGAGCTTGTACGACCTTCGGAAGAGGTCGACCGACGAAATTCCCCCAAATCTGAGGAGATATTCTTGAATAACTTTTTTTGTGAAGGTCGGAGAGACTTGCAAGTAGGCTCTACCCCCACTAAATGGGGTAGCGCGCATCGATCGGTACCATCCTTGAGCTTCTCCGACTTTCGGAAGGGTTAGGGTTAGGGTTAGGGATGAAAGCACATAGGAGAAAGAGATATTCTTGAATAACTTTTTTTGTGAAGGTCGGAGAGACTTGCAAGTAGGCTCTACCCCCACTAAATGGGGTAGCGCACATCGATCGGTACCATCCTTGAGCTTCTCCGACTTTCGGAAGGGTTAGGGTTAGGGTTAGGGATGAAAGCACATAGGAGAAAGAGATATTCTTGAATAACTTTTTTTGTGAAGGTCGGAGAGACTTGGAAAGTGGTTGCATCTGGACTAATTTGGGTCCTGCGGATCGATTGGTACCATCCCCGAGCTTGTACGACCTTCGGAAGAGGTCGACCGACGAAATTCCCCCAAATCTGAGGAGATATTCTTGAATAACTTTTTTTGTGAAGGTCGGAGAGACTTGCAAGTAGGCTATACCCCCACTAAATGGGGTTGCGCGCATCGATCGGTACCATCCTTGAGCTTCTCCGACTTTCGGAAGGGATAGGGTTAGGGTTAGGGATGAAAGCACATAGGAGAAAGAGATATTCTTGAATAACTTTTTTTGTGAAGGTCGGAGAGACTTGGAAAGTGGTTGCATCTGGACTAATTTGGGTCCTGCGGATCGATTGGTACCATCCCCGAGCTTGTACGACCTTCGGAAGAGGTCGACCGACGAAATTCCCCCAAATCTGAGGAGATATTCTTGAATAACTTTTTTTGTGAAGGTCGGAGAGACTTGCAAGTAGGCTCTACCCCCACTAAATGGGGTAGCGCGCATCGATCGGTACCATCCTTGAGCTTCTCCGACTTTCGGAAGGGTTAGGGTTAGGGTTAGGGATGAAAGCACATAGGAGAAAGAGATATTCTTGAATAACTTTTTTTGTGAAGGTCGGAGAGACTTGCAAGTAGGCTCTACCCCCACTAAATGGGGTAGCGCGCATCGATCGGTACCATCCTTGAGCTTCTCCGACTTTTGGAAGGGTTAGGGTTAGGGTTAGGGATGAAAGCACATAGGAGAAAGAGATATTCTTGAATAACTTTTTTTGTGAAGGTCGGAGAGACTTGCAAGTAGGCTCTACCCCCACTAAATGGGGTAGCGCGCATCGATCGGTACCATCCTTGAGCTTCTCCGACTTTCGGAAGGGTTAGGGTTAGGGTTAGGGATGAAAGCACATAGGAGAAAGAGATATTCTTGAATAACTTTTTTTGTGAAGGTCGGAGAGACTTGCAAGTAGGCTTTACCCCCACTAAATGGGGTAGCGCGCATCGATCGGTACCATCCTTGAGCTTCTCCGACTTTCGAAAGGGTTAGGGTTAGGGTTAGGGATGAAAGCACATAGGAGAAAGAGATATTCTTGAATAACTTTTTTTGTGAAGGTCGGAGAGACTTGCAAGTAGGCTCTACCCCCACTAAATGGGGTAGCGCGCATCGATCACTACCATCCTTGAGCTTCTCCGACTTTCGGAAGGGTTAGGGTTAGGGTTAGGGATGAAAGCACATAGGAGAAAGAGATATTCTTGAATAACTTTTTTTGTGAAGGTCGGAGAGACTTGGAAAGTGGTTGCATCTGGACTAATTTGGGTCCTGCGGATCGATTGGTACCATCCCCGAGCTTGTACGACCTTCGGAAGAGGTCGACCGACGAAATTCCCCCAAATCTGAGGAGATATTCTTGAATAACTTTTTTTGTGAAGGTCGGAGAGACTTGCAAGTAGGCTCTACCCCCACTAAATGGGGTAGCGCGCATCGATCGGTACCATCCTTGAGCTTCTCCGACTTTCGGAAGGGTTAGGGTTAGGGTTAGGGATGAAAGCACATAGGAGAAAGAGATATTCTTGAATAACTTTTTTTGTGAAGGTCGGAGAGACTTGGAAAGTGGTTGCATCTGGACTAATTTGGGTCCTGCGGATCGATTGGTACCATCCCCGAGCTTGTACGACCTTCGGAAGAGGTCGACCGACGAAATTCCCCCAAATCTGAGGAGATATTCTTGAATAACTTTTTTTGTGAAAGTCGGAGAGACTTGCAAGTAGGCTATACCCCCACTAAATGGGGTTGCGCGCATCGATCGGTACCATCCTTGAGCTTCTCCGACTTTCGGAAGGGATAGGGTTAGGGATGAAAGCACATAGGAGAAAGAGATATTCTTGAATAACTTTTTTTGTGAAGGTCGGAGAGACTTGGAAAGTGGTTGCATCTGGACTAATTTGGGTCCTGCGGATCGATTGGTACCATCCCCGAGCTTGTACGACCTTCGGAAGAGGTCGACCGACGAAATTCCCCCAAATCTGAGGAGATATTCTTGAATAACTTTTTTTGTGAAGGTCGGAGAGACTTGCAAGTAGGCTCTACCCCCACTAAATGGGGTAGCGCGCATCGATCGGTACCATCCTTGAGCTTCTCCGACTTTCGGAAGGGTTAGGGTTAGGGTTAGGGATGAAAGCACATAGGAGAAAGAGATATTCTTGAATAACTTTTTTTGTGAAGGTCGGAGAGACTTGCAAGTAGGCTCTACCCCCACTAAATGGGGTAGCGCACATCGATCAGTACCATCCTTGAGCTTCTCCGACTTTCGGAAGGGTTAGGGTTAGGGTTAGGGATGAAAGCACATAGAAGAAAGAGATATTCTTGAATAACTTTTTTTGTGAAGGTCGGAGAGACTTGGAAAGTGGTTGCATCTGGACTAATTTGGGTCCTGCGGATCGATTGGTACCATCCCCGAGCTTGTACGACCTTCGGAAAAGGTCGACCGACGAAATTCCCCCAAATCTGAGGAGATATTCTTGAATAACTTTTTTTGTGAAGGTCGGAGAGACTTGCAAGTAGGCTATACCCCCACTAAATGGGGTTGCGCGCATCGATCGGTACCATCCTTGAGCTTCTCCGACTTTCGGAAGGGATAGGGTTAGGGTTAGGGATGAAAGCACATAGGAGAAAGAGATATTCTTGAATAACTTTTTTTGTGAAGGTCGGAGAGACTTGGAAAGTGGTTGCATCTGGACTAATTTGGGTCCTGCGGATCGATTGGTACCATCCCCGAGCTTGTACGACCTTCGGAAGAGGTCGACCGACGAAATTCCCCCAAATCTGAGGAGATATTCTTGAATAACTTTTTTTGTGAAGGTCGGAGAGACTTGCAAGTAGGCTCTACCCCCACTAAATGGGGTAGCGCGCATCGATCGGTACCATCCTTGAGCTTCTCCGACTTTCGGAAGGGTTAGGGTTAGGGTTAGGGATGAAAGCACATAGGAGAAAGAGATATTCTTGAATAACTTTTTTTGTGAAGGTCGGAGAGACTTGCAAGTAGGCTATACCCCCACTAAATGGGGTTGCGCGCATCGATCGGTACCATCCTTGAGCTTCTCCGACTTTCGGAAGGGATAGGGTTAGGGATGAAAGCACATAGGAGAAAGAGATATTCTTGAATAACTTTTTTTGTGAAGGTCGGAGAGACTTGGAAAGTGGTTGCATCTGGACTAATTTGGGTCCTGCGGATCGATTGGTACCATCCCCGAGCTTGTACGACCTTCGGAAGAGGTCGACCGACGAAATTCCCCCAAATCTGAGGAGATATTCTTGAATAACTTTTTTTGTGAAGGTCGGAGAGACTTGCAAGTAGGCTCTACCCCCACTAAATGGGGTAGCGCGCATCGATCGGTACCATCCTTGAGCTTCTCCGACTTTCGGAAGGGTTAGGGTTAGGGTTAGGGATGAAAGCACATAGGAGAAAGAGATATTCTTGAATAACTTTTTTTGTGAAGGTCGGAGAGACTTGCAAGTAGGCTCTACCCCCACTAAATGGGGTAGCGCACATCGATCAGTACCATCCTTGAGCTTCTCCGACTTTCGGAAGGGTTAGGGTTAGGGTTAGGGATGAAAGCACATAGAAGAAAGAGATATTCTTGAATAACTTTTTTTGTGAAGGTCGGAGAGACTTGGAAAGTGGTTGCATCTGGACTAATTTGGGTCCTGCGGATCGATTGGTACCATCCCCGAGCTTGTACGACCTTCGGAAAAGGTCGACCGACGAAATTCCCCCAAATCTGAGGAGATATTCTTGAATAACTTTTTTTGTGAAGGTCGGAGAGACTTGCAAGTAGGCTATACCCCCACTAAATGGGGTTGCGCGCATCGATCGGTACCATCCTTGAGCTTCTCCGACTTTCGGAAGGGATAGGGTTAGGGTTAGGGATGAAAGCACATAGGAGAAAGAGATATTCTTGAATAACTTTTTTTGTGAAGGTCGGAGAGACTTGGAAAGTGGTTGCATCTGGACTAATTTGGGTCCTGCGGATCGATTGGTACCATCCCCGAGCTTGTACGACCTTCGGAAGAGGTCGACCGACGAAATTCCCCCAAATCTGAGGAGATATTCTTGAATAACTTTTTTTGTGAAGGTCGGAGAGACTTGCAAGTAGGCTCTACCCCCACTAAATGGGGTAGCGCGCATCGATCGGTACCATCCTTGAGCTTCTCCGACTTTCGGAAGGGTTAGGGTTAGGGTTAGGGATGAAAGCACATAGGAGAAAGAGATATTCTTGAATAACTTTTTTTGTGAAGGTCGGAGAGACTTGCAAGTAGGCTCTACCCCCACTAAATGGGGTAGCGCACATCGATCGGTACCATCCTTGAGCTTCTCCGACTTTCGGAAGGGTTAGGGTTAGGGTTAGGGATGAAAGCACATAGGAGAAAGAGATATTCTTGAATAACTTTTTTTGTGAAGGTCGGAGAGACTTGGAAAGTGGTTGCATCTGGACTAATTTGGGTCCTGCGGATCGATTGGTACCATCCCCGAGCTTGTACGACCTTCGGAAGAGGTCGACCGACGAAATTCCCCCAAATCTGAGGAGATATTCTTGAATAACTTTTTTTGTGAAGGTCGGAGAGACTTGCAAGTAGGCTATACCCCCACTAAATGGGGTTGCGCGCATCGATCGGTACCATCCTTGAGCTTCTCCGACTTTCGGAAGGGATAGGGTTAGGGTTAGGGATGAAAGCACATAGGAGAAAGAGATATTCTTGAATAACTTTTTTTGTGAAGGTCGGAGAGACTTGGAAAGTGGTTGCATCTGGACTAATTTGGGTCCTGCGGATCGATTGGTACCATCCCCGAGCTTGTACGACCTTCGGAAGAGGTCGACCGACGAAATTCCCCCAAATCTGAGGAGATATTCTTGAATAACTTTTTTTGTGAAGGTCGGAGAGACTTGCAAGTAGGCTCTACCCCCACTAAATGGGGTAGCGCGCATCGATCGGTACCATCCTTGAGCTTCTCCGACTTTCGGAAGGGTTAGGGTTAGGGTTAGGGATGAAAGCACATAGGAGAAAGAGATATTCTTGAATAACTTTTTTTGTGAAGGTCGGAGAGACTTGCAAGTAGGCTCTACCCCCACTAAATGGGGTAGCGCGCATCGATCGGTACCATCCTTGAGCTTCTCCGACTTTTGGAAGGGTTAGGGTTAGGGATGAAAGCACATAGGAGAAAGAGATATTCTTGAATAACTTTTTTTGTGAAGGTCGGAGAGACTTGCAAGTAGGCTCTACCCCCACTAAATGGGGTAGCGCGCATCGATCGGTACCATCCTTGAGCTTCTCCGACTTTCGGAAGGGTTAGGGTTAGGGTTAGGGATGAAAGCACATAGGAGAAAGAGATATTCTTGAATAACTTTTTTTGTGAAGGTCGGAGAGACTTGCAAGTAGGCTCTACCCCCACTAAATGGGGTAGCGCGCATCGATCGGTACCATCCTTGAGCTTCTCCGACTTTCGAAAGGGTTAGGGTTAGGGTTAGGGATGAAAGCACATAGGAGAAAGAGATATTCTTGAATAACTTTTTTTGTGAAGGTCGGAGAGACTTGCAAGTAGGCTCTACCCCCACTAAATGGGGTAGCGCGCATCGATCACTACCATCCTTGAGCTTCTCCGACTTTCGGAAGGGTTAGGGTTAGGGTTAGGGATGAAAGCACATAGGAGAAAGAGATATTCTTGAATAACTTTTTTTGTGAAGGTCGGAGAGACTTGGAAAGTGGTTGCATCTGGACTAATTTGGGTCCTGCGGATCGATTGGTACCATCCCCGAGCTTGTACGACCTTCGGAAGAGGTCGACCGACGAAATTCCCCCAAATCTGAGGAGATATTCTTGAATAACTTTTTTTGTGAAGGTCGGAGAGACTTGCAAGTAGGCTCTACCCCCACTAAATGGGGTAGCGCGCATCGATCGGTACCATCCTTGAGCTTCTCCGACTTTCGGAAGGGTTAGGGTTAGGGTTAGGGATGAAAGCACATAGGAGAAAGAGATATTCTTGAATAACTTTTTTTGTGAAGGTCGGAGAGACTTGCAAGTAGGCTCTACCCCCACTAAATGGGGTAGCGCGCATCGATCAGTACCATCCTTGAGCTTCTCCGACTTTTGGAAGGGTTAGGGTTAGGGTTAGGGATGAAAGCACATAGGAGAAAGAGATATTCTTGAATAACTTTTTTTGTGAAGGTCGGAGAGACTTGCAAGTAGGCTCTACCCCCACTAAATGGGGTAGCGCGCATCGATCGGTACCATCCTTGAGCTTCTCCGACTTTCGGAAGGGTTAGGGTTAGGGATGAAAGCACATAGGAGAAAGAGATATTCTTGAATAACTTTTTTTGTGAAGGTCGGAGAGACTTGCAAGTAGGCTCTACCCCCACTAAATGGGGTAGCGCGCATCGATCGGTACCATCCTTGAGCTTCTCTGACTTTCGGAAGGGTTAGGGTTAGGGTTAGGGATGAAAGCACATAGGAGAAAGAGATATTCTTGAATAACTTTTTTTGTGAAGGTCGGAGAGACTTGCAAGTAGGCTCTACCCCCACTAAATGGGGTAGCGCACATCGATCGGTACCATCCTTGAGCTTCTCCGACTTTCGGAAGGGTTAGGGTTAGGGATGAAAGCACATAGGAGAAAGAGATATTCTTGAATAACTTTTTTTGTGAAGGTCGGAGAGACTTGGAAAGTGGTTGCATCTGGACTAATTTGGGTCCTGCGGATCGATTGGTACCATCCCCGAGCTTGTACGACCTTCGGAAGAGGTCGACCGACGAAATTCCCCCAAATCTGAGGAGATATTCTTGAATAACTTTTTTTTTGAAGGTCGGAGAGACTTCCAAGTAGGCTCTACCCCCACTAAATGGGGTTGCGCGCATCGATCGGTACCATCCTTGAGCTTCTCCGACTTTCGGAAGGGATAGGGTTAGGGTTAGGGATGAAAGCACATAGGAGAAAGAGATATTCTTGAATAACTTTTTTTGTGAAGGTCGGAGAGACTTGGAAATTGGTTGCATCTGGACTAATTTGGGTCCTGCGGATCGATTGGTACCATCCCCGAGCTTGTACGACCTTCGGAAGAGGTCGACCGACGAAATTCCCCCAAATCTGAGGAGATATTCTTGAATAACTTTTTTTGTGAAGGTCGGAGAGACTTGCAAGTAGGCTCTACCCCCACTAAATGGGGTAGCGCGCATCGATCGGTACCATCCTTGAGCTTCTCCGACTTTCGGAAGGGTTAGGGTTAGGGTTAGGGATGAAAGCACATAGGAGAAAGAGATATTCTTGAATAACTTTTTTTGTGAAGGTCGGAGAGACTTGCAAGTAGGCTCTACCCCCACTAAATGGGGTAACGCGCATCGATCGGTACCATCCTTGAGCTTCTCCGACTTTCGGAAGGGTTAGGGTTAGGGTTAGGGATGAAAGCACATAGGAGAAAGAGATATTCTTGAATAACTTTTTTTGTGAAGGTCGGAGAGACTTGGAAAGTGGTTGCATCTGGACTAATTTGGGTCCTGCGGATCGATTGGTACCATCCCCGAGCTTGTACGACCTTCGGAAGAGGTCGACCGACGAAATTCCCCCAAATCTGAGGAGATATTCTTGAATAACTTTTTTTGTGAAGGTCGGAGAGACTTGCAAGTAGGCTATACCCCCACTAAATGGGGTTGCGCGCATCGATCGGTACCATCCTTGAGCTTCTCCGACTTTCGGAAGGGATAGGGTTAGGGTTAGGGATGAAAGCACATAGGAGAAAGAGATATTCTTGAATAACTTTTTTTGTGAAGGTCGGAGAGACTTGGAAAGTGGTTGCATCTGGACTAATTTGGGTCCTGCGGATCGATTGGTACAATCCCCGAGCTTGTACGACCTTCGGAAGAGGTCGACCGACGAAATTCCCCCAAATCTGAGGAGATATTCTTGAATAACTTTTTTTGTGAAGGTCGGAGAGACTTGCAAGTAGGCTCTACCCCCACTAAATGGGGTTGCGCGCATCGATCGGTACCATCCTTGAGCTTCTCCGACTTTCGGAAGGGTTAGGGTTAGGGTTAGGGATGAAAGCACATAGGAGAAAGAGATATTCTTGAATAACTTTTTTTGTGAAGGTCGGAGAGACTTGCAAGTAGGCTCTACCCCCACTAAATGGGGTAGCGCGCATCGATCGGTACCATCCTTGAGCTTCTCCGACTTTCGGAAGGGTTAGGGTTAGGGTTAGGGATGAAAGCACATAGGAGAAAGAGATATTCTTGAATAACTTTTTTTGTGAAGGTCGGAGAGACTTGCAAGTAGGCTCTACCCCCACTAAATGGGGTAGCGCGCATCGATCGGTACCATCCTTGAGCTTCTCCGACTTTCGGAAGGGTTAGGGTTAGGGTTAGGGATGAAAGCACATAGGAGAAAGAGATATTCTTGAATAACTTTTTTTGTGAAGGTCGGAGAGACTTGGAAAGTGGTTGCATCTGGACTAATTTGGGTCCTGCGGATCGATTGGTACCATCCCCGAGCTTGTACGACCTTCGGAAGAGGTCGACCGACGAAATTCCCCCAAATCTGAGGAGATATTCTTGAATAACTTTTTTTGTGAAGGTCGGAGAGACTTGCAAGTAGGCTATACCCCCACTAAATGGGGTTGCGCGCATCGATCGGTACCATCCTTGAGCTTCTCCGACTTTCGGAAGGGATAGGGTTAGGGTTAGGGATGAAAGCACATAGGAGAAAGAGATATTCTTGAATAACTTTTTTTGTGAAGGTCGGAGAGACTTGGAAAGTGGTTGCATCTGGACTAATTTGGGTCCTGCGGATCGATTGGTACCATCCCCGAGCTTGTACGACCTTCGGAAGAGGTCGACCGACGAAATTCCCCCAAATCTGAGGAGATATTCTTGAATAACTTTTTTTGTGAAGGTCGGAGAGACTTGCAAGTAGGCTCTACCCCCACTAAATGGGGTTGCGCGCATCGATCGGTACCATCCTTGAGCTTCTCCGACTTTCGGAAGGGTTAGGGTTAGGGTTAGGGATGAAAGCACATAGGAGAAAGAGATATTCTTGAATAACTTTTTTTGTGAAGGTCGGAGAGACTTGCAAGTAGGCTCTACCCCCACTAAATGGGGTAGCGCGCATCGATCGGTACCATCCTTGAGCTTCTCCGACTTTCGGAAGGGTTAGGGTTAGGGTTAGGGATGAAAGCACATAGGAGAAAGAGATATTCTTGAATAACTTTTTTTGTGAAGGTCGGAGAGACTTGCAAGTAGGCTCTACCCCCACTAAATGGGGTTGCGCGCATCGATCGGTACCATCCTTGAGCTTCTCCGACTTTCGGAAGGGTTAGGGTTAGGGTTAGGGATGAAAGCACATAGGAGAAAGAGATATTCTTGAATAACTTTTTTTGTGAAGGTCGGAGAGACTTGGAAAGTGGTTGCATCTGGACTAATTTGGGTCCTGCGGATCGATTGGTACCATCCCCGAGCTTGTACGACCTTCGGAAGAGGTCGACCGACGAAATTCCCCCAAATCTGAGGAGATATTCTTGAATAACTTTTTTTGTGAAGGTCGGAGAGACTTGCAAGTAGGCTCTACCCCCACTAAATGGGGTAGCGCGCATCGATCGGTACCATCCTTGAGCTTCTCCGACTTTCGGAAGGGTTAGGGTTAGGGTTAGGGATGAAAGCACATAGGAGAAAGAGATATTCTTGAATAACTTTTTTTGTGAAGGTCGGAGAGACTTGCAAGTAGGCTCTACCCCCACTAAATGGGGTAGCGCACATCGATCGGTACCATCCTTGAGCTTCTCCGACTTTCGGAAGGGTTAGGGTTAGGGTTAGGGATGAAAGCACATAGGAGAAAGAGATATTCTTGAATAACTTTTTTTGTGAAGGTCGGAGAGACTTGGAAAGTGGTTGCATCTGGACTAATTTGGGTCCTGCGGATCGATTGGTACCATCCCCGAGCTTGTACGACCTTCGGAAGAGGTCGACCGACGAAATTCCCCCAAATCTGAGGAGATATTCTTGAATAACTTTTTTTGTGAAGGTCGGAGAGACTTGCAAGTAGGCTATACCCCCACTAAATGGGGTTGCGCGCATCGATCGGTACCATCCTTGAGCTTCTCCGACTTTCGGAAGGGATAGGGTTAGGGTTAGGGATGAAAGCACATAGGAGAAAGAGATATTCTTGAATAACTTTTTTTGTGAAGGTCGGAGAGACTTGGAAAGTGGTTGCATCTGGACTAATTTGGGTCCTGCGGATCGATTGGTACCATCCCCGAGCTTGTACGACCTTCGGAAGAGGTCGACCGACGAAATTCCCCCAAATCTGAGGAGATATTCTTGAATAACTTTTTTTGTGAAGGTCGGAGAGACTTGCAAGTAGGCTCTACCCCCACTAAATGGGGTAGCGCGCATCGATCGGTACCATCCTTGAGCTTCTCCGACTTTCGGAAGGGTTAGGGTTAGGGTTAGGGATGAAAGCACATAGGAGAAAGAGATATTCTTGAATAACTTTTTTTGTGAAGGTCGGAGAGACTTGCAAGTAGGCTCTACCCCCACTAAATGGGGTAGCGCACATCGATCGGTACCATCCTTGAGCTTCTCCGACTTTCGGAAGGGTTAGGGTTAGGGTTAGGGATGAAAGCACATAGGAGAAAGAGATATTCTTGAATAACTTTTTTTGTGAAGGTCGGAGAGACTTGGAAAGTGGTTGCATCTGGACTAATTTGGGTCCTGCAGATCGATTGGTACCATCCCCGAGCTTGTACGACCTTCGGAAGAGGTCGACCGACGAAATTCCCCCAAATCTGAGGAGATATTCTTGAATAACTTTTTTTGTGAAGGTCGGAGAGACTTGCAAGTAGGCTATACCCCCACTAAATGGGGTTGCGCGCATCGATCGGTACCATCTTTGAGCTTCTCCGACTTTCGGAAGGGATAGGGTTAGGGTTAGGGATGAAAGCACATAGGAGAAAGAGATATTCTTGAATAACTTTTTTTGTGAAGGTCGGAGAGACTTGGAAAGTGGTTGCATCTGGACTAATTTGGGTCCTGCGGATCGATTGGTACCATCCCCGAGCTTGTACGACCTTCGGAAGAGGTCGACCGACGAAATTCCCCCAAATCTGAGGAGATATTCTTGAATAACTTTTTTTGTGAAGGTCAGAGAGACTTGCAAGTAGGCTTTACCCCCACTAAATGGGGTAGCGCGCATCGATCGGTACCATCCTTGAGCTTCTCCGACTTTCGGAAGGGTTAGGGTTAGGGTTAGGGATGAAAGCACATAGGAGAAAGAGATATTCTTGAATAACTTTTTTTGTGAAGGTCGGAGAGACTTGCAAGTAGGCTCTACCCCCACTAAATGGGGTAGCGCACATCGATCGGTACCATCCTTGAGCTTCTCCGACTTTCGGAAGGGTTAGGGTTAGGGTTAGGGATGAAAGCACATAGGAGAAAGAGATATTCTTGAATAACTTTTTTTGTGAAGGTCGGAGAGACTTGGAAAGTGGTTGCATCTGGACTAATTTGGGTCCTGCGGATCGATTGGTACCATCCCCGAGCTTGTACGACCTTCGGATAAGGTCGACCGACGAAATTCCCCCAAATCTGAGGAGATATTCTTGAATAACTTTTTTTGTGAAGGTCGGAGAGACTTGCAAGTAGGCTATACCCCCACTAAATGGGGTTGCGCGCATCGATCAGTACCATCCTTGAGCTTCTCCGACTTTCGGAAGGGATAGGGTTAGGGTTAGGGATGAAAGCACATAGGAGAAAGAGATATTCTTGAATAACTTTTTTTGTGAAGGTCGGAGAGACTTGGAAAGTGGTTGCATCTGGACTAATTTGGGTCCTGCGGATCGATTGGTACCATCCCCGAGCTTGTACGACCTTCGGAAGAGGTCGACCGACGAAATTCCCCCAAATCTGAGGAGATATTCTTGAATAACTTTTTTTGTGAAGGTCGGAGAGACTTGCAAGTAGGCTCTACCCCCACTAAATGGGGTAGCGCGCATCGATCGGTACCATCCTTGAGCTTCTCCGACTTTCGGAAGGGTTAGGGTTAGGGTTAGGGATGAAAGCACATAGGAGAAAGAGATATTCTTGAATAACTTTTTTTGTGAAGGTCGGAGAGACTTGCAAGTAGGCTCTACCCCCACTAAATGGGGTAGCGCACATCGATCGGTACCATCCTTGAGCTTCTCCGACTTTTGGAAGGGTTAGGGTTAGGGTTAGGGATGAAAGCACATAGGAGAAAGAGATATTCTTGAATAACTTTTTTTGTGAAGGTCGGAGAGACTTGCAAGTAGGCTCTACCCCCACTAAATGGGGTAGCGCGCATCGATCGGTACCATCCTTGAGCTTCTCCGACTTTCGGAAGGGTTAGGGTTAGGGTTAGGGATGAAAGCACATAGGAGAAAGAGATATTCTTGAATAACTTTTTTTGTGAAGGTCGGAGAGACTTGCAAGTAGGCTCTACCCCCACTAAATGGGGTAGCGCACATCGATCGGTACCATCCTTGAGCTTCTCCGACTTTTGGAAGGGTTAGGGTTAGGGTTAGGGATGAAAGCACATAGGAGAAAGAGATATTCTTGAATAACTTTTTTTGTGAAGGTCGGAGAGACTTGCAAGTAGGCTCTACCCCCACTAAATGGGGTAGCGCGCATCGATCGGTACCATCCTTGAGCTTCTCCGACTTTCGGAAGGGTTAGGGTTAGGGTTAGGGATGAAAGCACATAGGAGAAAGAGATATTCTTGAATAACTTTTTTTGTGAAGGTCGGAGAGACTTGGAAAGTGGTTGCATCTGGACTAATTTGGGTCCTGCGGATCGATTGGTACCATCCTTGAGCTTGTACGACCTTCGGAAGAGGTCGACCGACGAAATTCCCCCAAATCTGAGGAGATATTCTTGAATAACTTTTTTTGTGAAGGTCGGAGAGACTTGCAAGTAGGCTATACCCCCACTAAATGGGGTTGCGCGCATCGATCGGTACCATCCTTGAGCTTCTCCGACTTTCGGAAGGGATAGGGTTAGGGTTAGGGATGAAAGCACATAGGAGAAAGAGATATTCTTGAATAACTTTTTTTGTGAAGGTCGGAGAGACTTGGAAAGTGGTTGCATCTGGACTAATTTGGGTCCTGCGGATCGATTGGTACCATCCCCGAGCTTGTACGACCTTCGGAAGAGGTCGACCGACGAAATTCCCCCAAATCTGAGGAGATATTCTTGAATAACTTTTTTTGTGAAGGTCGGAGAGACTTGCAAGTAGGCTCTACCCCCACTAAATGGGGTTGCGCGCATCGATCGGTACCATCCTTGAGCTTCTCCGACTTTCGGAAGGGATAGGGTTAGGGTTAGGGATGAAAGCACATAGGAGAAAGAGATATTCTTGAATAACTTTTTTTGTGAAGGTCGGAGAGACTTGGAAAGTGGTTGCATCTGGACTAATTTGGGTCCTGCGGATCGATTGGTACCATCCCCGAGCTTGTACGACCTTCGGATAAGGTCGACCGACGAAATTCCCCCAAATCTGAGGAGATATTCTTGAATAACTTTTTTTGTGAAGGTCGGAGAGACTTGCAAGTAGGCTCTACCCCCACTAAATGGGGTAGCGCGCATCGATCGGTACCATCCTTGAGCTTCTCCGACTTTCGGAAGGGTTAGGGTTAGGGTTAGGGATGAAAGCACATAGGAGAAAGAGATATTCTTGAATAACTTTTTTTGTGAAGGTCGGAGAGACTTGCAAGTAGGCTCTACCCCCACTAAATGGGGTAGCGCACATCGATCGGTACCATCCTTGAGCTTCTCCGACTTTTGGAAGGGTTAGGGTTAGGGTTAGGGATGAAAGCACATAGGAGAAAGAGATATTCTTGAATAACTTTTTTTGTGAAGGTCGGAGAGACTTGCAAGTAGGCTCTACCCCCACTAAATGGGGTAGCGCGCATCGATCGGTACCATCCTTGAGCTTCTCCGACTTTCGGAAGGGTTAGGGTTAGGGTTAGGGATGAAAGCACATAGGAGAAAGAGATATTCTTGAATAACTTTTTTTGTGAAGGTCGGAGAGACTTGCAAGTAGGCTCTACCCCCACTAAATGGGGTAGCGCACATCGATCGGTACCATCCTTGAGCTTCTCCGACTTTTGGAAGGGTTAGGGTTAGGGTTAGGGATGAAAGCACATAGGAGAAAGAGATATTCTTGAATAACTTTTTTTGTGAAGGTCGGAGAGACTTGCAAGTAGGCTCTACCCCCACTAAATGGGGTAGCGCGCATCGATCGGTACCATCCTTGAGCTTCTCCGACTTTCGGAAGGGTTAGGGTTAGGGTTAGGGATGAAAGCACATAGGAGAAAGAGATATTCTTGAATAACTTTTTTTGTGAAGGTCGGAGAGACTTGGAAAGTGGTTGCATCTGGACTAATTTGGGTCCTGCGGATCGATTGGTACCATCCTTGAGCTTGTACGACCTTCGGAAGAGGTCGACCGACGAAATTCCCCCAAATCTGAGGAGATATTCTTGAATAACTTTTTTTGTGAAGGTCGGAGAGACTTGCAAGTAGGCTATACCCCCACTAAATGGGGTTGCGCGCATCGATCGGTACCATCCTTGAGCTTCTCCGACTTTCGGAAGGGATAGGGTTAGGGTTAGGGATGAAAGCACATAGGAGAAAGAGATATTCTTGAATAACTTTTTTTGTGAAGGTCGGAGAGACTTGGAAAGTGGTTGCATCTGGACTAATTTGGGTCCTGCGGATCGATTGGTACCATCCCCGAGCTTGTACGACCTTCGGAAGAGGTCGACCGACGAAATTCCCCCAAATCTGAGGAGATATTCTTGAATAACTTTTTTTGTGAAGGTCGGAGAGACTTGCAAGTAGGCTCTACCCCCACTAAATGGGGTAGCGCGCATCGATCGGTACCATCCTTGAGCTTCTCCGACTTTCGGAAGGGTTAGGGTTAGGGTTAGGGATGAAAGCACATAGGAGAAAGAGATATTCTTGAATAACTTTTTTTGTGAAGGTCGGAGAGACTTGCAAGTAGGCTCTACCCCCACTAAATGGGGTAGCGCGCATCGATCAGTACCATCCTTGAGCTTCTCCGACTTTTGGAAGGGTTAGGGTTAGGGTTAGGGATGAAAGCACATAGGAGAAAGAGATATTCTTGAATAACTTTTTTTGTGAAGGTCGGAGAGACTTGCAAGTAGGCTCTACCCCCACTAAATGGGGTTGCGCGCATCGATCGGTACCATCCTTGAGCTTCTCCGACTTTCGGAAGGGTTAGGGTTAGGGTTAGGGATGAAAGCACATAGGAGAAAGAGATATTCTTGAATAACTTTTTTTGTGAAGGTCGGAGAGACTTGGAAAGTGGTTGCATCTGGACTAATTTGGGTCCTGCGGATCGATTGGTACCATCCCCGAGCTTGTACGACCTTCGGAAGAGGTCGACCGACGAAATTCCCCCAAATCTGAGGAGATATTCTTGAATAACTTTTTTTGTGAAGGTCGGAGAGACTTGCAAGTAGGCTCTACCCCCACTAAATGGGGTAGCGCGCATCGATCGGTACCATCCTTGAGCTTCTCCGACTTTCGGAAGGGTTAGGGTTAGGGTTAGGGATGAAAGCACATAGGAGAAAGAGATATTCTTGAATAACTTTTTTTGTGAAGGTCGGAGAGACTTGCAAGTAGGCTCTACCCCCACTAAATGGGGTAGCGCACATCGATCGGTACCATCCTTGAGCTTCTCCGACTTTTGGAAGGGTTAGGGTTAGGGTTAGGGATGAAAGCACATAGGAGAAAGAGATATTCTTGAATAACTTTTTTTGTGAAGGTCGGAGAGACTTGCAAGTAGGCTCTACCCCCACTAAATGGGGTAGCGCGCATCGATCGGTACCATCCTTGAGCTTCTCCGACTTTCGGAAGGGTTAGGGTTAGGGTTAGGGATGAAAGCACATAGGAGAAAGAGATATTCTTGAATAACTTTTTTTGTGAAGGTCGGAGAGACTTGCAAGTAGGCTCTACCCCCACTAAATGGGGTAGCGCACATCGATCGGTACCATCCTTGAGCTTCTCCGACTTTTGGAAGGGTTAGGGTTAGGGTTAGGGATGAAAGCACATAGGAGAAAGAGATATTCTTGAATAACTTTTTTTGTGAAGGTCGGAGAGACTTGCAAGTAGGCTCTACCCCCACTAAATGGGGTAGCGCGCATCGATCGGTACCATCCTTGAGCTTCTCCGACTTTCGGAAGGGTTAGGGTTAGGGTTAGGGATGAAAGCACATAGGAGAAAGAGATATTCTTGAATAACTTTTTTTGTGAAGGTCGGAGAGACTTGGAAAGTGGTTGCATCTGGACTAATTTGGGTCCTGCGGATCGATTGGTACCATCCTTGAGCTTGTACGACCTTCGGAAGAGGTCGACCGACGAAATTCCCCCAAATCTGAGGAGATATTCTTGAATAACTTTTTTTGTGAAGGTCGGAGAGACTTGCAAGTAGGCTATACCCCCACTAAATGGGGTTGCGCGCATCGATCGGTACCATCCTTGAGCTTCTCCGACTTTCGGAAGGGATAGGGTTAGGGTTAGGGATGAAAGCACATAGGAGAAAGAGATATTCTTGAATAACTTTTTTTGTGAAGGTCGGAGAGACTTGGAAAGTGGTTGCATCTGGACTAATTTGGGTCCTGCGGATCGATTGGTACCATCCCCGAGCTTGTACGACCTTCGGAAGAGGTCGACCGACGAAATTCCCCCAAATCTGAGGAGATATTCTTGAATAACTTTTTTTGTGAAGGTCGGAGAGACTTGCAAGTAGGCTCTACCCCCACTAAATGGGGTTGCGCGCATCGATCGGTACCATCCTTGAGCTTCTCCGACTTTCGGAAGGGTTAGGGTTAGGGTTAGGGATGAAAGCACATAGGAGAAAGAGATATTCTTGAATAACTTTTTTTGTGAAGGTCGGAGAGACTTGCAAGTAGGCTCTACCCCCACTAAATGGGGTAGCGCGCATCGATCGGTACCATCCTTGAGCTTCTCCGACTTTCGGAAGGGTTAGGGTTAGGGTTAGGGATGAAAGCACATAGGAGAAAGAGATATTCTTGAATAACTTTTTTTGTGAAGGTCGGAGAGACTTGCAAGTAGGCTCTACCCCCACTAAATGGGGTTGCGCGCATCGATCGGTACCATCCTTGAGCTTCTCCGACTTTCGGAAGGGTTAGGGTTAGGGTTAGGGATGAAAGCACATAGGAGAAAGAGATATTCTTGAATAACTTTTTTTGTGAAGGTCGGAGAGACTTGGAAAGTGGTTGCATCTGGACTAATTTGGGTCCTGCGGATCGATTGGTACCATCCCCGAGCTTGTACGACCTTCGGAAGAGGTCGACCGACGAAATTCCCCCAAATCTGAGGAGATATTCTTGAATAACTTTTTTTGTGAAGGTCGGAGAGACTTGCAAGTAGGCTCTACCCCCACTAAATGGGGTAGCGCGCATCGATCGGTACCATCCTTGAGCTTCTCCGACTTTCGGAAGGGTTAGGGTTAGGGATGAAAGCACATAGGAGAAAGAGATATTCTTGAATAACTTTTTTTGTGAAGGTCGGAGAGACTTGCAAGTAGGCTCTACCCCCACTAAATGGGGTAGTGCACATCGATCGGTACCATCCTTGAGCTTCTCCGACTTTCGGAAGGGTTAGGGTTAGGGTTAGGGATGAAAGCACATAGGAGAAAGAGATATTCTTGAATAACTTTTTTTGTGAAGGTCGGAGAGACTTGGAAAGTGGTTGCATCTGGACTAATTTGGGTCCTGCGGATCGATTGGTACCATCCCCGAGCTTGTACGACCTTCGGAAGAGGTCGACCGACGAAATTCCCCCAAATCTGAGGAGATATTCTTGAATAACTTTTTTTGTGAAGGTCGGAGAGACTTGCAAGTAGGCTATACCCCCACTAAATGGGGTTGCGCGCATCGATCGGTACCATCCTTGAGCTTCTCCGACTTTCGGAAGGGATAGGGTTAGGGTTAGGGATGAAAGCACATAGGAGAAAGAGATATTCTTGAATAACTTTTTTTGTGAAGGTCGGAGAGACTTGCAAGTAGGCTCTACCCCCACTAAATGGGGTAGCGCGCATCGATCGGTACCATCCTTGAGCTTCTCCGACTTTCGGAAGGGTTAGGGTTAGGGTTAGGGATGAAAGCACATAGGAGAAAGAGATATTCTTGAATAACTTTTTTTGTGAAGGTCGGAGAGACTTGGAAAGTGGTTGCATCTGGACTAATTTGGGTCCTGCGGATCGATTGGTACCATCCCCGAGCTTGTACGACCTTCGGAAGAGGTCGACCGACGAAATTCCCCCAAATCTGAGGAGATATTCTTGAATAACTTTTTTTGTGAAGGTCGGAGAGACTTGCAAGTAGGCTCTACCCCCACTAAATGGGGTAGCGCGCAACGATCGGTACCATCCTTGAGCTTCTCCGACTTTCGGAAGGGTTAGGGTTAGGGATGAAAGCACATAGGAGAAAGAGATATTCTTGAATAACTTTTTTTGTGAAGGTCGGAGAGACTTGGAAAGTGGTTGCATCTGGACTAATTTGGGTCCTGCGGATCGATTGGTACCATCCCCGAGCTTGTACGACCTTTGGAAGAGGTCGACCGACGAAATTCCCCCAAATCTGAGGAGATATTCTTGAATAACTTTTTTTGTGAAGGTCGGAGAGACTTGCAAGTAGGCTCTACCCCCACTAAATGGGGTAGCGCGCATCGATCGGTACCATCCTTGAGCTTCTCCGACTTTCGGAAGGGTTAGGGTTAGGGTTAGGGATGAAAGCACATAGGAGAAAGAGATATTCTTGAATAACTTTTTTTGTGAAGGTCGGAGAGACTTGCAAGTAGGCTCTACCCCCACTAAATGGGGTTGCGCGCATCGATCGGTACCATCCTTGAGCTTCTCCGACTTTCGGAAGGGTTAGGGTTAGGGTTAGGGATGAAAGCACATAGGAGAAAGAGATATTCTTGAATAACTTTTTTTGTGAAGGTCGGAGAGACTTGGAAAGTGGTTGCATCTGGACTAATTTGGGTCCTGCGGATCGATTGGTACCATCCCCGAGCTTGTACGACCTTCGGAAGAGGTCGACCGACGAAATTCCCCCAAATCTGAGGAGATATTCTTGAATAACTTTTTTTGTGAAGGTCGGAGAGACTTGCAAGTAGGCTATACCCCCACTAAATGGGGTTGCGCGCATCGATCGGTACCATCCTTGAGCTTCTCCGACTTTCGGAAGGGATAGGGTTAGGGTTAGGGATGAAAGCACATAGGAGAAAGAGATATTCTTGAATAACTTTTTTTGTGAAGGTCGGAGAGACTTGGAAAGTGGTTGCATCTGGACTAATTTGGGTCCTGCGGATCGATTGGTACCATCCCCGAGCTTGTACGACCTTCGGAAGAGGTCGACCGACGAAATTCCCCCAAATCTGAGGAGATATTCTTGAATAACTTTTTTTGTGAAGGTCGGAGAGACTTGCAAGTAGGCTCTACCCCCACTAAATGGGGTTGCGCGCATCGATCGGTACCATCCTTGAGCTTCTCCGACTTTCGGAAGGGTTAGGGTTAGGGTTAGGGATGAAAGCACATAGGAGAAAGAGATATTCTTGAATAACTTTTTTTGTGAAGGTCGGAGAGACTTGCAAGTAGGCTCTACCCCCACTAAATGGGGTAGCGCGCATCGATCGGTACCATCCTTGAGCTTCTCCGACTTTCGGAAGGGTTAGGGTTAGGGTTAGGGATGAAAGCACATAGGAGAAAGAGATATTCTTGAATAACTTTTTTTGTGAAGGTCGGAGAGACTTGCAAGTAGGCTCTACCCCCACTAAATGGGGTTGCGCGCATCGATCGGTACCATCCTTGAGCTTCTCCGACTTTCGGAAGGGTTAGGGTTAGGGTTAGGGATGAAAGCACATAGGAGAAAGAGATATTCTTGAATAACCTTTTTTGTGAAGGTCGGAGAGACTTGGAAAGTGGTTGCATCTGGACTAATTTGGGTCCTGCGGATCGATTGGTACCATCCCCGAGCTTGTACGACCTTCGGAAGAGGTCGACCGACGAAATTCCCCCAAATCTGAGGAGATATTCTTGAATAACTTTTTTTGTGAAGGTCGGAGAGACTTGCAAGTAGGCTCTACCCCCACTAAATGGGGTAGCGCACATCGATCGGTACCATCCTTGAGCTTCTCCGACTTTCGGAAGGGTTAGGGTTAGGGTTAGGGATGAAAGCACATAGGAGAAAGAGATATTCTTGAATAACTTTTTTTGTGAAGGTCGGAGAGACTTGCAAGTAGGCTCTACCCCCACTAAATGGGGTAGCGCACATCGATCGGTACCATCCTTGAGCTTCTCCGACTTTCGGAAGGGTTAGGGTTAGGGTTAGGGATGAAAGCACATAGGAGAAAGAGATATTCTTGAATAACTTTTTTTGTGAAGGTCGGAGAGACTTGGAAAGTGGTTGCATCTGGACTAATTTGGGTCCTGCGGATCGATTGGTACCATCCCCGAGCTTGTACGACCTTCGGAAGAGGTCGACCGACGAAATTCCCCCAAATCTGAGGAGATATTCTTGAATAACTTTTTTTGTGAAGGTCGGAGAGACTTGCAAGTAGGCTATACCCCCACTAAATGGGGTTGCGCGCATCGATCGGTACCATCCTTGAGCTTCTCCGACTTTCGGAAGGGATAGGGTTAGGGTTAGGGATGAAAGCACATAGGAGAAAGAGATATTCTTGAATAACTTTTTTTGTGAAGGTCGGAGAGACTTGGAAAGTGGTTGCATCTGGACTAATTTGGGTCCTGCAGATCGATTGGTACCATCCCCGAGCTTGTACGACCTTCGGAAGAGGTCGACCGACGAAATTCCCCCAAATCTGAGGAGATATTCTTGAATAACTTTTTTTGTGAAGGTCGGAGAGACTTGCAAGTAGGCTCTACCCCCACTAAATGGGGTAGCGCGCATCGATCGGTACCATCCTTGAGCTTCTCCGACTTTCGGAAGGGTTAGGGTTAGGGTTAGGGATGAAAGCACATAGGAGAAAGAGATATTCTTGAATAACTTTTTTTGTGAAGGTCGGAGAGACTTGCAAGTAGGCTCTACCCCCACTAAATGGGGTAGCGCGCATCGATCGGTACCATCCTTGAGCTTCTCCGACTTTCGGAAGGGTTAGGGTTAGGGATGAAAGCACATAGGAGAAAGAGATATTCTTGAATAACTTTTTTTGTGAAGGTCGGAGAGACTTGGAAAGTGGTTGCATCTGGACTAATTTGGGTCCTGCGGATCGATTGGTACCATCCCCGAGCTTGTACGACCTTTGGAAGAGGTCGACCGACGAAATTCCCCCAAATCTGAGGAGATATTCTTGAATAACTTTTTTTGTGAAGGTCGGAGAGACTTGCAAGTAGGCTCTACCCCCACTAAATGGGGTAGCGCGCATCGATCGGTACCATCCTTGAGCTTCTCCGACTTTCGGAAGGGTTAGGGTTAGGGTTAGGGATGAAAGCACATAGGAGAAAGAGATATTCTTGAATAACTTTTTTTGTGAAGGTCGGAGAGACTTGCAAGTAGGCTCTACCCCCACTAAATGGGGTTGCGCGCATCGATCGGTACCATCCTTGAGCTTCTCCGACTTTCGGAAGGGTTAGGGTTAGGGTTAGGGATGAAAGCACATAGGAGAAAGAGATATTCTTGAATAACTTTTTTTGTGAAGGTCGGAGAGACTTGGAAAGTGGTTGCATCTGGACTAATTTGGGTCCTGCGGATCGATTGGTACCATCCCCGAGCTTGTACGACCTTCGGAAGAGGTCGACCGACGAAATTCCCCCAAATCTGAGGAGATATTCTTGAATAACTTTTTTTGTGAAGGTCGGAGAGACTTGCAAGTAGGCTATACCCCCACTAAATGGGGTTGCGCGCATCGATCGGTACCATCCTTGAGCTTCTCCGACTTTCGGAAGGGATAGGGTTAGGGTTAGGGATGAAAGCACATAGGAGAAAGAGATATTCTTGAATAACTTTTTTTGTGAAGGTCGGAGAGACTTGGAAAGTGGTTGCATCTGGACTAATTTGGGTCCTGCGGATCGATTGGTACCATCCCCGAGCTTGTACGACCTTCGGAAGAGGTCGACCGACGAAATTCCCCCAAATCTGAGGAGATATTCTTGAATAACTTTTTTTGTGAAGGTCGGAGAGACTTGCAAGTAGGCTCTACCCCCACTAAATGGGGTTGCGCGCATCGATCGGTACCATCCTTGAGCTTCTCCGACTTTCGGAAGGGTTAGGGTTAGGGTTAGGGATGAAAGCACATAGGAGAAAGAGATATTCTTGAATAACTTTTTTTGTGAAGGTCGGAGAGACTTGCAAGTAGGCTCTACCCCCACTAAATGGGGTAGCGCGCATCGATCGGTACCATCCTTGAGCTTCTCCGACTTTCGGAAGGGTTAGGGTTAGGGTTAGGGATGAAAGCACATAGGAGAAAGAGATATTCTTGAATAACTTTTTTTGTGAAGGTCGGAGAGACTTGCAAGTAGGCTCTACCCCCACTAAATGGGGTTGCGCGCATCGATCGGTACCATCCTTGAGCTTCTCCGACTTTCGGAAGGGTTAGGGTTAGGGTTAGGGATGAAAGCACATAGGAGAAAGAGATATTCTTGAATAACCTTTTTTGTGAAGGTCGGAGAGACTTGGAAAGTGGTTGCATCTGGACTAATTTGGGTCCTGCGGATCGATTGGTACCATCCCCGAGCTTGTACGACCTTCGGAAGAGGTCGACCGACGAAATTCCCCCAAATCTGAGGAGATATTCTTGAATAACTTTTTTTGTGAAGGTCGGAGAGACTTGCAAGTAGGCTCTACCCCCACTAAATGGGGTAGCGCGCATCGATCGGTACCATCCTTGAGCTTCTCCGACTTTCGGAAGGGTTAGGGTTAGGGTTAGGGATGAAAGCACATAGGAGAAAGAGATATTCTTGAATAACTTTTTTTGTGAAGGTCGGAGAGACTTGCAAGTAGGCTCTACCCCCACTAAATGGGGTAGCGCACATCGATCGGTACCATCCTTGAGCTTCTCCGACTTTCGGAAGGGTTAGGGTTAGGGTTAGGGATGAAAGCACATAGGAGAAAGAGATATTCTTGAATAACTTTTTTTGTGAAGGTCGGAGAGACTTGAAAAGTGGTTGCATCTGGACTAATTTGGGTCCTGCGGATCGATTGGTACCATCCCCGAGCTTGTACGACCTTCGGAAGAGGTCGACCGACGAAATTCCCCCAAATCTGAGGAGATATTCTTGAATAACTTTTTTTGTGAAGGTCGGAGAGACTTGCAAGTAGGCTATACCCCCACTAAATGGGGTTGCGCGCATCGATCGGTACCATCCTTGAGCTTCTCCGACTTTCGGAAGGGATAGGGTTAGGGTTAGGGATGAAAGCACATAGGAGAAAGAGATATTCTTGAATAACTTTTTTTGTGAAGGTCGGAGAGACTTGGAAAGTGGTTGCATCTGGACTAATTTGGGTCCTGCGGATCGATTGGTACCATCCCCGAGCTTGTACGACCTTCGGAAGAGGTCGACCGACGAAATTCCCCCAAATCTGAGGAGATATTCTTGAATAACTTTTTTTGTGAAGGTCGGAGAGACTTGCAAGTAGGCTCTACCCCCACTAAATGGGGTAGCGCGCATCGATCGGTACCATCCTTGAGCTTCTCCGACTTTCGGAAGGGTTAGGGTTAGGGTTAGGGATGAAAGCACATAGGAGAAAGAGATATTCTTGAATAACTTTTTTTGTGAAGGTCGGAGAGACTTGCAAGTAGGCTCTACCCCCACTAAATGGGGTAGCGCACATCGATCGGTACCATCCTTGAGCTTCTCCGACTTTCGGAAGGGTTAGGGTTAGGGTTAGGGATGAAAGCACATAGGAGAAAGAGATATTCTTGAATAACTTTTTTTGTGAAGGTCGGAGAGACTTGGAAAGTGGTTGCATCTGGACTAATTTGGGTCCTGCGGATCGATTGGTACCATCCCCGAGCTTGTACGACCTTCGGAAGAGGTCGACCGACGAAATTCCCCCAAATCTGAGGAGATATTCTTGAATAACTTTTTTTGTGAAGGTCGGAGAGACTTGCAAGTAGGCTATACCCCCACTAAATGGGGTTGCGCGCATCGATCGGTACCATCCTTGAGCTTCTCCGACTTTCGGAAGGGATAGGGTTAGGGTTAGGGATGAAAGCACATAGGAGAAAGAGATATTCTTGAATAACTTTTTTTGTGAAGGTCGGAGAGACTTGGAAAGTGGTTGCATCTGGACTAATTTGGGTCCTGCAGATCGATTGGTACCATCCCCGAGCTTGTACGACCTTCGGAAGAGGTCGACCGACGAAATTCCCCCAAATCTGAGGAGATATTCTTGAATAACTTTTTTTGTGAAGGTCGGAGAGACTTGCAAGTAGGCTCTACCCCCACTAAATGGGGTAGCGCGCATCGATCGGTACCATCCTTGAGCTTCTCCGACTTTCGGAAGGGTTAGGGTTAGGGTTAGGGATGAAAGCACATAGGAGAAAGAGATATTCTTGAATAACTTTTTTTGTGAAGGTCGGAGAGACTTGCAAGTAGGCTCTACCCCCACTAAATGGGGTAGCGCACATCGATCGGTACCATCCTTGAGCTTCTCCGACTTTCGGAAGGGTTAGGGTTAGGGTTAGGGATGAAAGCACATAGGAGAAAGAGATATTCTTGAATAACTTTTTTTGTGAAGGTCGGAGAGACTTGGAAAGTGGTTGCATCTGGACTAATTTGGGTCCTGCGGATCGATTGGTACCATCCCCGAGCTTGTACGACCTTCGGAAGAGGTCGACCGACGAAATTCCCCCAAATCTGAGGAGATATTCTTGAATAACTTTTTTTGTGAAGGTCGGAGAGACTTGCAAGTAGGCTATACCCCCACTAAATGGGGTTGCGCGCATCGATCAGTACCATCCTTGAGCTTCTCCGACTTTCGGAAGGGATAGGGTTAGGGTTAGGGATGAAAGCACATAGGAGAAAGAGATATTCTTGAATAACTTTTTTTGTGAAGGTCGGAGAGACTTGGAAAGTGGTTGCATCTGGACTAATTTGGGTCCTGCGGATCGATTGGTACCATCCCCGAGCTTGTACGACCTTCGGAAGAGGTCGACCGACGAAATTCCCCCAAATCTGAGGAGATATTCTTGAATAACTTTTTTTGTGAAGGTCGGAGAGACTTGCAAGTAGGCTCTACCCCCACTAAATGGGGTAGCGCGCATCGATCGGTACCATCCTTGAGCTTCTCCGACTTTCGGAAGGGTTAGGGTTAGGGTTAGGGATGAAAGCACATAGGAGAAAGAGATATTCTTGAATAACTTTTTTTGTGAAGGTCGGAGAGACTTGCAAGTAGGCTCTACCCCCACTAAATGGGGTAGCGCGCATCGATCGGTACCATCCTTGAGCTTCTCCGACTTTTGGAAGGGTTAGGGTTAGGGTTAGGGATGAAAGCACATAGGAGAAAGAGATATTCTTGAATAACTTTTTTTGTGAAGGTCGGAGAGACTTGCAAGTAGGCTCTACCCCCACTAAATGGGGTAGCGCGCATCGATCGGTACCATCCTTGAGCTTCTCCGACTTTCGGAAGGGTTAGGGTTAGGGTTAGGGATGAAAGCACATAGGAGAAAGAGATATTCTTGAATAACTTTTTTTGTGAAGGTCGGAGAGACTTGGAAAGTGGTTGCATCTGGACTAATTTGGGTCCTGCGGATCGATTGGTACCATCCCCGAGCTTGTACGACCTTCGGAAGAGGTCGACCGACGAAATTCCCCCAAATCTGAGGAGATATTCTTGAATAACTTTTTTTGTGAAGGTCGGAGAGACTTGCAAGTAGGCTCTACCCCCACTAAATGGGGTAGCGCGCAACGATCGGTACCATCCTTGAGCTTCTCCGACTTTCGGAAGGGTTAGGGTTAGGGATGAAAGCACATAGGAGAAAGAGATATTCTTGAATAACTTTTTTTGTGAAGGTCGGAGAGACTTGGAAAGTGGTTGCATCTGGACTAATTTGGGTCCTGCGGATCGATTGGTACCATCCCCGAGCTTGTACGACCTTTGGAAGAGGTCGACCGACGAAATTCCCCCAAATCTGAGGAGATATTCTTGAATAACTTTTTTTGTGAAGGTCGGAGAGACTTGCAAGTAGGCTCTACCCCCACTAAATGGGGTAGCGCGCATCGATCGGTACCATCCTTGAGCTTCTCCGACTTTCGGAAGGGTTAGGGTTAGGGTTAGGGATGAAAGCACATAGGAGAAAGAGATATTCTTGAATAACTTTTTTTGTGAAGGTCGGAGAGACTTGCAAGTAGGCTCTACCCCCACTAAATGGGGTTGCGCGCATCGATCGGTACCATCCTTGAGCTTCTCCGACTTTCGGAAGGGTTAGGGTTAGGGTTAGGGATGAAAGCACATAGGAGAAAGAGATATTCTTGAATAACTTTTTTTGTGAAGGTCGGAGAGACTTGGAAAGTGGTTGCATCTGGACTAATTTGGGTCCTGCGGATCGATTGGTACCATCCCCGAGCTTGTACGACCTTCGGAAGAGGTCGACCGACGAAATTCCCCCAAATCTGAGGAGATATTCTTGAATAACTTTTTTTGTGAAGGTCGGAGAGACTTGCAAGTAGGCTATACCCCCACTAAATGGGGTTGCGCGCATCGATCGGTACCATCCTTGAGCTTCTCCGACTTTCGGAAGGGATAGGGTTAGGGTTAGGGATGAAAGCACATAGGAGAAAGAGATATTCTTGAATAACTTTTTTTGTGAAGGTCGGAGAGACTTGGAAAGTGGTTGCATCTGGACTAATTTGGGTCCTGCGGATCGATTGGTACCATCCCCGAGCTTGTACGACCTTCGGAAGAGGTCGACCGACGAAATTCCCCCAAATCTGAGGAGATATTCTTGAATAACTTTTTTTGTGAAGGTCGGAGAGACTTGCAAGTAGGCTCTACCCCCACTAAATGGGGTTGCGCGCATCGATCGGTACCATCCTTGAGCTTCTCCGACTTTCGGAAGGGTTAGGGTTAGGGTTAGGGATGAAAGCACATAGGAGAAAGAGATATTCTTGAATAACTTTTTTTGTGAAGGTCGGAGAGACTTGCAAGTAGGCTCTACCCCCACTAAATGGGGTAGCGCGCATCGATCGGTACCATCCTTGAGCTTCTCCGACTTTCGGAAGGGTTAGGGTTAGGGTTAGGGATGAAAGCACATAGGAGAAAGAGATATTCTTGAATAACTTTTTTTGTGAAGGTCGGAGAGACTTGCAAGTAGGCTCTACCCCCACTAAATGGGGTAGCGCGCATCGATCGGTACCATCCTTGAGCTTCTCCGACTTTCGGAAGGGTTAGGGTTAGGGTTAGGGATGAAAGCACATAGGAGAAAGAGATATTCTTGAATAACTTTTTTTGTGAAGGTCGGAGAGACTTGGAAAGTGGTTGCATCTGGACTAATTTGGGTCCTGCAGATCGATTGGTACCATCCCCGAGCTTGTACGACCTTCGGAAGAGGTCGACCGACGAAATTCCCCCAAATCTGAGGAGATATTCTAGAATAACTTTTTTTGTGAAGGTCGGAGAGACTTGCAAGTAGGCTCTACCCCCACTAAATGGGGTAGCGCGCAACGATCGGTACCATCCTTGAGCTTCTCCGACTTTCGGAAGGGTTAGGGTTAGGGATGAAAGCACATAGGAGAAAGAGATATTCTTGAATAACTTTTTTTGTGAAGGTCGGAGAGACTTGGAAAGTGGTTGCATCTGGACTAATTTGGGTCCTGCGGATCGATTGGTACCATCCCCGAGCTTGTACGACCTTTGGAAGAGGTCGACCGACGAAATTCCCCCAAATCTGAGGAGATATTCTTGAATAACTTTTTTTGTGAAGGTCGGAGAGACTTGCAAGTAGGCTCTACCCCCACTAAATGGGGTAGCGCGCATCGATCGGTACCATCCTTGAGCTTCTCCGACTTTCGGAAGGGTTAGGGTTAGGGTTAGGGATGAAAGCACATAGGAGAAAGAGATATTCTTGAATAACTTTTTTTGTGAAGGTCGGAGAGACTTGCAAGTAGGCTCTACCCCCACTAAATGGGGTTGCGCGCATCGATCGGTACCATCCTTGAGCTTCTCCGACTTTCGGAAGGGTTAGGGTTAGGGTTAGGGATGAAAGCACATAGGAGAAAGAGATATTCTTGAATAACTTTTTTTGTGAAGGTCGGAGAGACTTGGAAAGTGGTTGCATCTGGACTAATTTGGGTCCTGCGGATCGATTGGTACCATCCCCGAGCTTGTACGACCTTCGGAAGAGGTCGACCGACGAAATTCCCCCAAATCTGAGGAGATATTCTTGAATAACTTTTTTTGTGAAGGTCGGAGAGACTTGCAAGTAGGCTATACCCCCACTAAATGGGGTTGCGCGCATCGATCGGTACCATCCTTGAGCTTCTCCGACTTTCGGAAGGGATAGGGTTAGGGTTAGGGATGAAAGCACATAGGAGAAAGAGATATTCTTGAATAACTTTTTTTGTGAAGGTCGGAGAGACTTGGAAAGTGGTTGCATCTGGACTAATTTGGGTCCTGCGGATCGATTGGTACCATCCCCGAGCTTGTACGACCTTCGGAAGAGGTCGACCGACGAAATTCCCCCAAATCTGAGGAGATATTCTTGAATAACTTTTTTTGTGAAGGTCGGAGAGACTTGCAAGTAGGCTCTACCCCCACTAAATGGGGTTGCGCGCATCGATCGGTACCATCCTTGAGCTTCTCCGACTTTCGGAAGGGTTAGGGTTAGGGTTAGGGATGAAAGCACATAGGAGAAAGAGATATTCTTGAATAACTTTTTTTGTGAAGGTCGGAGAGACTTGCAAGTAGGCTCTACCCCCACTAAATGGGGTAGCGCGCATCGATCGGTACCATCCTTGAGCTTCTCCGACTTTCGGAAGGGTTAGGGTTAGGGTTAGGGATGAAAGCACATAGGAGAAAGAGATATTCTTGAATAACTTTTTTTGTGAAGGTCGGAGAGACTTGCAAGTAGGCTCTACCCCCACTAAATGGGGTTGCGCGCATCGATCGGTACCATCCTTGAGCTTGTACGACCTTCGGAAGAGGTCGACCGACGAAATTCCCCCAAATCTGAGGAGATATTCTTGAATAACTTTTTTTGTGAAGGTCGGAGAGACTTGCAAGTAGGCTATACCCCCACTAAATGGGGTTGCGCGCATCGATCGGTACCATCCTTGAGCTTCTCCGACTTTCGGAAGGGATAGGGTTAGGGTTAGGGATGAAAGCACATAGGAGAAAGAGATATTCTTGAATAACTTTTTTTGTGAAGGTCGGAGAGACTTGGAAAGTGGTTGCATCTGGACTAATTTGGGTCCTGCGGATCGATTGGTACCATCCCCGAGCTTGTACGACCTTCGGAAGAGGTCGACCGACGAAATTCCCCCAAATCTGAGGAGATATTCTTGAATAACTTTTTTTGTGAAGGTCGGAGAGACTTGCAAGTAGGCTCTACCCCCACTAAATGGGGTAGCGCGCATCGATCGGTACCATCCTTGAGCTTCTCCGACTTTCGGAAGGGTTAGGGTTAGGGTTAGGGATGAAAGCACATAGGAGAAAGAGATATTCTTGAATAACTTTTTTTGTGAAGGTCGGAGAGACTTGCAAGTAGGCTCTACCCCCACTAAATGGGGTAGCGCACATCGATCGGTACCATCCTTGAGCTTCTCCGACTTTCGGAAGGGTTAGGGTTAGGGTTAGGGATGAAAGCACATAGGAGAAAGAGATATTCTTGAATAACTTTTTTTGTGAAGGTCGGAGAGACTTGGAAAGTGGTTGCATCTGGACTAATTTGGGTCCTGCGGATCGATTGGTACCATCCCTGAGCTTGTACGACCTTCGGAAGAGGTCGACCGACGAAATTCCCCCAAATCTGAGGAGATATTCTTGAATAACTTTTTTTGTGAAGGTCGGAGAGACTTGCAAGTAGGCTATACCCCCACTAAATGGGGTTGCGCGCATCGATCGGTACCATCCTTGAGCTTCTCCGACTTTCGGAAGGGATAGGGTTAGGGTTAGGGATGAAAGCACATAGGAGAAAGAGATATTCTTGAATAACTTTTTTTGTGAAGGTCGGAGAGACTTGGAAAGTGGTTGCATCTGGACTAATTTGGGTCCTGCAGATCGATTGGTACCATCCCCGAGCTTGTACGACCTTCGGAAGAGGTCGACCGACGAAATTCCCCCAAATCTGAGGAGATATTCTTGAATAACTTTTTTTGTGAAGGTCGGAGAGACTTGCAAGTAGGCTCTACCCCCACTAAATGGGGTAGCGCGCATCGATCGGTACCATCCTTGAGCTTCTCCGACTTTCGGAAGGGTTAGGGTTAGGGTTAGGGATGAAAGCACATAGGAGAAAGAGATATTCTTGAATAACTTTTTTTGTGAAGGTCGGAGAGACTTGCAAGTAGGCTCTACCCCCACTAAATGGGGTAGCGCACATCGATCGGTACCATCCTTGAGCTTCTCCGACTTTCGGAAGGGTTAGGGTTAGGGTTAGGGATGAAAGCACATAGGAGAAAGAGATATTCTTGAATAACTTTTTTTGTGAAGGTCGGAGAGACTTGGAAAGTGGTTGCATCTGGACTAATTTGGGTCCTGCGGATCGATTGGTACCATCCCCGAGCTTGTACGACCTTCGGAAGAGGTCGACCGACGAAATTCCCCCAAATCTGAGGAGATATTCTTGAATAACTTTTTTTGTGAAGGTCGGAGAGACTTGCAAGTAGGCTATACCCCCACTAAATGGGGTTGCGCGCATCGATCAGTACCATCCTTGAGCTTCTCCGACTTTCGGAAGGGATAGGGTTAGGGTTAGGGATGAAAGCACATAGGAGAAAGAGATATTCTTGAATAACTTTTTTTGTGAAGGTCGGAGAGACTTGGAAAGTGGTTGCATCTGGACTAATTTGGGTCCTGCGGATCGATTGGTACCATCCCCGAGCTTGTACGACCTTCGGAAGAGGTCGACCGACGAAATTCCCCCAAATCTGAGGAGATATTCTTGAATAACTTTTTTTGTGAAGGTCGGAGAGACTTGCAAGTAGGCTCTACCCCCACTAAATGGGGTAGCGCGCATCGATCGGTACCATCCTTGAGCTTCTCCGACTTTCGGAAGGGTTAGGGTTAGGGTTAGGGATGAAAGCACATAGGAGAAAGAGATATTCTTGAATAACTTTTTTTGTGAAGGTCGGAGAGACTTGCAAGTAGGCTCTACCCCCACTAAATGGGGTAGCGCGCATCGATCGGTACCATCCTTGAGCTTCTCCGACTTTTGGAAGGGTTAGGGTTAGGGATGAAAGCACATAGGAGAAAGAGATATTCTTGAATAACTTTTTTTGTGAAGGTCGGAGAGACTTGCAAGTAGGCTCTACCCCCACTAAATGGGGTAGCGCGCATCGATCGGTACCATCCTTGAGCTTCTCCGACTTTCGGAAGGGTTAGGGTTAGGGTTAGGGATGAAAGCACATAGGAGAAAGAGATATTCTTGAATAACTTTTTTTGTGAAGGTCGGAGAGACTTGCAAGTAGGCTCTACCCCCACTAAATGGGGTAGCGCGCATCGATCGGTACCATCCTTGAGCTTCTCCGACTTTCGGAAGGGTTAGGGTTAGGGTTAGGGATGAAAGCACATAGGAGAAAGAGATATTCTTGAATAACTTTTTTTGTGAAGGTCGGAGAGACTTGCAAGTAGGCTCTACCCCCACTAAATGGGGTAGCGCGCATCGATCGGTACCATCTTTGAGCTTCTCCGACTTTCGGAAGGGTTAGGGTTAGGGTTAGGGATGAAAGCACATAGGAGAAAGAGATATTCTTGAATAACTTTTTTTGTGAAGGTCGGAGAGACTTGGAAAGTGGTTGCATCTGGACTAATTTGGGTCCTGCGGATCGATTGGTACCATCCCCGAGCTTGTACGACCTTCGGAAGAGGTCGACCGACGAAATTCCCCCAAATCTGAGGAGATATTCTTGAATAACTTTTTTTGTGAAGGTCGGAGAGACTTGCAAGTAGGCTCTACCCCCACTAAATGGGGTAGCGCGCATCGATCGGTACCATCCTTGAGCTTCTCCGACTTTCGGAAGGGTTAGGGTTAGGGTTAGGGATGAAAGCACATAGGAGAAAGAGATATTCTTGAATAACTTTTTTTGTGAAGGTCGGAGAGACTTGCAAGTAGGCTCTACCCCCACTAAATGGGGTAGCGCGCATCGATCAGTACCATCCTTGAGCTTCTCCGACTTTTGGAAGGGTTAGGGTTAGGGTTAGGGATGAAAGCACATAGGAGAAAGAGATATTCTTGAATAACTTTTTTTGTGAAGGTCGGAGAGACTTGCAAGTAGGCTCTACCCCCACTAAATAGGGTAGCGCGCATCGATCGGTACCATCCTTGAGCTTCTCCGACTTTCGGAAGGGTTAGGGTTAGGGATGAAAGCACATAGGAGAAAGAGATATTCTTGAATAACTTTTTTTTTGAAGGTCGGAGAGACTTGCAAGTAGGCTCTACCCCCACTAAATGGGGTAGCGCGCATCGATCGGTACCATCCTTGAGCTTCTCCGACTTTCGGAAGGGTTAGGGTTAGGGTTAGGGATGAAAGCACATAGGAGAAAGAGATATTCTTGAATAACTTTTTTTGTGAAGGTCGGAGAGACTTGCAAGTAGGCTCTACCCCCACTAAATGGGGTAGCGCGCATCGATCGGTACCATCCTTGAGCTTCTCCGACTTTCGGAAGGGTTAGGGTTAGGGATGAAAGCACATAGGAGAAAGAGATATTCTTGAATAACTTTTTTTGTGAAGGTCGGAGAGACTTGAAAAGTGGTTGCATCTGGACTAATTTGGGTCCTGCGGATCGATTGGTACCATCCCCGAGCTTGTACGACCTTCGGAAGAGGTCGACCGACGAAATTCCCCCAAATCTGAGGAGATATTCTTGAATAACTTTTTTTGTGAAGGTCGGAGAGACTTGCAAGTAGGCTCTACCCCCACTAAATGGGGTTGCGCGCATCGATCGGTACCATCCTTGAGCTTCTCCGACTTTCGGAAGGGATAGGGTTAGGGTTAGGGATGAAAGCACATAGGAGAAAGAGATATTCTTGAATAACTTTTTTTGTGAAGGTCGGAGAGACTTGGAAAGTGGTTGCATCTGGACTAATTTGGGTCCTGCGGATCGATTGGTACCATCCCCGAGCTTGTACGACCTTCGGAAGAGGTCGACCGACGAAATTCCCCCAAATCTGAGGAGATATTCTTGAATAACTTTTTTTGTGAAGGTCGGAGAGACTTGCAAGTAGGCTCTACCCCCACTAAATGGGGTAGCGCGCATCGATAGGTACCATCCTTGAGCTTCTCCGACTTTCGGAAGGGTTAGGGTTAGGGTTAGGGATGAAAGCACATAGGAGAAAGAGATATTCTTGAATAACTTTTTTTGTGAAGGTCGGAGAGACTTGCAAGTAGGCTCTACCCCCACTAAATGGGGTAGCGCGCATCGATCAGTACCATCCTTGAGCTTCTCCGACTTTCGGAAGGGTTAGGGTTAGGGTTAGGGATGAAAGCACATAGGAGAAAGAGATATTCTTGAATAACTTTTTTTGTGAAGGTCGGAGAGACTTGCAAGTAGGCTCTACCCCCACTAAATGGGGTAGCGCGCATCGATCGGTACCATCCTTGAGCTTCTCCGACTTTCGGAAGGGTTAGGGTTAGGGTTAGGGATGAAAGCACATAGGAGAAAGAGATATTCTTGAATAACTTTTTTTGTGAAGGTCGGAGAGACTTGCAAGTAGGCTCTACCCCCACTAAATGGGGTAGCGCGCATCGATCGGTACCATCCTTGAGCTTCTCCGACTTTTGGAAGGGTTAGGGTTAGGGTTAGGGATGAAAGCACATAGGAGAAAGAGATATTCTTGAATAACTTTTTTTGTGAAGGTCGGAGAGACTTGCAAGTAGGCTCTACCCCCACTAAATGGGGTAGCGCGCATCGATCAGTACCATCCTTGAGCTTCTCCGACTTTCGGAAAGGTTAGGGTTAGGGTTAGGGATGAAAGCACATAGGAGAAAGAGATATTCTTGAATAACTTTTTTTGTGAAGGTCGGAGAGACTTGCAAGTAGGCTCTACCCCCACTAAATGGGGTAGCGCGCATCGATCGGTACCATCCTTGAGCTTCTCCGACTTTCGGAAGGGTTAGGGTTAGGGTTAGGGATGAAAGCACATAGGAGAAAGAGATATTCTTGAATAACTTTTTTTGTGAAGGTCGGAGAGACTTGCAAGTAGGCTCTACCCCCACTAAATGGGGTAGCGCGCATCGATCGGTACCATCCTTGAGCTTCTCCGACTTTCGGAAGGGTTAGGGTTAGGGTTAGGGATGAAAGCACATAGGAGAAAGAGATATTCTTGAATAACTTTTTTTGTGAAGGTCGGAGAGACTTGGAAAGTGGTTGCATCTGGACTAATTTGGGTCCTGCGGATCGATTGGTACCATCTCCGAGCTTGTACGACCTTCGGAAGAGGTCGACCGACGAAATTCCCCCAAATCTGAGGAGATATTCTTGAATAACTTTTTTTGTGAAGGTCGGAGAGACTTGCAAGTAGGCTCTACCCCCACTAAATGGGGTAGCGCGCATCGATCGGTACCATCCTTGAGCTTCTCCGACTTTCGGAAGGGTTAGGGTTAGGGTTAGGGATGAAAGCACATAGGAGAAAGAGATATTCTTGAATAACTTTTTTTGTGAAGGTCGGAGAGACTTGCAAGTAGGCTCTACCCCCACTAAATGGGGTAGCGCGCATCGATCGGTACCATCCTTGAGCTTCTCCGACTTTTGGAAGGGTTAGGGTTAGGGTTAGGGATGAAAGCACATAGGAGAAAGAGATATTCTTGAATAACTTTTTTTGTGAAGGTCGGAGAGACTTGGAAAGTGGTTGCATCTGGACTAATTTGGGTCCTGCGGATCGATTGGTACCATCCCCGAGCTTGTACGACCTTCGGAAGAGGTCGACCGACGAAATTCCCCCAAATCTGAGGAGATATTCTTGAATAACTTTTTTTGTGAAGGTCGGAGAGACTTGCAAGTAGGCTCTACCCCCACTAAATGGGGTTGCGCGCATCGATCGGTACCATCCTTGAGCTTCTCCGACTTTCGGAAGGGTTAGGGTTAGGGTTAGGGATGAAAGCACATAGGAGAAAAAGATATTCTTGAATAACTTTTTTTGTGAAGGTCGGAGAGACTTGCAAGTAGGCTCTACCCCCACTAAATGGGGTAGCGCGCATCGATCGGTACCATCCTTGAGCTTCTCCGACTTTCGGAAGGGTTAGGGTTAGGGTTAGGGATGAAAGCACATAGGAGAAAGAGATATTCTTGAATAACTTTTTTTGTGAAGGTCGGAGAGACTTGCAAGTAGGCTCTACCCCCACTAAATGGGGTAGCGCGCATCGATCAGTACCATCCTTGAGCTTCTCCGACTTTTGGAAGGGTTAGGGTTAGGGTTAGGGATGAAAGCACATAGGAGAAAGAGATATTCTTGAATAACTTTTTTTGTGAAGGTCGGAGAGACTTGCAAGTAGGCTCTACCCCCACTAAATAGGGTAGCGCGCATCGATCGATACCATCCTTGAGCTTCTCCGACTTTCGGAAGGGTTAGGGTTAGGGATGAAAGCACATAGGAGAAAGAGATATTCTTGAATAACTTTTTTTTTGAAGGTCGGAGAGACTTGCAAGTAGGCTCTACCCCCACTAAATGGGGTAGCGCGCATCGATCGGTACCATCCTTGAGCTTCTCCGACTTTCGGAAGGGTTAGGGTTAGGGTTAGGGATGAAAGCACATAGGAGAAAGAGATATTCTTGAATAACTTTTTTTGTGAAGGTCGGAGAGACTTGGAAAGTGGTTGCATCTGGACTAATTTGGGTCCTGCGGATCGATTGGTACCATCCCCGAGCTTGTACGACCTTCGGAAGAGGTCGACCGACGAAATTCCCCCAAATCTGAGGAGATATTCTTGAATAACTTTTTTTGTGAAGGTCGGAGAGACTTGCAAGTAGGCTCTACCCCCACTAAATGGGGTAGCGCGCATCGATCGGTACCATCCTTGAGCTTCTCCGACTTTCGGAAGGGTTAGGGTTAGGGTTAGGGATGAAAGCACATAGGAGAAAGAGATATTCTTGAATAACTTTTTTTGTGAAGGTCGGAGAGACTTGCAAGTAGGCTCTACCCCCACTAAATGGGGTAGCGCGCATCGATCAGTACCATCCTTGAGCTTCTCCGACTTTTGGAAGGGTTAGGGTTAGGGTTAGGGATGAAAGCACATAGGAGAAAGAGATATTCTTGAATAACTTTTTTTGTGAAGGTCGGAGAGACTTGCAAGTAGGCTCTACCCCCACTAAATAGGGTAGCGCGCATCGATCGGTACCATCCTTGAGCTTCTCCGACTTTCGGAAGGGTTAGGGTTAGGGATGAAAGCACATAGGAGAAAGAGATATTCTTGAATAACTTTTTTTTTGAAGGTCGGAGAGACTTGCAAGTAGGCTCTACCCCCACTAAATGGGGTAGCGCGCATCGATCGGTACCATCCTTGAGCTTCTCCGACTTTCGGAAGGGTTAGGGTTAGGGTTAGGGATGAAAGCACATAGGAGAAAGAGATATTCTTGAATAACTTTTTTTGTGAAGGTCGGAGAGACTTGCAAGTAGGCTCTACCCCCACTAAATGGGGTAGCGCGCATCGATCGGTACCATCCTTGAGCTTCTCCGACTTTCGGAAGGGTTAGGGTTAGGGATGAAAGCACATAGGAGAAAGAGATATTCTTGAATAACTTTTTTTGTGAAGGTCGGAGAGACTTGAAAAGTGGTTGCATCTGGACTAATTTGGGTCCTGCGGATCGATTGGTACCATCCCCGAGCTTGTACGACCTTCGGAAGAGGTCGACCGACGAAATTCCCCCAAATCTGAGGAGATATTCTTGAATAACTTTTTTTGTGAAGGTCGGAGAGACTTGCAAGTAGGCTCTACCCCCACTAAATGGGGTTGCGCGCATCGATCGGTACCATCCTTGAGCTTCTCCGACTTTCGGAAGGGATAGGGTTAGGGTTAGGGATGAAAGCACATAGGAGAAAGAGATATTCTTGAATAACTTTTTTTGTGAAGGTCGGAGAGACTTGGAAAGTGGTTGCATCTGGACTAATTTGGGTCCTGCGGATCGATTGGTACCATCCCCGAGCTTGTACGACCTTCGGAAGAGGTCGACCGACGAAATTCCCCCAAATCTGAGGAGATATTCTTGAATAACTTTTTTTGTGAAGGTCGGAGAGACTTGCAAGTAGGCTCTACCCCCACTAAATGGGGTAGCGCGCATCGATAGGTACCATCCTTGAGCTTCTCCGACTTTCGGAAGGGTTAGGGTTAGGGTTAGGGATGAAAGCACATAGGAGAAAGAGATATTCTTGAATAACTTTTTTTGTGAAGGTCGGAGAGACTTGCAAGTAGGCTCTACCCCCACTAAATGGGGTAGCGCGCATCGATCAGTACCATCCTTGAGCTTCTCCGACTTTCGGAAGGGTTAGGGTTAGGGTTAGGGATGAAAGCACATAGGAGAAAGAGATATTCTTGAATAACTTTTTTTGTGAAGGTCGGAGAGACTTGCAAGTAGGCTCTACCCCCACTAAATGGGGTAGCGCGCATCGATCGGTACCATCCTTGAGCTTCTCCGACTTTCGGAAGGGTTAGGGTTAGGGTTAGGGATGAAAGCACATAGGAGAAAGAGATATTCTTGAATAACTTTTTTTGTGAAGGTCGGAGAGACTTGCAAGTAGGCTCTACCCCCACTAAATGGGGTAGCGCGCATCGATCGGTACCATCCTTGAGCTTCTCCGACTTTTGGAAGGGTTAGGGTTAGGGTTAGGGATGAAAGCACATAGGAGAAAGAGATATTCTTGAATAACTTTTTTTGTGAAGGTCGGAGAGACTTGCAAGTAGGCTCTACCCCCACTAAATGGGGTAGCGCGCATCGATCAGTACCATCCTTGAGCTTCTCCGACTTTCGGAAAGGTTAGGGTTAGGGTTAGGGATGAAAGCACATAGGAGAAAGAGATATTCTTGAATAACTTTTTTTGTGAAGGTCGGAGAGACTTGCAAGTAGGCTCTACCCCCACTAAATGGGGTAGCGCGCATCGATCGGTACCATCCTTGAGCTTCTCCGACTTTCGGAAGGGTTAGGGTTAGGGTTAGGGATGAAAGCACATAGGAGAAAGAGATATTCTTGAATAACTTTTTTTGTGAAGGTCGGAGAGACTTGCAAGTAGGCTCTACCCCCACTAAATGGGGTAGCGCGCATCGATCGGTACCATCCTTGAGCTTCTCCGACTTTCGGAAGGGTTAGGGTTAGGGTTAGGGATGAAAGCACATAGGAGAAAGAGATATTCTTGAATAACTTTTTTTGTGAAGGTCGGAGAGACTTGGAAAGTGGTTGCATCTGGACTAATTTGGGTCCTGCGGATCGATTGGTACCATCTCCGAGCTTGTACGACCTTCGGAAGAGGTCGACCGACGAAATTCCCCCAAATCTGAGGAGATATTCTTGAATAACTTTTTTTGTGAAGGTCGGAGAGACTTGCAAGTAGGCTCTACCCCCACTAAATGGGGTAGCGCGCATCGATCGGTACCATCCTTGAGCTTCTCCGACTTTCGGAAGGGTTAGGGTTAGGGTTAGGGATGAAAGCACATAGGAGAAAGAGATATTCTTGAATAACTTTTTTGTGAAGGTCGGAGAGACTTGCAAGTAGGCTCTACCCCCACTAAATGGGGTAGCGCGCATCGATCGGTACCATCCTTGAGCTTCTCCGACTTTTGGAAGGGTTAGGGTTAGGGTTAGGGATGAAAGCACATAGGAGAAAGAGATATTCTTGAATAACTTTTTTTGTGAAGGTCGGAGAGACTTGGAAAGTGGTTGCATCTGGACTAATTTGGGTCCTGCGGATCGATTGGTACCATCCCCGAGCTTGTACGACCTTCGGAAGAGGTCGACCGACGAAATTCCCCCAAATCTGAGGAGATATTCTTGAATAACTTTTTTTGTGAAGGTCGGAGAGACTTGCAAGTAGGCTCTACCCCCACTAAATGGGGTTGCGCGCATCGATCGGTACCATCCTTGAGCTTCTCCGACTTTCGGAAGGGTTAGGGTTAGGGTTAGGGATGAAAGCACATAGGAGAAAAAGATATTCTTGAATAACTTTTTTTGTGAAGGTCGGAGAGACTTGCAAGTAGGCTCTACCCCCACTAAATGGGGTAGCGCGCATCGATCGGTACCATCCTTGAGCTTCTCCGACTTTCGGAAGGGTTAGGGTTAGGGTTAGGGATGAAAGCACATAGGAGAAAGAGATATTCTTGAATAACTTTTTTTGTGAAGGTCGGAGAGACTTGCAAGTAGGCTCTACCCCCACTAAATGGGGTAGCGCGCATCGATCAGTACCATCCTTGAGCTTCTCCGACTTTTGGAAGGGTTAGGGTTAGGGTTAGGGATGAAAGCACATAGGAGAAAGAGATATTCTTGAATAACTTTTTTTGTGAAGGTCGGAGAGACTTGCAAGTAGGCTCTACCCCCACTAAATAGGGTAGCGCGCATCGATCGGTACCATCCTTGAGCTTCTCCGACTTTCGGAAGGGTTAGGGTTAGGGATGAAAGCACATAGGAGAAAGAGATATTCTTGAATAACTTTTTTTTTGAAGGTCGGAGAGACTTGCAAGTAGGCTCTACCCCCACTAAATGGGGTAGCGCGCATCGATCGGTACCATCCTTGAGCTTCTCCGACTTTCGGAAGGGTTAGGGTTAGGGTTAGGGATGAAAGCACATAGGAGAAAGAGATATTCTTGAATAACTTTTTTTGTGAAGGTCGGAGAGACTTGCAAGTAGGCTCTACCCCCACTAAATGGGGTAGCGCGCATCGATCGGTACCATCCTTGAGCTTCTCCGACTTTCGGAAGGGTTAGGGTTAGGGATGAAAGCACATAGGAGAAAGAGATATTCTTGAATAACTTTTTTTGTGAAGGTCGGAGAGACTTGAAAAGTAGTTGCATCTGGACTAATTTGGGTCCTGCGGATCGATTGGTACCATCCCCGAGCTTGTACGACCTTCGGAAGAGGTCGACCGACGAAATTCCCCCAAATCTGAGGAGATATTCTTGAATAACTTTTTTTGTGAAGGTCGGAGAGACTTGCAAGTAGGCTCTACCCCCACTAAATGGGGTTGCGCGCATCGATCGGTACCATCCTTGAGCTTCTCCGACTTTCGGAAGGGATAGGGTTAGGGTTAGGGATGAAAGCACATAGGAGAAAGAGATATTCTTGAATAACTTTTTTTGTGAAGGTCGGAGAGACTTGGAAAGTGGTTGCATCTGGACTAATTTGGGTCCTGCGGATCGATTGGTACCATCCCCGAGCTTGTACGACCTTCGGAAGAGGTCGACCGACGAAATTCCCCCAAATCTGAGGAGATATTCTTGAATAACTTTTTTTGTGAAGGTCGGAGAGACTTGCAAGTAGGCTCTACCCCCACTAAATGGGGTAGCGCGCATCGATCGGTACCATCCTTGAGCTTCTCCGACTTTCGGAAGGGTTAGGGTTAGGGATGAAAGCACATAGGAGAAAGAGATATTCTTGAATAACTTTTTTTGTGAAGGTCGGAGAGACTTGAAAAGTGGTTGCATCTGGACTAATTTGGGTCCTGCGGATCGATTGGTACCATCCCCGAGCTTGTACGACCTTCGGAAGAGGTCGACCGACGAAATTCCCCCAAATCTGAGGAGATATTCTTGAATAACTTTTTTTGTGAAGGTCGGAGAGACTTGCAAGTAGGCTCTACCCCCACTAAATGGGGTTGCGCGCATCGATCGGTACCATCCTTGAGCTTCTCCGACTTTCGGAAGGGATAGGGTTAGGGTTAGGGATGAAAGCACATAGGAGAAAGAGATATTCTTGAATAACTTTTTTTGTGAAGGTCGGAGAGACTTGGAAAGTGGTTGCATCTGGACTAATTTGGGTCCTGCGGATCGATTGGTACCATCCCCGAGCTTGTACGACCTTCGGAAGAGGTCGACCGACGAAATTCCCCCAAATCTGAGGAGATATTCTTGAATAACTTTTTTTGTGAAGGTCGGAGAGACTTGCAAGTAGGCTCTACCCCCACTAAATGGGGTAGCGCGCATCGATCGGTACCATCCTTGAGCTTCTCCGACTTTCGGAAGGGTTAGGGTTAGGGTTAGGGATGAAAGCACATAGGAGAAAGAGATATTCTTGAATAACTTTTTTTGTGAAGGTCGGAGAGACTTGCAAGTAGGCTCTACCCCCACTAAATGGGGTAGCGCGCATCGATCAGTACCATCCTTGAGCTTCTCCGACTTTCGGAAGGGTTAGGGTTAGGGTTAGGGATGAAAGCACATAGGAGAAAGAGATATTCTTGAATAACTTTTTTTGTGAAGGTCGGAGAGACTTGCAAGTAGGCTCTACCCCCACTAAATGGGGTAGCGCGCATCGATCGGTACCATCCTTGAGCTTCTCCGACTTTCGGAAGGGTTAGGGTTAGGGTTAGGGATGAAAGCACATAGGAGAAAGAGATATTCTTGAATAACTTTTTTTGTGAAGGTCGGAGAGACTTGCAAGTAGGCTCTACCCCCACTAAATGGGGTAGCGCGCATCGATCGGTACCATCCTTGAGCTTCTCCGACTTTTGGAAGGGTTAGGGTTAGGGTTAGGGATGAAAGCACATAGGAGAAAGAGATATTCTTGAATAACTTTTTTTGTGAAGGTCGGAGAGACTTGCAAGTAGGCTCTACCCCCACTAAATGGGGTAGCGCGCATCGATCAGTACCATCCTTGAGCTTCTCCGACTTTCGGAAAGGTTAGGGTTAGGGTTAGGGATGAAAGCACATAGGAGAAAGAGATATTCTTGAATAACTTTTTTTGTGAAGGTCGGAGAGACTTGCAAGTAGGCTCTACCCCCACTAAATGGGGTAGCGCGCATCGATCGGTACCATCCTTGAGCTTCTCCGACTTTCGGAAGGGTTAGGGTTAGGGTTAGGGATGAAAGCACATAGGAGAAAGAGATATTCTTGAATAACTTTTTTTGTGAAGGTCGGAGAGACTTGCAAGTAGGCTCTACCCCCACTAAATGGGGTAGCGCGCATCGATCGGTACCATCCTTGAGCTTCTCCGACTTTCGGAAGGGTTAGGGTTAGGGTTAGGGATGAAAGCACATAGGAGAAAGAGATATTCTTGAATAACTTTTTTTGTGAAGGTCGGAGAGACTTGGAAAGTGGTTGCATCTGGACTAATTTGGGTCCTGCGGATCGATTGGTACCATCTCCGAGCTTGTACGACCTTCGGAAGAGGTCGACCGACGAAATTCCCCCAAATCTGAGGAGATATTCTTGAATAACTTTTTTTGTGAAGGTCGGAGAGACTTGCAAGTAGGCTCTACCCCCACTAAATGGGGTAGCGCGCATCGATCGGTACCATCCTTGAGCTTCTCCGACTTTCGGAAGGGTTAGGGTTAGGGTTAGGGATGAAAGCACATAGGAGAAAGAGATATTCTTGAATAACTTTTTTTGTGAAGGTCGGAGAGACTTGCAAGTAGGCTCTACCCCCACTAAATAGGGTAGCGCGCATCGATCGGTACCATCCTTGAGCTTCTCCGACTTTCGGAAGGGTTAGGGTTAGGGATGAAAGCACATAGGAGAAAGAGATATTCTTGAATAACTTTTTTTTTGAAGGTCGGAGAGACTTGCAAGTAGGCTCTACCCCCACTAAATGGGGTAGCGCGCATCGATCGGTACCATCCTTGAGCTTCTCCGACTTTCGGAAGGGTTAGGGTTAGGGTTAGGGATGAAAGCACATAGGAGAAAGAGATATTCTTGAATAACTTTTTTTGTGAAGGTCGGAGAGACTTGCAAGTAGGCTCTACCCCCACTAAATGGGGTAGCGCGCATCGATCGGTACCATCCTTGAGCTTCTCCGACTTTCGGAAGGGTTAGGGTTAGGGATGAAAGCACATAGGAGAAAGAGATATTCTTGAATAACTTTTTTTGTGAAGGTCGGAGAGACTTGAAAAGTAGTTGCATCTGGACTAATTTGGGTCCTGCGGATCGATTGGTACCATCCCCGAGCTTGTACGACCTTCGGAAGAGGTCGACCGACGAAATTCCCCCAAATCTGAGGAGATATTCTTGAATAACTTTTTTTGTGAAGGTCGGAGAGACTTGCAAGTAGGCTCTACCCCCACTAAATGGGGTTGCGCGCATCGATCGGTACCATCCTTGAGCTTCTCCGACTTTCGGAAGGGATAGGGTTAGGGTTAGGGATGAAAGCACATAGGAGAAAGAGATATTCTTGAATAACTTTTTTTGTGAAGGTCGGAGAGACTTGGAAAGTGGTTGCATCTGGACTAATTTGGGTCCTGCGGATCGATTGGTACCATCCCCGAGCTTGTACGACCTTCGGAAGAGGTCGACCGACGAAATTCCCCCAAATCTGAGGAGATATTCTTGAATAACTTTTTTTGTGAAGGTCGGAGAGACTTGCAAGTAGGCTCTACCCCCACTAAATGGGGTAGCGCGCATCGATCGGTACCATCCTTGAGCTTCTCCGACTTTCGGAAGGGTTAGGGTTAGGGATGAAAGCACATAGGAGAAAGAGATATTCTTGAATAACTTTTTTTGTGAAGGTCGGAGAGACTTGAAAAGTGGTTGCATCTGGACTAATTTGGGTCCTGCGGATCGATTGGTACCATCCCCGAGCTTGTACGACCTTCGGAAGAGGTCGACCGACGAAATTCCCCCAAATCTGAGGAGATATTCTTGAATAACTTTTTTTGTGAAGGTCGGAGAGACTTGCAAGTAGGCTCTACCCCCACTAAATGGGGTTGCGCGCATCGATCGGTACCATCCTTGAGCTTCTCCGACTTTCGGAAGGGATAGGGTTAGGGTTAGGGATGAAAGCACATAGGAGAAAGAGATATTCTTGAATAACTTTTTTTGTGAAGGTCGGAGAGACTTGGAAAGTGGTTGCATCTGGACTAATTTGGGTCCTGCGGATCGATTGGTACCATCCCCGAGCTTGTACGACCTTCGGAAGAGGTCGACCGACGAAATTCCCCCAAATCTGAGGAGATATTCTTGAATAACTTTTTTTGTGAAGGTCGGAGAGACTTGCAAGTAGGCTCTACCCCCACTAAATGGGGTAGCGCGCATCGATCGGTACCATCCTTGAGCTTCTCCGACTTTCGGAAGGGTTAGGGTTAGGGTTAGGGATGAAAGCACATAGGAGAAAGAGATATTCTTGAATAACTTTTTTTGTGAAGGTCGGAGAGACTTGCAAGTAGGCTCTACCCCCACTAAATGGGGTAGCGCGCATCGATCAGTACCATCCTTGAGCTTCTCCGACTTTCGGAAGGGTTAGGGTTAGGGTTAGGGATGAAAGCACATAGGAGAAAGAGATATTCTTGAATAACTTTTTTTGTGAAGGTCGGAGAGACTTGCAAGTAGGCTCTACCCCCACTAAATGGGGTAGCGCGCATCGATCGGTACCATCCTTGAGCTTCTCCGACTTTCGGAAGGGTTAGGGTTAGGGTTAGGGATGAAAGCACATAGGAGAAAGAGATATTCTTGAATAACTTTTTTTGTGAAGGTCGGAGAGACTTGCAAGTAGGCTCTACCCCCACTAAATGGGGTAGCGCGCATCGATCGGTACCATCCTTGAGCTTCTCCGACTTTTGGAAGGGTTAGGGTTAGGGTTAGGGATGAAAGCACATAGGAGAAAGAGATATTCTTGAATAACTTTTTTTGTGAAGGTCGGAGAGACTTGCAAGTAGGCTCTACCCCCACTAAATGGGGTAGCGCGCATCGATCAGTACCATCCTTGAGCTTCTCCGACTTTCGGAAAGGTTAGGGTTAGGGTTAGGGATGAAAGCACATAGGAGAAAGAGATATTCTTGAATAACTTTTTTTGTGAAGGTCGGAGAGACTTGCAAGTAGGCTCTACCCCCACTAAATGGGGTAGCGCGCATCGATCGGTACCATCCTTGAGCTTCTCCGACTTTCGGAAGGGTTAGGGTTAGGGTTAGGGATGAAAGCACATAGGAGAAAGAGATATTCTTGAATAACTTTTTTTGTGAAGGTCGGAGAGACTTGCAAGTAGGCTCTACCCCCACTAAATGGGGTAGCGCGCATCGATCGGTACCATCCTTGAGCTTCTCCGACTTTCGGAAGGGTTAGGGTTAGGGTTAGGGATGAAAGCACATAGGAGAAAGAGATATTCTTGAATAACTTTTTTTGTGAAGGTCGGAGAGACTTGGAAAGTGGTTGCATCTGGACTAATTTGGGTCCTGCGGATCGATTGGTACCATCTCCGAGCTTGTACGACCTTCGGAAGAGGTCGACCGACGAAATTCCCCCAAATCTGAGGAGATATTCTTGAATAACTTTTTTTGTGAAGGTCGGAGAGACTTGCAAGTAGGCTCTACCCCCACTAAATGGGGTAGCGCGCATCGATCGGTACCATCCTTGAGCTTCTCCGACTTTCGGAAGGGTTAGGGTTAGGGTTAGGGATGAAAGCACATAGGAGAAAGAGATATTCTTGAATAACTTTTTTTGTGAAGGTCGGAGAGACTTGCAAGTAGGCTCTACCCCCACTAAATGGGGTAGCGCGCATCGATCGGTACCATCCTTGAGCTTCTCCGACTTTTGGAAGGGTTAGGGTTAGGGTTAGGGATGAAAGCACATAGGAGAAAGAGATATTCTTGAATAACTTTTTTTGTGAAGGTCGGAGAGACTTGGAAAGTGGTTGCATCTGGACTAATTTGGGTCCTGCGGATCGATTGGTACCATCCCCGAGCTTGTACGACCTTCGGAAGAGGTCGACCGACGAAATTCCCCCAAATCTGAGGAGATATTCTTGAATAACTTTTTTTGTGAAGGTCGGAGAGACTTGCAAGTAGGCTCTACCCCCACTAAATGGGGTTGCGCGCATCGATCGGTACCATCCTTGAGCTTCTCCGACTTTCGGAAGGGTTAGGGTTAGGGTTAGGGATGAAAGCACATAGGAGAAAAAGATATTCTTGAATAACTTTTTTTGTGAAGGTCGGAGAGACTTGCAAGTAGGCTCTACCCCCACTAAATGGGGTAGCGCGCATCGATCGGTACCATCCTTGAGCTTCTCCGACTTTCGGAAGGGTTAGGGTTAGGGTTAGGGATGAAAGCACATAGGAGAAAGAGATATTCTTGAATAACTTTTTTTGTGAAGGTCGGAGAGACTTGCAAGTAGGCTCTACCCCCACTAAATGGGGTAGCGCGCATCGATCAGTACCATCCTTGAGCTTCTCCGACTTTTGGAAGGGTTAGGGTTAGGGTTAGGGATGAAAGCACATAGGAGAAAGAGATATTCTTGAATAACTTTTTTTGTGAAGGTCGGAGAGACTTGCAAGTAGGCTCTACCCCCACTAAATAGGGTAGCGCGCATCGATCGGTACCATCCTTGAGCTTCTCCGACTTTCGGAAGGGTTAGGGTTAGGGATGAAAGCACATAGGAGAAAGAGATATTCTTGAATAACTTTTTTTTTGAAGGTCGGAGAGACTTGCAAGTAGGCTCTACCCCCACTAAATGGGGTAGCGCGCATCGATCGGTACCATCCTTGAGCTTCTCCGACTTTCGGAAGGGTTAGGGTTAGGGTTAGGGATGAAAGCACATAGGAGAAAGAGATATTCTTGAATAACTTTTTTTGTGAAGGTCGGAGAGACTTGCAAGTAGGCTCTACCCCCACTAAATGGGGTAGCGCGCATCAATCGGTACCATCCTTGAGCTTCTCCGACTTTCGGAAGGGTTAGGGTTAGGGATGAAAGCACATAGGAGAAAGAGATATTCTTGAATAACTTTTTTTGTGAAGGTCGGAGAGACTTGAAAAGTGGTTGCATCTGGACTAATTTGGGTCCTGCGGATCGATTGGTACCATCCCCGAGCTTGTACGACCTTCGGAAGAGGTCGACCGACGAAATTCCCCCAAATCTGAGGAGATATTCTTGAATAACTTTTTTTGTGAAGGTCGGAGAGACTTGCAAGTAGGCTCTACCCCCACTAAATGGGGTTGCGCGCATCGATCGGTACCATCCTTGAGCTTCTCCGACTTTCGGAAGGGATAGGGTTAGGGTTAGGGATGAAAGCACATAGGAGAAAGAGATATTCTTGAATAACTTTTTTTGTGAAGGTCGGAGAGACTTGGAAAGTGGTTGCATCTGGACTAATTTGGGTCCTGCGGATCGATTGGTACCATCCCCGAGCTTGTACGACCTTCGGAAGAGGTCGACCGACGAAATTCCCCCAAATCTGAGGAGATATTCTTGAATAACTTTTTTTGTGAAGGTCGGAGAGACTTGCAAGTAGGCTCTACCCCCACTAAATGGGGTAGCGCGCATCGATAGGTACCATCCTTGAGCTTCTCCGACTTTCGGAAGGGTTAGGGTTAGGGATGAAAGCACATAGGAGAAAGAGATATTCTTGAATAACTTTTTTTGTGAAGGTCGGAGAGACTTGCAAGTAGGCTCTACCCCCACTAAATGGGGTAGCGCGCATCGATCAGTACCATCCTTGAGCTTCTCCGACTTTCGGAAGGGTTAGGGTTAGGGTTAGGGATGAAAGCACATAGGAGAAAGAGATATTCTTGAATAACTTTTTTTGTGAAGGTCGGAGAGACTTGCAAGTAGGCTCTACCCCCACTAAATGGGGTAGCGCGCATCGATCGGTACCATCCTTGAGCTTCTCCGACTTTCGGAAGGGTTAGGGTTAGGGTTAGGGATGAAAGCACATAGGAGAAAGAGATATTCTTGAATAACTTTTTTTGTGAAGGTCGGAGAGACTTGCAAGTAGGCTCTACCCCCACTAAATGGGGTAGCGCGCATCGATCGGTACCATCCTTGAGCTTCTCCGACTTTTGGAAGGGTTAGGGTTAGGGTTAGGGATGAAAGCACATAGGAGAAAGAGATATTCTTGAATAACTTTTTTTGTGAAGGTCGGAGAGACTTGCAAGTAGGCTCTACCCCCACTAAATGGGGTAGCGCGCATCGATCAGTACCATCCTTGAGCTTCTCCGACTTTCGGAAAGGTTAGGGTTAGGGTTAGGGATGAAAGCACATAGGAGAAAGAGATATTCTTGAATAACTTTTTTTGTGAAGGTCGGAGAGACTTGCAAGTAGGCTCTACCCCCACTAAATGGGGTAGCGCGCATCGATCGGTACCATCCTTGAGCTTCTCCGACTTTCGGAAGGGTTAGGGTTAGGGTTAGGGATGAAAGCACATAGGAGAAAGAGATATTCTTGAATAACTTTTTTTGTGAAGGTCGGAGAGACTTGCAAGTAGGCTCTACCCCCACTAAATGGGGTAGCGCGCATCGATCGGTACCATCCTTGAGCTTCTCCGACTTTCGGAAGGGTTAGGGTTAGGGTTAGGGATGAAAGCACATAGGAGAAAGAGATATTCTTGAATAACTTTTTTTGTGAAGGTCGGAGAGACTTGGAAAGTGGTTGCATCTGGACTAATTTGGGTCCTGCGGATCGATTGGTACCATCTCCGAGCTTGTACGACCTTCGGAAGAGGTCGACCGACGAAATTCCCCCAAATCTGAGGAGATATTCTTGAATAACTTTTTTTGTGAAGGTCGGAGAGACTTGCAAGTAGGCTCTACCCCCACTAAATGGGGTAGCGCGCATCGATCGGTACCATCCTTGAGCTTCTCCGACTTTCGGAAGGGTTAGGGTTAGGGTTAGGGATGAAAGCACATAGGAGAAAGAGATATTCTTGAATAACTTTTTTTGTGAAGGTCGGAGAGACTTGCAAGTAGGCTCTACCCCCACTAAATGGGGTAGCGCGCATCGATCGGTACCATCCTTGAGCTTCTCCGACTTTTGGAAGGGTTAGGGTTAGGGTTAGGGATGAAAGCACATAGGAGAAAGAGATATTCTTGAATAACTTTTTTTGTGAAGGTCGGAGAGACTTGGAAAGTGGTTGCATCTGGACTAATTTGGGTCCTGCGGATCGATTGGTACCATCCCCGAGCTTGTACGACCTTCGGAAGAGGTCGACCGACGAAATTCCCCCAAATCTGAGGAGATATTCTTGAATAACTTTTTTTGTGAAGGTCGGAGAGACTTGCAAGTAGGCTCTACCCCCACTAAATGGGGTTGCGCGCATCGATCGGTACCATCCTTGAGCTTCTCCGACTTTCGGAAGGGTTAGGGTTAGGGTTAGGGATGAAAGCACATAGGAGAAAAAGATATTCTTGAATAACTTTTTTTGTGAAGGTCGGAGAGACTTGCAAGTAGGCTCTACCCCCACTAAATGGGGTAGCGCGCATCGATCGGTACCATCCTTGAGCTTCTCCGACTTTCGGAAGGGTTAGGGTTAGGGTTAGGGATGAAAGCACATAGGAGAAAGAGATATTCTTGAATAACTTTTTTTGTGAAGGTCGGAGAGACTTGGAAAGTGGTTGCATCTGGACTAATTTGGGTCCTGCGGATCGATTGGTACCATCCCCGAGCTTGTACGACCTTCGGAAGAGGTCGACCGACGAAATTCCCCCAAATCTGAGGAGATATTCTTGAATAACTTTTTTTGTAAAGGTCGGAGAGACTTGCAAGTAGGCTCTACCCCCACTAAATGGGGTTGCGCGCATCGATCGGTACCATCCTTGAGCTTCTCCGACTTTCGGAAGGGTTAGGGTTAGGGTTAGGGATGAAAGCACATAGGAGAAAGAGATATTCTTGAATAACTTTTTTTGTGAAGGTCGGAGAGACTTGCAAGTAGGCTCTACCCCCACTAAATGGGGTAGCGCGCATCGATCGGTACCATCCTTGAGCTTCTCCGACTTTCGGAAGGGTTAGGGTTAGGGTTAGGGATGAAAGCACATAGGAGAAAGAGATATTCTTGAATAACTTTTTTTGTGAAGGTCGGAGAGACTTGCAAGTAGGCTCTACCCCCACTAAATGGGGTAGCGCGCATCGATCGGTACCATCCTTGAGCTTCTCCGACTTTCGGAAGGGTTAGGGTTAGGGTTAGGGATGAAAGCACATAGGAGAAAGAGATATTCTTGAATAACTTTTTTTGTGAAGGTCGGAGAGACTTGGAAAGTGGTTGCATCTGGACTAATTTGGGTCCTGCAGATCGATTGGTACCATCCCCGAGCTTGTACGACCTTCGGAAAAGGTCGACCGACGAAATTCCCCCAAATCTGAGGAGATATTCTTGAATAACTTTTTTTGTGAAGGTCGGAGAGACTTTCAGGTAGGCTCTACCCCCACTAAATGGGGTAGCGCGCATCGATCGGTACCATCCTTGAGCTTCTCCGACTTTCGGAAGGGTTAGGGTTAGGGTTAGGGATGAAAGCACATAGGAGAAAGAGATATTCTTGAATAACTTTTTTTGTGAAGGTCGGAGAGACTTGGAAAGTGGTTGCATCTGGACTAATTTGGGTCCTGCAGATCGATTGGTACCATCCCCGAGCTTGTACGACCTTCGGAAAAGGTCGACCGACGAAATTCCCCCAAATCTGAGGAGATATTCTTGAATAACTTTTTTTGTGAAGGTCGGAGAGACTTTCAGGTAGGCTCTACCCCCACTAAATGGGGTAGCGCGCATCGATCGGTACCATCCTTGAGCTTCTCCGACTTTCGGAAGGGTTAGGGTTAGGGTTAGGGATGAAAGCACATAGGAGAAAGAGATATTCTTGAATAACTTTTTTTGTGAAGGTCGGAGAGACTTGCAAGTAGGCTCTACCCCCACTAAATGGGGTAGCGCGCATCGATCGGTACCATCCTTGAGCTTCTCCGACTTTCGGAAGGGTTAGGGTTAGGGTTAGGGATGAAAGCACATAGGAGAAAGAGATATTCTTGAATAACTTTTTTTGTGAAGGTCGGAGAGACTTGGAAAGTGGTTGCATCTGGACTAATTTGGGTCCTGCGGATCGATTGGTACCATCCCCGAGCTTGTACGACCTTCGGAAGAGGTCGACCGACGAAATTCCCCCAAATCTGAGGAGATATTCTTGAATAACTTTTTTTGTGAAGGTCGGAGAGACTTGCAAGTAGGCTCTACCCCCACTAAATGGGGTAGCGCGCATCGATCGGTACCATCCTTGAGCTTCTCCGACTTTCGGAAGGGTTAGGGTTAGGGATGAAAGCACATAGGAGAAAGAGATATTCTTGAATAACTTTTTTTGTGAAGGTCGGAGAGACTTGCAAGTAGGCTCTACCCCCACTAAATGGGGTAGCGCGCATCGATCGGTACCATCCTTGAGCTTCTCCGACTTTCGGAAGGGTTAGGGTTAGGGTTAGGGATGAAAGCACATAGGAGAAAAAGATATTCTTGAATAACTTTTTTTGTGAAGGTCGGAGAGACTTGCAAGTAGGCTCTACCCCCACTAAATGGGGTAGCGCGCATCGATCGGTACCATCCTTGAGCTTCTCCGACTTTCGGAAGGGTTAGGGTTAGGGTTAGGGATGAAAGCACATAGGAGAAAGAGATATTCTTGAATAACTTTTTTTGTGAAGGTCGGAGAGACTTGCAAAGTGGTTGCATCTGGACTAATTTGGGTCCTGCGGATCGATTGGTACCATCCCCGAGCTTGTACGACCTTCGGAAGAGGTCGACCGACGAAATTCCCCCAAATCTGAGGAGATATTCTTGAATAACTTTTTTTGTGAAGGTCGGAGAGACTTGCAAGTAGGCTCTACCCCCACTAAATAGGGTAGCGCGCATCGATCGGTACCATCCTTGAGCTTCTCCGACTTTCGGAAGGGTTAGGGTTAGGGATGAAAGCACATAGGAGAAAGAGATATTCTTGAATAACTTTTTTTTTGAAGGTCGGAGAGACTTGCAAGTAGGCTCTACCCCCACTAAATGGGGTAGCGCGCATCGATCGGTACCATCCTTGAGCTTCTCCGACTTTCGGAAGGGTTAGGGTTAGGGTTAGGGATGAAAGCACATAGGAGAAAGAGATATTCTTGAATAACTTTTTTTGTGAAGGTCGGAGAGACTTGCAAGTAGGCTCTACCCCCACTAAATGGGGTAGCGCGCATCGATCGGTACCATCCTTGAGCTTCTCCGACTTTCGGAAGGGTTAGGGTTAGGGATGAAAGCACATAGGAGAAAGAGATATTCTTGAATAACTTTTTTTGTGAAGGTCGGAGAGACTTGAAAAGTGGTTGCATCTGGACTAATTTGGGTCCTGCGGATCGATTGGTACCATCCCCGAGCTTGTACGACCTTCGGAAGAGGTCGACCGACGAAATTCCCCCAAATCTGAGGAGATATTCTTGAATAACTTTTTTTGTGAAGGTCGGAGAGACTTGCAAGTAGGCTCTACCCCCACTAAATGGGGTTGCGCGCATCGATCAATACCATCCTTGAGCTTCTCCGACTTTCGGAAGGGATAGGGTTAGGGTTAGGGATGAAAGCACATAGGAGAAAGAGATATTCTTGAATAACTTTTTTTGTGAAGGTCGGAGAGACTTGGAAAGTGGTTGCATCTGGACTAATTTGGGTCCTGCGGATCGATTGGTACCATCCCCGAGCTTGTACGACCTTCGGAAGAGGTCGACCGACGAAATTCCCCCAAATCTGAGGAGATATTCTTGAATAACTTTTTTTGTGAAGGTCGGAGAGACTTGCAAGTAGGCTCTACCCCCACTAAATGGGGTAGCGCGCATCGATAGGTACCATCCTTGAGCTTCTCCGACTTTCGGAAGGGTTAGGGTTAGGGTTAGGGATGAAAGCACATAGGAGAAAGAGATATTCTTGAATAACTTTTTTTGTGAAGGTCGGAGAGACTTGCAAGTAGGCTCTACCCCCACTAAATGGGGTAGCGCGCATCGATCAGTACCATCCTTGAGCTTCTCCGACTTTCGGAAGGGTTAGGGTTAGGGTTAGGGATGAAAGCACATAGGAGAAAGAGATATTCTTGAATAACTTTTTTTGTGAAGGTCGGAGAGACTTGCAAGTAGGCTCTACCCCCACTAAATGGGGTAGCGCGCATCGATCGGTACCATCCTTGAGCTTCTCCGACTTTCGGAAGGGTTAGGGTTAGGGTTAGGGATGAAAGCACATAGGAGAAAGAGATATTCTTGAATAACTTTTTTTGTGAAGGTCGGAGAGACTTGCAAGTAGGCTCTACCCCCACTAAATGGGGTAGCGCGCATCGATCGGTACCATCCTTGAGCTTCTCCGACTTTTGGAAGGGTTAGGGTTAGGGTTAGGGATGAAAGCACATAGGAGAAAGAGATATTCTTGAATAACTTTTTTTGTGAAGGTCGGAGAGACTTGCAAGTAGGCTCTACCCCCACTAAATGGGGTAGCGCGCATCGATCAGTACCATCCTTGAGCTTCTCCGACTTTCGGAAAGGTTAGGGTTAGGGTTAGGGATGAAAGCACATAGGAGAAAGAGATATTCTTGAATAACTTTTTTTGTGAAGGTCGGAGAGACTTGCAAGTAGGCTCTACCCCCACTAAATGGGGTAGCGCGCATCGATCGGTACCATCCTTGAGCTTCTCCGACTTTCGGAAGGGTTAGGGTTAGGGTTAGGGATGAAAGCACATAGGAGAAAGAGATATTCTTGAATAACTTTTTTTGTGAAGGTCGGAGAGACTTGCAAGTAGGCTCTACCCCCACTAAATGGGGTAGCGCGCATCGATCGGTACCATCCTTGAGCTTCTCCGACTTTCGGAAGGGTTAGGGTTAGGGATGAAAGCACATAGGAGAAAGAGATATTCTTGAATAACTTTTTTTGTGAAGGTCGGAGAGACTTGCAAGTAGGCTCTACCCCCACTAAATGGGGTAGCGCGCATAGATCGGTACCATCCTTGAGCTTCTCCGACTTTCGGAAGGGTTAGGGTTAGGGTTAGGGATGAAAGCACATAGGAGAAAGAGATATTCTTGAATAACTTTTTTTGTGAAGGTCGGAGAGACTTGGAAAGTGGTTGCATCTGGACTAATTTGGGTCCTGCGGATCGATTGGTACCATCCCCGAGCTTGTACGACCTTCGGAAGAGGTCGACCGACGAAATTCCCCCAAATCTGAGGAGATATTCTTGAATAACTTTTTTTGTAAAGGTCGGAGAGACTTGCAAGTAGGCTCTACCCCCACTAAATGGGGTTGCGCGCATCGATCGGTACCATCCTTGAGCTTCTCCGACTTTCGGAAGGGTTAGGGTTAGGGTTAGGGATGAAAGCACATAGGAGAAAGAGATATTCTTGAATAACTTTTTTTGTGAAGGTCGGAGAGACTTGCAAGTAGGCTCTACCCCCACTAAATGGGGTAGCGCGCATCGATCGGTACCATCCTTGAGCTTCTCCGACTTTCGGAAGGGTTAGGGTTAGGGTTAGGGATGAAAGCACATAGGAGAAAAAGATATTCTTGAATAACTTTTTTTGTGAAGGTCGGAGAGACTTGCAAGTAGGCTCTACCCCCACTAAATGGGGTAGCGCGCATCGATCGGTACCATCCTTGAGCTTCTCCGACTTTCGGAAGGGTTAGGGTTAGGGTTAGGGATGAAAGCACATAGGAGAAAGAGATATTCTTGAATAACTTTTTTTGTGAAGGTCGGAGAGACTTGCAAAGTGGTTGCATCTGGACTAATTTGGGTCCTGCGGATCGATTGGTACCATCCCCGAGCTTGTACGACCTTCGGAAGAGGTCGACCGACGAAATTCCCCCAAATCTGAGGAGATATTCTTGAATAACTTTTTTTGTGAAGGTCGGAGAGACTTGCAAGTAGGCTCTACCCCCACTAAATGGGGTTGCGCGCATCGATCGGTACCATCCTTGAGCTTCTCCGACTTTCGGAAGGGTTAGGGTTAGGGTTAGGGATGAAAGCACATAGGAGAAAGAGATATTCTTGAATAACTTTTTTTGTGAAGGTCGGAGAGACTTGCAAGTAGGCTCTACCCCCACTAAATGGGGTAGCGCGCATCGATCGGTACCATCCTTGAGCTTCTCCGACTTTCGGAAGGGTTAGGGTTAGGGTTAGGGATGAAAGCACATAGGAGAAAGAGATATTCTTGAATAACTTTTTTTGTGAAGGTCGGAGAGACTTGCAAGTAGGCTCTACCCCCACTAAATGGGGTAGCGCGCATCGATCGGTACCATCCTTGAGCTTCTCCGACTTTCGGAAGGGTTAGGGTTAGGGTTAGGGATGAAAGCACATAGGAGAAAGAGATATTCTTGAATAACTTTTTTTGTGAAGGTCGGAGAGACTTGGAAAGTGGTTGCATCTGGACTAATTTGGGTCCTGCAGATCGATTGGTACCATCCCCGAGCTTGTACGACCTTCGGAAAAGGTCGACCGACGAAATTCCCCCAAATCTGAGGAGATATTCTTGAATAACTTTTTTTGTGAAGGTCGGAGAGACTTTCAGGTAGGCTCTACCCCCACTAAATGGGGTAGCGCGCATCGATCGGTACCATCCTTGAGCTTCTCCGACTTTCGGAAGGGTTAGGGTTAGGGTTAGGGATGAAAGCACATAGGAGAAAGAGATATTCTTGAATAACTTTTTTTGTGAAGGTCGGAGAGACTTGGAAAGTGGTTGCATCTGGACTAATTTGGGTCCTGCGGATCGATTGGTACCATCCCCGAGCTTGTACGACCTTCGGAAGAGGTCGACCGACGAAATTCCCCCAAATCTGAGGAGATATTCTTGAATAACTTTTTTTGTGAAGGTCGGAGAGACTTGCAAGTAGGCTCTACTTCCACTAAATGGGGTAGCGCGCATCGATCGGTACCATCCTTGAGCTTCTCCGACTTTCGGAAGGGTTAGGGTTAGGGTTAGGGATGAAAGCACATAGGAGAAAGAGATATTCTTGAATAACTTTTTTTGTGAAGGTCGGAGAGACTTGCAAGTAGGCTCTACCCCCACTAAATGGAGTAGCGCGCATCGATCGGTACCATCCTTGAGCTTCTCCGACTTTCGGAAGGGTTAGGGTTAGGGTTAGGGATGAAAGCACATAGGAGAAAGAGATATTCTTGAATAACTTTTTTTGTGAAGGTCGGAGAGACTTGGAAAGTGGTTGCATCTGGACTAATTTGGGTCCTGCGGATCGATTGGTACCATCCCCGAGCTTGTACGACCTTCGGAAGAGGTCGACCGACGAAATTCCCCCAAATCTGAGGAGATATTCTTGAATAACTTTTTTTGTGAAGGTCGGAGAGACTTGCAAGTAGGCTCTACCCCCACTAAATGGGGTAGCGCGCATCGATCGGTACCATCCTTGAGCTTCTCCGACTTTCGGAAGGGTTAGGGTTAGGGTTAGGGATGAAAGCACATAGGAGAAAGAGATATTCTTGAATAACTTTTTTTGTGAAGGTCGGAGAGACTTGCAAGTAGGCTCTACCCCCACTAAATGGGGTAGCGCGCATCGATCGGTACCATCCTTGAGCTTCTCCGACTTTCGGAAGGGTTAGGGTTAGGGATGAAAGCACATAGGAGAAAGAGATATTCTTGAATAACTTTTTTTGTGAAGGTCGGAGAGACTTGGAAAGTGGTTGCATCTGGACTAATTTGGGTCCTGCGGATCGATTGGTACCATCCCCGAGCTTGTACGACCTTCGGAAGAGGTCGACCGACGAAATTCCCCCAAATCTGAGGAGATATTCTTGAATAACTTTTTTTGTGAAGGTCGGAGAGACTTGCAAGTAGGCTCTACTTCCACTAAATGGGGTAGCGCGCATCGATCGGTACCATCCTTGAGCTTCTCCGACTTTCGGAAGGGTTAGGGTTAGGGTTAGGGATGAAAGCACATAGGAGAAAGAGATATTCTTGAATAACTTTTTTTGTGAAGGTCGGAGAGACTTGCAAGTAGGCTCTACCCCCACTAAATGGAGTAGCGCGCATCGATCGGTACCATCCTTGAGCTTCTCCGACTTTCGGAAGGGTTAGGGTTAGGGTTAGGGATGAAAGCACATAGGAGAAAGAGATATTCTTGAATAACTTTTTTTGTGAAGGTCGGAGAGACTTGGAAAGTGGTTGCATCTGGACTAATTTGGGTCCTGCGGATCGATTGGTACCATCCCCGAGCTTGTACGACCTTCGGAAGAGGTCGACCGACGAAATTCCCCCAAATCTGAGGAGATATTCTTGAATAACTTTTTTTGTGAAGGTCGGAGAGACTTGCAAGTAGGCTCTACCCCCACTAAATGGGGTAGCGCGCATCGATCGGTACCATCCTTGAGCTTCTCCGACTTTCGGAAGGGTTAGGGTTAGGGTTAGGGATGAAAGCACATAGGAGAAAGAGATATTCTTGAATAACTTTTTTTGTGAAGGTCGGAGAGACTTGCAAGTAGGCTCTACCCCCACTAAATGGGGTAGCGCGCATCGATCGGTACCATCCTTGAGCTTCTCCGACTTTCGGAAGGGTTAGGGTTAGGGTTAGGGATGAAAGCACATAGGAGAAAGAGATATTCTTGAATAACTTTTTTTGTGAAGGTCGGAGAGACTTGGAAAGTGGTTGCATCTGGACTAATTTGGGTCCTGCGGATCGATTGGTACCATCCCCGAGCTTGTACGACCTTCGGAAGAGGTCGACCGACGAAATTCCCCCAAATCTGAGGAGATATTCTTGAATAACTTTTTTTGTGAAGGTCGGAGAGACTTGCAAGTAGGCTCTACCCCCACTAAATGGGGTAGCGCGCATAGATCGGTACCATCCTTGAGCTTCTCCGACTTTCGGAAGGGTTAGGGTTAGGGTTAGGGATGAAAGCACATAGGAGAAAGAGATATTCTTGAATAACTTTTTTTGTGAAGGTCAGAGAGACTTGCAAGTAGGCTCTACCCCCACTAAATGGGGTAGCGCGCATCGATCGGTACCATCCTTGAGCTTCTCCGACTTTCGGAAGGGTTAGGGTTAGGGTTAGGGATGAAAGCACATAGGAGAAAGAGATATACTTGAATAACTTTTTTTGTGAAGGTCGGAGAGACTTGGAAAGTGGTTGCATCTGGACTAATTTGGGTCCTGCAGATCGATTGGTACCATCCCCGAGCTTGTACGACCTTCGGAATAGGTCGACCGACGAAATTCCCCCAAATCTGAGGAGATATTCTTGAATAACTTTTTTTGTGAAGGTCGGAGAGACTTGCAAGTAGGCTATACCCCCACTAAATGGGGTAGCGCGCATCGATCGGTACCATCCTTGAGCTTCTCCGACTTTCGGAAGGGTTAGGGTTAGGGTTAGGGATGAAAGCACATAGGAGAAAGAGATATTCTTGAATAACTTTTTTTGTGAAGGTCGGAGAGACTTGGAAAGTGGTTGCATCTGGACTAATTTGGGTCCTGCAGATCGATTGGTACCATCCCCGAGCTTGTACGACCTTCGGAAGAGGTCGACCGACGAAATTCCCCCAAATCTGAGGAGATATTCTTGAATAACTTTTTTTGTGAAGGTCGGAGAGACTTGCAAGTAGGCTCTACCCCCACTAAATGGGGTAGCGCGCATCGATCGGTACCATCCGTGAGCTTCTCCGACTTTCGGAAGGGTTAGGGTTAGGGTTAGGGATGAAAGCACATAGGAGAAAGAGATATTCTTGAATAACTTTTTTTGTGAAGGTCGGAGAGACTTGCAAGTAGGCTCTACCCCCACTAAATGGGGTAGCGCGCATCGATCGGTACCATCCTTGAGCTTCTCCGACTTTCGGAAGGGTTAGGGTTAGGGATGAAAGCACATAGGAGAAAGAGATATTCTTGAATAACTTTTTTTGTGAAGGTCGGAGAGACTTGCAAGTAGGCTCTACCCCCACTAAATGGCGTAGCGCGCATCGATCGGTACCATCCTTGAGCTTCTCCGACTTTCGGAAGGGTTAGGGTTAGGGATGAAAGCACATAGGAGAAAGAGATATTCTTGAATAACTTTTTTTGTGAAGGTCGGAGAGACTTGCAAGTAGGCTCTACCCCCACTAAATGGGGTAGCGCGCATCGATCGGTACCATCCTTGAGCTTCTCCGACTTTCGGAAGGGTTAGGGTTAGGGTTAGGGATGAAAGCACATAGGAGAAAGAGATATTCTTGAATAACTTTTTTTGTGAAGGTCGGAGAGACTTGCAAGTAGGCTCTACCCCCACTAAATGGGGTAGCGCGCATCGATCGGTACCATCCTTGAGCTTCTCCGACTTTCGGAAGGGTTAGGGTTAGGGTTAGGGATGAAAGCACATAGGAGAAAGAGATATTCTTGAATAACTTTTTTTGTGAAGGTCGGAGAGACTTGGAAAGTGGTTGCATCTGGACTAATTTGGGTCCTGCGGATCGATTGGTACCATCCCCGAGCTTGTACGACCTTCGGAAGAGGTCGACCGACGAAATTCCCCCAAATCTGAGGAGATATTCTTGAATAACTTTTTTTGTGAAGGTCGGAGAGACTTGCAAGTAGGCTATACCCCCACTAAATGGGGTTGCGCGCATCGATCGGTACCATCCTTGAGCTTCTCCGACTTTCGGAAGGGATAGGGTTAGGGTTAGGGATGAAAGCACATAGGAGAAAGAGATATTCTTGAATAACTTTTTTTGTGAAGGTCGGAGAGACTTGGAAAGTGGTTGCATCTGGACTAATTTGGGTCCTGCGGATCGATTGGTACCATCCCCGAGCTTGTACGACCTTCGGAAGAGGTCGACCGACGAAATTCCCCCAAATCTGAGGAGATATTCTTGAATAACTTTTTTTGTGAAGGTCGGAGAGACTTGCAAGTAGGCTCTACCCCCACTAAATGGGGTTGCGCGCATCGATCGGTACCATCCTTGAGCTTCTCCGACTTTCGGAAGGGTTAGGGTTAGGGTTAGGGATGAAAGCACATAGGAGAAAGAGATATTCTTGAATAACTTTTTTTGTGAAGGTCGGAGAGACTTGCAAGTAGGCTCTACCCCCACTAAATGGGGTAGCGCGCATCGATCGGTACCATCCTTGAGCTTCTCCGACTTTCGGAAGGGTTAGGGTTAGGGTTAGGGATGAAAGCACATAGGAGAAAGAGATATTCTTGAATAACTTTTTTTGTGAAGGTCGGAGAGACTTGCAAGTAGGCTCTACCCCCACTAAATGGGGTTGCGCGCATCGATCGGTACCATCCTTGAGCTTCTCCGACTTTCGGAAGGGTTAGGGTTAGGGTTAGGGATGAAAGCACATAGGAGAAAGAGATATTCTTGAATAACTTTTTTTGTGAAGGTCGGAGAGACTTGGAAAGTGGTTGCATCTGGACTAATTTGGGTCCTGCGGATCGATTGGTACCATCCCCGAGCTTGTACGACCTTCGGAAGAGGTCGACCGACGAAATTCCCCCAAATCTGAGGAGATATTCTTGAATAACTTTTTTTGTGAAGGTCGGAGAGACTTGCAAGTAGGCTCTACCCCCACTAAATGGGGTAGCGCGCATCGATCGGTACCATCCTTGAGCTTCTCCGACTTTCGGAAGGGTTAGGGTTAGGGTTAGGGATGAAAGCACATAGGAGAAAGAGATATTCTTGAATAACTTTTTTTGTGAAGGTCGGAGAGACTTGGAAAGTGGTTGCATCTGGACTAATTTGGGTCCTGCGGATCGATTGGTACCATCCCCGAGCTTGTACGACCTTCGGAAGAGGTCGACCGACGAAATTCCCCCAAATCTGAGGAGATATTCTTGAATAACTTTTTTTGTGAAGGTCGGAGAGACTTTCAGGTAGGCTCTACCCCCACTAAATGGGGTAGCGCGCATCGATCGGTACCATCCTTGAGCTTCTCCGACTTTCGGAAGGGTTAGGGTTAGGGTTAGGGATGAAAGCACATAGGAGAAAGAGATATTCTTGAATAACTTTTTTTGTGAAGGTCGGAGAGACTTGCAAGTAGGCTCTACCCCCACTAAATGGGGTAGCGCGCATCGATCGGTACCATCCTTGAGCTTCTCCGACTTTCGGAAGGGTTAGGGTTAGGGTTAGGGATGAAAGCACATAGGAGAAAGAGATATTCTTGAATAACTTTTTTTGTGAAGGTCGGAGAGACTTGGAAAGTGGTTGCATCTGAACTAATTTGGGTCCTGCGGATCGATTGGTACCATCCCCGAGCTTGTACGACCTTCGGAAGAGGTCGACCGACGAAATTCCCCCAAATCTGAGGAGATATTCTTGAATAACTTTTTTTGTGAAGGTCGGAGAGACTTGCAAGTAGGCTCTACCCCCACTAAATGGGGTAGCGCGCATCGATCGGTACCATCCTTGAGCTTCTCCGACTTTCGGAAGGGTTAGGGTTAGGGTTAGGGATGAAAGCACATAGGAGAAAGAGATATTCTTGAATAACTTTTTTTGTGAAGGTCGGAGAGACTTGCAAGTAGGCTCTACCCCCACTAAATGGAGTAGCGCGCATCGATCGGTACCATCCTTGAGCTTCTCCGACTTTCGGAAGGGTTAGGGTTAGGGTTAGGGATGAAAGCACATAGGAGAAAGAGATATTCTTGAATAACTTTTTTTGTGAAGGTCGGAGAGACTTGGAAAGTGGTTGCATCTGGACTAATTTGGGTCCTGCGGATCGATTGGTACCATCCCCGAGCTTGTACGACCTTCGGAAGAGGTCGACCGACGAAATTCCCCCAAATCTGAGGAGATATTCTTGAATAACTTTTTTTGTGAAGGTCGGAGAGACTTGCAAGTAGGCTCTACCCCCACTAAATGGGGTAGCGCGCATCGATCGGTACCATCCTTGAGCTTCTCCGACTTTCGGAAGGGTTAGGGTTAGGGTTAGGGATGAAAGCACATAGGAGAAAGAGATATTCTTGAATAACTTTTTTTGTGAAGGTCGGAGAGACTTGGAAAGTGGTTGCATCTGGACTAATTTGGGTCCTGCGGATCGATTGGTACCATCCCCGAGCTTGTACGACCTTCGGAAGAGGTCGACCGACGAAATTCCCCCAAATCTGAGGAGATATTCTTGAATAACTTTTTTTGTGAAGGTCGGAGAGACTTGCAAGTAGGCTATACCCCCACTAAATGGGGTTGCGCGCATCGATCGGTACCATCCTTGAGCTTCTCCGACTTTCGGAAGGGATAGGGTTAGGGTTAGGGATGAAAGCACATAGGAGAAAGAGATATTCTTGAATAACTTTTTTTGTGAAGGTCGGAGAGACTTGGAAAGTGGTTGCATCTGGACTAATTTGGGTCCTGCGGATCGATTGGTACCATCCCCGAGCTTGTACGACCTTCGGAAGAGGTCGACCGACGAAATTCCCCCAAATCTGAGGAGATATTCTTGAATAACTTTTTTTGTGAAGGTCGGAGAGACTTGCAAGTAGGCTCTACCCCCACTAAATGGGGTTGCGCGCATCGATCGGTACCATCCTTGAGCTTCTCCGACTTTCGGAAGGGTTAGGGTTAGGGTTAGGGATGAAAGCACATAGGAGAAAGAGATATTCTTGAATAACTTTTTTTGTGAAGGTCGGAGAGACTTGCAAGTAGGCTCTACCCCCACTAAATGGAGTAGCGCGCATCGATCGGTACCATCCTTGAGTTTCTCCGACTTTCGGAAGGGTTAGGGTTAGGGTTAGGGATGAAAGCACATAGGAGAAAGAGATATTCTTGAATAACTTTTTTTGTGAAGGTCGGAGAGACTTGGAAAGTGGTTGCATCTGGACTAATTTGGGTCCTGCGGATCGATTGGTACCATCCCCGAGCTTGTACGACCTTCGGAAGAGGTCGACCGACGAAATTCCCCCAAATCTGAGGAGATATTCTTGAATAACTTTTTTTGTGAAGGTCGGAGAGACTTGCAAGTAGGCTCTACTCCCACTAAATGGGGTAGCGCGCATCGATCGGTACCATCCTTGAGCTTCTCCGACTTTCGGAAGGGTTAGGGTTAGGGTTAGGGATGAAAGCACATAGGAGAAAGAGATATTCTTGAATAACTTTTTTTGTGAAGGTCGGAGAGACTTGGAAAGTGGTTGCATCTGGACTAATTTGGGTCCTGCGGATCGATTGGTACCATCCCCGAGCTTGTACGACCTTCGGAAGAGGTCGACCGACGAAATTCCCCCAAATCTGAGGAGATATTCTTGAATAACTTTTTTTGTGAAGGTCGGAGAGACTTTCAGGTAGGCTCTACCCCCACTAAATGGCGTAGCGCGCATCGATCGGTACCATCCTTGAGCTTCTCCGACTTTCGGAAGGGTTAGGGTTAGGGTTAGGGATGAAAGCACATAGGAGAAAGAGATATTCTTGAATAACTTTTTTTGTGAAGGTCGGAGAGACTTGCAAGTAGGCTCTACCCCCACTAAATGGGGTAGCGCGCATCGATCGGTACCATCCTTGAGCTTCTCCGACTTTCGGAAGGGTTAGGGTTAGGGTTAGGGATGAAAGCACATAGGAGAAAGAGATATTCTTGAATAACTTTTTTTGTGAAGGTCGGAGAGACTTGGAAAGTGGTTGCATCTGAACTAATTTGGGTCCTGCGGATCGATTGGTACCATCCCCGAGCTTGTACGACCTTCGGAAGAGGTCGACCGACGAAATTCCCCCAAATCTGAGGAGATATTCTTGAATAACTTTTTTTGTGAAGGTCGGAGAGACTTGCAAGTAGGCTCTACCCCCACTAAATGGGGTAGCGCGCATCGATCGGTACCATCCTTGAGCTTCTCCGACTTTCGGAAGGGTTAGGGTTAGGGTTAGGGATGAAAGCACATAGGAGAAAGAGATATTCTTGAATAACTTTTTTTGTGAAGGTCGGAGAGACTTGCAAGTAGGCTCTACCCCCACTAAATGGAGTAGCGCGCATCGATCGGTACCATCCTTGAGCTTCTCCGACTTTCGGAAGGGTTAGGGTTAGGGTTAGGGATGAAAGCACATAGGAGAAAGAGATATTCTTGAATAACTTTTTTTGTGAAGGTCGGAGAGACTTGGAAAGTGGTTGCATCTGGACTAATTTGGGTCCTGCGGATCGATTGGTACCATCCCCGAGCTTGTACGACCTTCGGAAGAGGTCGACCGACGAAATTCCCCCAAATCTGAGGAGATATTCTTGAATAACTTTTTTTGTGAAGGTCGGAGAGACTTGCAAGTAGGCTCTACCCCCACTAAATGGGGTAGCGCGCATCGATCGGTACCATCCTTGAGCTTCTCCGACTTTCGGAAGGGTTAGGGTTAGGGTTAGGGATGAAAGCACATAGGAGAAAGAGATATTCTTGAATAACTTTTTTTGTGAAGGTCGGAGAGACTTGCAAGTAGGCTCTACCCCCACTAAATGGGGTAGCGCGCATCGATCGGTACCATCCTTGAGCTTCTCCGACTTTCGGAAGGGTTAGGGTTAGGGTTAGGGATGAAAGCACATAGGAGAAAGAGATATTCTTGAATAACTTTTTTTGTGAAGGTCGGAGAGACTTGGAAAGTGGTTGCATCTGAACTAATTTGGGTCCTGCGGATCGATTGGTACCATCCCCGAGCTTGTACGACCTTCGGAAGAGGTCGACCGACGAAATTCCCCCAAATCTGAGGAGATATTCTTGAATAACTTTTTTTGTGAAGGTCGGAGAGACTTGCAAGTAGGCTGTACCCCCACTAAATGGGGTAGCGCGCATCGATCGGTACCATCCTTGAGCTTCTCCGACTTTCGGAAGGGTTAGGGTTAGGGTTAGGGATGAAAGCACATAGGAGAAAGAGATATTCTTGAATAACTTTTTTTGTGAAGGTCGGAGAGACTTGCAAGTAGGCTCTACCCCCACTAAATGGAGTAGCGCGCATCGATCGGTACCATCCTTGAGCTTCTCCGACTTTCGGAAGGGTTAGGGTTAGGGTTAGGGATGAAAGCACATAGGAGAAAGAGATATTCTTGAATAACTTTTTTTGTGAAGGTCGGAGAGACTTGGAAAGTGGTTGCATCTGGACTAATTTGGGTCCTGCGGATCGATTGGTACCATCCCCGAGCTTGTACGACCTTCGGAAGAGGTCGACCGACGAAATTCCCCCAAATCTGAGGAGATATTCTTGAATAACTTTTTTTGTGAAGGTCGGAGAGACTTGCAAGTAGGCTCTACCCCCACTAAATGGGGTAGCGCGCATCGATCGGTACCATCCTTGAGCTTCTCCGACTTTCGGAAGGGTTAGGGTTAGGGTTAGGGATGAAAGCACATAGGAGAAAGAGATATTCTTGAATAACTTTTTTTGTGAAGGTCGGAGAGACTTGCAAGTAGGCTCTACCCCCACTAAATGGGGTAGCGCGCATCGATCGGTACCATCCTTGAGCTTCTCCGACTTTCGGAAGGGTTAGGGTTAGGGTTAGGGATGAAAGCACATAGGAGAAAGAGATATTCTTGAATAACTTTTTTTGTGAAGGTCGGAGAGACTTGGAAAGTGGTTGCATCTGAACTAATTTGGGTCCTGCGGATCGATTGGTACCATCCCCGAGCGTGTACGACCTTCGGAAGAGGTCGACCGACGAAATTCCCCCAAATCTGAGGAGATATTCTTGAATAACTTTTTTTGTGAAGGTCGGAGAGACTTGCAAGTAGGCTCTACCCCCACTAAATGGGGTAGCGCGCATCGATCGGTACCATCCTTGAGCTTCTCCGACTTTCGGAAGGGTTAGGGTTAGGGTTAGGGATGAAAGCACATAGGAGAAAGAGATATTCTTGAATAACTTTTTTTGTGAAGGTCGGAGAGACTTGCAAGTAGGCTCTACCCCCACTAAATGGAGTAGCGCGCATCGATCGGTACCATCCTTGAGCTTCTCCGACTTTCGGAAGGGTTAGGGTTAGGGTTAGGGATGAAAGCACATAGGAGAAAGAGATATTCTTGAATAACTTTTTTTGTGAAGGTCGGAGAGACTTGGAAAGTGGTTGCATCTGGACTAATTTGGGTCTTGCGGATCGATTGGTACCATCCCCGAGCTTGTACGACCTTCGGAAGAGGTCGACCGACGAAATTCCCCCAAATCTGAGGAGATATTCTTGAATAACTTTTTTTGTGAAGGTCGGAGAGACTTGCAAGTAGGCTCTACCCCCACTAAATGGGGTAACGCGCATCGATCGGTACCATCCTTGAGCTTCTCCGACTTTCGGAAGGGTTAGGGTTAGGGTTAGGGATGAAAGCACATAGGAGAAAGAGATATTCTTGAATAACTTTTTTTGTGAAGGTCGGAGAGACTTGGAAAGTGGTTGCATCTGGACTAATTTGGGTCCTGCGGATCGATTGGTACCATCCCCGAGCTTGTACGACCTTCGGAAGAGGTCGACCGACGAAATTCCCCCAAATCTGAGGAGATATTCTTGAATAACTTTTTTTGTGAAGGTCGGAGAGACTTGCAAGTAGGCTATACCCCCACTAAATGGGGTTGCGCGCATCGATCGGTACCATCCTTGAGCTTCTCCGACTTTCGGAAGGGATAGGGTTAGGGTTAGGGATGAAAGCACATAGGAGAAAGAGATATTCTTGAATAACTTTTTTTGTGAAGGTCGGAGAGACTTGGAAAGTGGTTGCATCTGGACTAATTTGGGTCCTGCGGATCGATTGGTACCATCCCCGAGCTTGTACGACCTTCGGAAGAGGTCGACCGACGAAATTCCCCCAAATCTGAGGAGATATTCTTGAATAACTTTTTTTGTGAAGGTCGGAGAGACTTGCAAGTAGGCTCTACCCCCACTAAATGGGGTTGCGCGCATCGATCGGTACCATCCTTGAGCTTCTCCGACTTTCGGAAGGGTTAGGGTTAGGGTTAGGGATGAAAGCACATAGGAGAAAGAGATATTCATGAATAACTTTTTTTGTGAAGGTCGGAGAGACTTGCAAGTAGGCTCTACCCCCACTAAATGGAGTAGCGCGCATCGATCGGTACCATCCCTGAGCTTCTCCGACTTTCGGAAGGGTTAGGGTTAGGGTTAGGGATGAAAGCACATAGGAGAAAGAGATATTCTTGAATAACTTTTTTTGTGAAGGTCGGAGAGACTTGGAAAGTGGTTGCATCTGGACTAATTTGGGTCCTGCGGATCGATTGGTACCATCCCCGAGCTTGTACGACCTTCGGAAGAGGTCGACCGACGAAATTCCCCCAAATCTGAGGAGATATTCTTGAATAACTTTTTTTGTGAAGGTCGGAGAGACTTGCAAGTAGGCTCTACCCCCACTAAATGGGGTAGCGCGCATCGATCGGTACCATCCTTGAGCTTCTCCGACTTTCGGAAGGGTTAGGGTTAGGGTTAGGGATGAAAGCACATAGGAGAAAGAGATATTCTTGAATAACTTTTTTTGTGAAGGTCGGAGAGACTTGGAAAGTGGTTGCATCTGGACTAATTTGGGTCCTGCGGATCGATTGGTACCATCCCCGAGCTTGTACGACCTTCGGAAGAGGTCGACCGACGAAATTCCCCCAAATCTGAGGAGATATTCTTGAATAACTTTTTTTGTGAAGGTCGGAGAGACTTGCAAGTAGGCTATACCCCCACTAAATGGGGTTGCGCGCATCGATCGGTACCATCCTTGAGCTTCTCCGACTTTCGGAAGGGATAGGGTTAGGGTTAGGGATGAAAGCACATAGGAGAAAGAGATATTCTTGAATAACTTTTTTTGTGAAGGTCGGAGAGACTTGGAAAGTGGTTGCATCTGGACTAATTTGGGTCCTGCGGATCGATTGGTACCATCCCCGAGCTTGTACGACCTTCGGAAGAGGTCGACCGACGAAATTCCCCCAAATCTGAGGAGATATTCTTGAATAACTTTTTTTGTGAAGGTCGGAGAGACTTGCAAGTAGGCTCTACCCCCACTAAATGGGGTTGCGCGCATCGATCGGTACCATCCTTGAGCTTCTCCGACTTTCGGAAGGGTTAGGGTTAGGGTTAGGGATGAAAGCACATAGGAGAAAGAGATATTCTTGAATAACTTTTTTTGTGAAGGTCGGAGAGACTTGCAAGTAGGCTCTACCCCCACTAAATGGGGTTGCGCGCATCGATCGGTACCATCCTTGAGCTTCTCCGACTTTTGGAAGGGTTAGGGTTAGGGTTAGGGATGAAAGCACATAGGAGAAAGAGATATTCTTGAATAACTTTTTTTGTGAAGGTCGGAGAGACTTGGAAAGTGGTTGCATCTGGACTAATTTGGGTCCTGCGGATCGATTGGTACCATCCCCGAGCTTGTACGACCTTCGGAAGAGGTCGACCGACGAAATTCCCCCAAATCTGAGGAGATATTCTTGAATAACTTTTTTTGTGAAGGTCGGAGAGACTTGCAAGTAGGCTCTACCCCCACTAAATGGGGTAGCGCGCATCGATCGGTACCATCCTTGAGCTTCTCCGACTTTCGGAAGGGTTAGGGTTAGGGTTAGGGATGAAAGCACATAGGAGAAAGAGATATTCTTGAATAACTTTTTTTGTGAAGGTCGGAGAGACTTGCAAGTAGGCTCTACCCCCACTAAATGGGGTAGCGCACATCGATCGGTACCATCTTTGAGCTTCTCCGACTTTCGGAAGGGTTAGGGTTAGGGTTAGGGATGAAAGCACATAGGAGAAAGAGATATTCTTGAATAACTTTTTTTGTGAAGGTCGGAGAGACTTGGAAAGTGGTTGCATCTGGACTAATTTGGGTCCTGCGGATCGATTGGTACCATCCCCGAGCTTGTACGACCTTCGGAAGAGGTCGACCGACGAAATTCCCCCAAATCTGAGGAGATATTCTTGAATAACTTTTTTTGTGAAGGTCGGAGAGACTTGCAAGTAGGCTATACCCCCACTAAATGGGGTTGCGCGCATCGATCGGTACCATCCTTGAGCTTCTCCGACTTTCGGAAGGGATAGGGTTAGGGTTAGGGATGAAAGCACATAGGAGAAAGAGATATTCTTGAATAACTTTTTTTGTGAAGGTCGGAGAGACTTGGAAAGTGGTTGCATCTGGACTAATTTGGGTCCTGCGGATCGATTGGTACCATCCCCGAGCTTGTACGACCTTCGGAAGAGGTCGACCGACGAAATTCCCCCAAATCTGAGGAGATATTCTTGAATAACTTTTTTTGTGAAGGTCGGAGAGACTTGCAAGTAGGCTCTACCCCCACTAAATGGGGTAGCGCGCATCGATCGGTACCATCCTTGAGCTTCTCCGACTTTCGGAAGGGTTAGGGTTAGGGTTAGGGATGAAAGCACATAGGAGAAAGAGATATTCTTGAATAACTTTTTTTGTGAAGGTCGGAGAGACTTGCAAGTAGGCTCTACCCCCACTAAATGGGGTAGCGCGCATCGATCGGTACCATCCTTGAGCTTCTCCGACTTTCGGAAGGGTTAGGGTTAGGGATGAAAGCACATAGGAGAAAGAGATATTCTTGAATAACTTTTTTTGTGAAGGTCGAAGAGACTTGGAAAGTGGTTGCATCTGGACTAATTTGGGTCCTGCGGATCGATTGGTACCATCCCCGAGCTTGTACGACCTTCGGAAGAGGTCGACCGACGAAATTCCCCCAAATCTGAGGAGATATTCTTGAATAACTTTTTTTGTGAAGGTCGGAGAGACTTGCAAGTAGGCTCTACCCCCACTAAATGGGGTAGCGCGCATCGATCGGTACCATCCTTGAGCTTCTCCGACTTTCGGAAGGGTTAGGGTTAGGGTTAGGGATGAAAGCACATAGGAGAAAGAGATATTCTTGAATAACTTTTTTTGTGAAGGTCGGAGAGACTTGGAAAGTGGTTGCATCTGGACTAATTTGGGTCCTGCGGATCGATTGGTACCATCCCCGAGCTTGTACGACCTTCGGAAGAGGTCGACCGACGAAATTCCCCCAAATCTGAGGAGATATTCTTGAATAACTTTTTTTGTGAAGGTCGGAGAGACTTGCAAGTAGGCTATACCCCCACTAAATGGGGTTGCGCGCATCGATCGGTACCATCCTTGAGCTTCTCCGACTTTCGGAAGGGATAGGGTTAGGGTTAGGGATGAAAGCACATAGGAGAAAGAGATATTCTTGAATAACTTTTTTTGTGAAGGTCGGAGAGACTTGGAAAGTGGTTGCATCTGGACTAATTTGGGTCCTGCGGATCGATTGGTACCATCCCCGAGCTTGTACGACCTTCGGAAGAGGTCGACCGACGAAATTCCCCCAAATCTGAGGAGATATTCTTGAATAACTTTTTTTGTGAAGGTCGGAGAGACTTGCAAGTAGGCTCTACCCCCACTAAATGGGGTTGCGCGCATCGATCGGTACCATCCTTGAGCTTCTCCGACTTTCGGAAGGGTTAGGGTTAGGGTTAGGGATGAAAGCACATAGGAGAAAGAGATATTCTTGAATAACTTTTTTTGTGAAGGTCGGAGAGACTTGCAAGTAGGCTCTACCCCCACTAAATGGGGTTGCGCGCATCGATCGGTACCATCCTTGAGCTTCTCCGACTTTCGGAAGGGTTAGGGTTAGGGTTAGGGATGAAAGCACATAGGAGAAAGAGATATTCTTGAATAACTTTTTTTGTGAAGGTCGGAGAGACTTGGAAAGTGGTTGCATCTGGACTAATTTGGGTCCTGCGGATCGATTGGTACCATCCCCGAGCTTGTACGACCTTCGGAAGAGGTCGACCGACGAAATTCCCCCAAATCTGAGGAGATATTCTTGAATAACTTTTTTTGTGAAGGTCGGAGAGACTTGCAAGTAGGCTCTACCCCCACTAAATGGGGTAGCGCGCATCGATCGGTACCATCCTTGAGCTTCTCCGACTTTCGGAAGGGTTAGGGTTAGGGTTAGGGATGAAAGCACATAGGAGAAAGAGATATTCTTGAATAACTTTTTTTGTGAAGGTCGGAGAGACTTGCAAGTAGGCTCTACCCCCACTAAATGGGGTAGCGCACATCGATCGGTACCATCTTTGAGCTTCTCCGACTTTCGGAAGGGTTAGGGTTAGGGTTAGGGATGAAAGCACATAGGAGAAAGAGATATTCTTGAATAACTTTTTTTGTGAAGGTCGGAGAGACTTGGAAAGTGGTTGCATCTGGACTAATTTGGGTCCTGCGGATCGATTGGTACCATCCCCGAGCTTGTACGACCTTCGGAAGAGGTCGACCGACGAAATTCCCCCAAATCTGAGGAGATATTCTTGAATAACTTTTTTTGTGAAGGTCGGAGAGACTTGCAAGTAGGCTATACCCCCACTAAATGGGGTTGCGCGCATCGATCGGTACCATCCTTGAGCTTCTCCGACTTTCGGAAGGGATAGGGTTAGGGTTAGGGATGAAAGCACATAGGAGAAAGAGATATTCTTGAATAACTTTTTTTGTGAAGGTCGGAGAGACTTGGAAAGTGGTTGCATCTGGACTAATTTGGGTCCTGCGGATCGATTGGTACCATCCCCGAGCTTGTACGACCTTCGGAAGAGGTCGACCGACGAAATTCCCCCAAATCTGAGGAGATATTCTTGAATAACTTTTTTTGTGAAGGTCGGAGAGACTTGCAAGTAGGCTCTACCCCCACTAAATGGGGTAGCGCGCATCGATCGGTACCATCCTTGAGCTTCTCCGACTTTCGGAAGGGTTAGGGTTAGGGTTAGGGATGAAAGCACATAGGAGAAAGAGATATTCTTGAATAACTTTTTTTGTGAAGGTCGGAGAGACTTGCAAGTAGGCTCTACCCCCACTAAATGGGGTAGCGCGCATCGATCGGTACCATCCTTGAGCTTCTCCGACTTTCGGAAGGGTTAGGGTTAGGGATGAAAGCACATAGGAGAAAGAGATATTCTTGAATAACTTTTTTTGTGAAGGTCGAAGAGACTTGGAAAGTGGTTGCATCTGGACTAATTTGGGTCCTGCGGATCGATTGGTACCATCCCCGAGCTTGTACGACCTTCGGAAGAGGTCGACCGACGAAATTCCCCCAAATCTGAGGAGATATTCTTGAATAACTTTTTTTGTGAAGGTCGGAGAGACTTGCAAGTAGGCTCTACCCCCACTAAATGGGGTAGCGCGCATCGATCGGTACCATCCTTGAGCTTCTCCGACTTTCGGAAGGGTTAGGGTTAGGGTTAGGGATGAAAGCACATAGGAGAAAGAGATATTCTTGAATAACTTTTTTTGTGAAGGTCGGAGAGACTTGCAAGTAGGCTCTACCCCCACTAAATGGGGTAGCGCGCATCGATCGGTACCATCCTTGAGCTTCTCCGACTTTCGGAAGGGTTAGGGTTAGGGTTAGGGATGAAAGCACATAGGAGAAAGAGATATTCTTGAATAACTTTTTTTGTGAAGGTCGGAGAGACTTGCAAGTAGGCTATACCCCCACTAAATGGGGTTGCGCGCATCGATCGGTACCATCCTTGAGCTTCTCCGACTTTCGGAAGGGATAGGGTTAGGGTTAGGGATGAAAGCACATAGGAGAAAGAGATATTCTTGAATAACTTTTTTTGTGAAGGTCGGAGAGACTTGGAAAGTGGTTGCATCTGGACTAATTTGGGTCCTGCGGATCGATTGGTACCATCCCCGAGCTTGTACGACCTTCGGAAGAGGTCGACCGACGAAATTCCCCCAAATCTGAGGAGATATTCTTGAATAACTTTTTTTGTGAAGGTCGGAGAGACTTGCAAGTAGGCTCTACCCCCACTAAATGGGGTTGCGCGCATCGATCGGTACCATCCTTGAGCTTCTCCGACTTTCGGAAGGGTTAGGGTTAGGGTTAGGGATGAAAGCACATAGGAGAAAGAGATATTCTTGAATAACTTTTTTTGTGAAGGTCGGAGAGACTTGCAAGTAGGCTCTACCCCCACTAAATGGGGTAGCGCGCATCGATCGGTACCATCCTTGAGCTTCTCCGACTTTCGGAAGGGTTAGGGTTAGGGTTAGGGATGAAAGCACATAGGAGAAAGAGATATTCTTGAATAACTTTTTTTGTGAAGGTCGGAGAGACTTGCAAGTAGGCTCTACCCCCACTAAATGGGGTTGCGCGCATCGATCGGTACCATCCTTGAGCTTCTCCGACTTTCGGAAGGGTTAGGGTTAGGGATGAAAGCACATAGGAGAAAGAGATATTCTTGAATAACTTTTTTTGTGAAGGTCGGAGAGACTTGGAAAGTGGTTGCATCTGGACTAATTTGGGTCCTGCGGATCGATTGGTACCATCCCCGAGCTTGTACGACCTTCGGAAGAGGTCGACCGACGAAATTCCCCCAAATCTGAGGAGATATTCTTGAATAACTTTTTTTGTGAAGGTCGGAGAGACTTGCAAGTAGGCTCTACCCCCACTAAATGGGGTAGCGCACATCGATCGGTACCATCCTTGAGCTTCTCCGACTTTCGGAAGGGTTAGGGTTAGGGTTAGGGATGAAAGCACATAGGAGAAAGAGATATTCTTGAATAACTTTTTTTGTGAAGGTCGGAGAGACTTGCAAGTAGGCTCTACCCCCACTAAATGGGGAAGCGCACATCGATCGGTACCATCCTTGAGCTTCTCCGACTTTCGGAAGGGTTAGGGTTAGGGTTAGGGATGAAAGCACATAGGAGAAAGAGATATTCTTGAATAACTTTTTTTGTGAAGGTCGGAGAGACTTGGAAAGTGGTTGCATCTGGACTAATTTGGGTCCTGCGGATCGATTGGTACCATCCCCGAGCTTGTACGACCTTCGGAAGAGGTCGACCGACGAAATTCCCCCAAATCTGAGGAGATATTCTTGAATAACTTTTTTTGTGAAGGTCGGAGAGACTTGCAAGTAGGCTATACCCCCACTAAATGGGGTTGCGCGCATCGATCGGTACCATCCTTGAGCTTCTCCGACTTTCGGAAGGGATAGGGTTAGGGTTAGGGATGAAAGCACATAGGAGAAAGAGATATTCTTGAATAATTTTTTTTGTGAAGGTCGGAGAGACTTGGAAAGTGGTTGCATCTGGACTAATTTGGGTCCTGCGGATCGATTGGTACCATCCCCGAGCTTGTACGACCTTCGGAAGAGGTCGACCGACGAAATTCCCCCAAATCTGAGGAGATATTCTTGAATAACTTTTTTTGTGAAGGTCGGAGAGACTTGCAAGTAGGCTCTACCCCCACTAAATGGGGTAGCGCGCATCGATCGGTACCATCCTTGAGCTTCTCCGACTTTCGGAAGGGTTAGGGTTAGGGTTAGGGATGAAAGCACATAGGAGAAAGAGATATTCTTGAATAACTTTTTTTGTGAAGGTCGGAGAGACTTGCAAGTAGGCTCTACCCCCACTAAATGGGGTAGCGCGCATCGATCGGTACCATCCTTGAGCTTCTCCGACTTTCGGAAGGGTTAGGGTTAGGGTTAGGGATGAAAGCACATAGGAGAAAGAGATATTCTTGAATAACTTTTTTTGTGAAGGTCGGAGAGACTTGGAAAGTGGTTGCATCTGGACTAATTTGGGTCCTGCAGATCGATTGGTACCATCCCCGAGCTTGTACGACCTTCGGAAGAGGTCGACCGACGAAATTCCCCCAAATCTGAGGAGATATTCTTGAATAACTTTTTTTGTGAAGGTCGGAGAGACTTGCAAGTAGGCTCTACCCCCACTAAATGGGGTAGCGCGCATCGATCGGTACCATCCTCGAGCTTCTCCGACTTTCGGAAGGGTTAGGGTTAGGGTTAGGGATGAAAGCACATAGGAGAAAGAGATATTCTTGAATAACTTTTTTTGTGAAGGTCGGAGAGACTTGCAAGTAGGCTCTACCCCCACTAAATGGGGTAGCGCGCATCGATCGGTACCATCCTTGAGCTTCTCCGACTTTCGGAAGGGTTAGGGTTAGGGATGAAAGCACATAGGAGAAAGAGATATTCTTGAATAACTTTTTTTGTGAAGGTCGAAGAGACTTGGAAAGTGGTTGCATCTGGACTAATTTGGGTCCTGCGGATCGATTGGTACCATCCCCGAGCTTGTACGACCTTCGAAAGAGGTCGACCGACGAAATTCCCCCAAATCTGAGGAGATATTCTTGAATAACTTTTTTTGTGAAGGTCGGAGAGACTTGCAAGTAGGCTCTACCCCCACTAAATGGGGTAGCGCGCATCGATCGGTACCATCCTTGAGCTTCTCCGACTTTCGGAAGGGTTAGGGTTAGGGTTAGGGATGAAAGCACATAGGAGAAAGAGATATTCTTGAATAACTTTTTTTGTGAAGGTCGGAGAGACTTGCAAGTAGGCTCTACCCCCACTAAATGGGGTAGCGCGCATCGATCGGTACCATCCTTGAGCTTCTCCGACTTTCGGAAGGGTTAGGGTTAGGGTTAGGGATGAAAGCACATAGGAGAAAGAGATATTCTTGAATAACTTTTTTTGTGAAGGTCGGAGAGACTTGGAAAGTGGTTGCATCTGGACTAATTTGGGTCCTGCAGATCGATTGGTACCATCCCCGAGCTTGTACGACCTTCGGAAGAGGTCGACCGACGAAATTCCCCCAAATCTGAGGAGATATTCTTGAATAACTTTTTTTGTGAAGGTCGGAGAGACTTGCAAGTAGGCTATACCCCCACTAAATGGGGTTGCGCGCATCGATCGGTACCATCCTTGAGCTTCTCCGACTTTCGGAAGGGATAGGGTTAGGGTTAGGGATGAAAGCACATAGGAGAAAGAGATATTCTTGAATAACTTTTTTTGTGAAGGTCGGAGAGACTTGGAAAGTGGTTGCATCTGGACTAATTTGGGTCCTGCGGATCGATTGGTACCATCCCCGAGCTTGTACGACCTTCGGAAGAGGTCGACCGACGAAATTCCCCCAAATCTGAGGAGATATTCTTGAATAACTTTTTTTGTGAAGGTCGGAGAGACTTGCAAGTAGGCTCTACCCCCACTAAATGGGGTTGCGCGCATCGATCGGTACCATCCTTGAGCTTCTCCGACTTTCGGAAGGGTTAGGGTTAGGGTTAGGGATGAAAGCACATAGGAGAAAGAGATATTCTTGAATAACTTTTTTCGTGAAGGTCGGAGAGACTTGCAAGTAGGCTCTACCCCCACTAAATGGGGTAGCGCGCATCGATCGGTACCATCCTTGAGCTTCTCCGACTTTCGGAAGGGTTAGGGTTAGGGTTAGGGATGAAAGCACATAGGAGAAAGAGATATTCTTGAATAACTTTTTTTGTGAAGGTCGGAGAGACTTGCAAGTAGGCTCTACCCCCACTAAATGGGGTTGCGCGCATCGATCGGTACCATCCTTGAGCTTCTCCGACTTTCGGAAGGGTTAGGGTTAGGGTTAGGGATGAAAGCACATAGGAGAAAGAGATATTCTTGAATAACTTTTTTTGTGAAGGTCGGAGAGACTTGGAAAGTGGTTGCATCTGGACTAATTTGGGTCCTGCGGATCGATTGGTACCATCCCCGAGCTTGTACGACCTTCGGAAGAGGTCGACCGACGAAATTCCCCCAAATCTGAGGAGATATTCTTGAATAACTTTTTTTGTGAAGGTCGGAGAGACTTGCAAGTAGGCTCTACCCCCACTAAATGGGGTAGCGCGCATCGATCGGTACCATCCTTGAGCTTCTCCGACTTTCGGAAGGGTTAGGGTTAGGGTTAGGGATGAAAGCACATAGGAGAAAGAGATATTCTTGAATAACTTTTTTTGTGAAGGTCGGAGAGACTTGCAAGTAGGCTCTACCCCCACTAAATGGGGTAGCGCACATCGATCGGTACCATCCTTGAGCTTCTCCGACTTTCGGAAGGGTTAGGGTTAGGGTTAGGGATGAAAGCACATAGGAGAAAGAGATATTCTTGAATAACTTTTTTTGTGAAGGTCGGAGAGACTTGGAAAGTGGTTGCATCTGGACTAATTTGGGTCCTGCGGATCGATTGGTACCATCCCCGAGCTTGTACGACCTTCGGAAGAGGTCGACCGACGAAATTCCCCCAAATCTGAGGAGATATTCTTGAATAACTTTTTTTGTGAAGGTCGGAGAGACTTGCAAGTAGGCTATACCCCCACTAAATGGGGTTGCGCGCATCGATCGGTACCATCCTTGAGCTTCTCCGACTTTCGGAAGGGATAGGGTTAGGGTTAGGGATGAAAGCACATAGGAGAAAGAGATATTCTTGAATAACTTTTTTTGTGAAGGTCGGAGAGACTTGGAAAGTGGTTGCATCTGGACTAATTTGGGTCCTGCGGATCGATTGGTACCATCCCCGAGCTTGTACGACCTTCGGAAGAGGTCAACCGACGAAATTCCCCCAAATCTGAGGAGATATTCTTGAATAACTTTTTTTGTGAAGGTCGGAGAGACTTGCAAGTAGGCTCTACCCCCACTAAATGGGGTAGCGCGCATCGATCGGTACCATCCTTGAGCTTCTCCGACTTTCGGAAGGGTTAGGGTTAGGGTTAGGGATGAAAGCACATAGGAGAAAGAGATATTCTTGAATAACTTTTTTTGTGAAGGTCGGAGAGACTTGGAAAGTGGTTGCATCTGGACTAATTTGGGTCCTGCGGATCGATTGGTACCATCCCCGAGCTTGTACGACCTTCGGAAGAGGTCGACCGACGAAATTCCCCCAAATCTGAGGAGATATTCTTGAATAACTTTTTTTGTGAAGGTCGGAGAGACTTGCAAGTAGGCTATACCCCCACTAAATGGGGTTGCGCGCATCGATCGGTACCATCCTTGAGCTTCTCCGACTTTCGGAAGGGATAGGGTTAGGGTTAGGGATGAAAGCACATAGGAGAAAGAGATATTCTTGAATAACTTTTTTTGTGAAGGTCGGAGAGACTTGAAAAGTGGTTGCATCTGGACTAATTTGGGTCCTGCGGATCGATTGGTACCATCCCCGAGCTTGTACGACCTTCGGAAGAGGTCGACCGACGAAATTCCCCCAAATCTGAGGAGATATTCTTGAATAACTTTTTTTGTGAAGGTCGGAGAGACTTGCAAGTAGGCTCTACCCCCACTAAATGGGGTAGCGCGCATCGATCGGTACCATCCTTGAGCTTCTCCGACTTTCGGAAGGGTTAGGGTTAGGGTTAGGGATGAAAGCACATAGGAGAAAGAGATATTCTTGAATAACTTTTTTTGTGAAGGTCGGAGAGACTTGGAAAGTGGTTGCATCTGGACTAATTTGGGTCCTGCGGATCGATTGGTACCATCCCCGAGCTTGTACGACCTTCGGAAGAGGTCGACCGACGAAATTCCCCCAAATCTGAGGAGATATTCTTGAATAACTTTTTTTGTGAAGGTCGGAGAGACTTGCAAGTAGGCTATACCCCCACTAAATGGGGTTGCGCGCATCGATCGGTACCATCCTTGAGCTTCTCCGACTTTCGGAAGGGATAGGGTTAGGGTTAGGGATGAAAGCACATAGGAGAAAGAGATATTCTTGAATAACTTTTTTTGTGAAGGTCGGAGAGACTTGGAAAGTGGTTGCATCTGGACTAATTTGGGTCCTGCGGATCGATTGGTACCATCCCCGAGCTTGTACGACCTTCGGAAGAGGTCGACCGACGAAATTCCCCCAAATCTGAGGAGATATTCTTGAATAACTTTTTTTGTGAAGGTCGGAGAGACTTGCAAGTAGGCTCTACCCCCACTAAATGGGGTAGCGCGCATCGATCGGTACCATCCTTGAGCTTCTCCGACTTTCGGAAGGGTTAGGGTTAGGGTTAGGGATGAAAGCACATAGGAGAAAGAGATATTCTTGAATAACTTTTTTTGTGAAGGTCGGAGAGACTTGCAAGTAGGCTCTACCCCCACTAAATGGGGTAGCGCACATCGATCGGTACCATCCTTGAGCTTCTCCGACTTTCGGAAGGGTTAGGGTTAGGGTTAGGGATGAAAGCACATAGGAGAAAGAGATATTCTTGAATAACTTTTTTTGTGAAGGTCGGAGAGACTTGGAAAGTGGTTGCATCTGGACTAATTTGGGTCCTGCGGATCGATTGGTACCATCCCCGAGCTTGTACGACCTTCGGAAGAGGTCGACCGACGAAATTCCCCCAAATCTGAGGAGATATTCTTGAATAACTTTTTTTGTGAAGGTCGGAGAGACTTGCAAGTAGGCTATACCCCCACTAAATGGGGTTGCGCGCATCGATCGGTACCATCCTTGAGCTTCTCCGACTTTCGGAAGGGATAGGGTTAGGGTTAGGGATGAAAGCACATAGGAGAAAGAGATATTCTTGAATAACTTTTTTTGTGAAGGTCGGAGAGACTTGAAAAGTGGTTGCATCTGGACTAATTTGGGTCCTGCGGATCGATTGGTACCATCCCCGAGCTTGTACGACCTTCGGAAGAGGTCGACCGACGAAATTCCCCCAAATCTGAGGAGATATTCTTGAATAACTTTTTTTGTGAAGGTCGGAGAGACTTGCAAGTAGGCTCTACCCCCACTAAATGGGGTAGCGCGCATCGATCGGTACCATCCTTGAGCTTCTCCGACTTTCGGAAGGGTTAGGGTTAGGGTTAGGGATGAAAGCACATAGGAGAAAGAGATATTCTTGAATAACTTTTTTTGTGAAGGTCGGAGAGACTTGGAAAGTGGTTGCATCTGGACTAATTTGGGTCCTGCGGATCGATTGGTACCATCCCCGAGCTTGTACGACCTTCGGAAGAGGTCGACCGACGAAATTCCCCCAAATCTGAGGAGATATTCTTGAATAACTTTTTTTGTGAAGGTCGGAGAGACTTGCAAGTAGGCTATACCCCCACTAAATGGGGTTGCGCGCATCGATCGGTACCATCCTTGAGCTTCTCCGACTTTCGGAAGGGATAGGGTTAGGGTTAGGGATGAAAGCACATAGGAGAAAGAGATATTCTTGAATAACTTTTTTTGTGAAGGTCGGAGAGACTTGGAAAGTGGTTGCATCTGGACTAATTTGGGTCCTGCGGATCGATTGGTACCATCCCCGAGCTTGTACGACCTTCGGAAGAGGTCGACCGACGAAATTCCCCCAAATCTGAGGAGATATTCTTGAATAACTTTTTTTGTGAAGGTCGGAGAGACTTGCAAGTAGGCTCTACCCCCACTAAATGGGGTAGCGCGCATCGATCGGTACCATCCTTGAGCTTCTCCGACTTTCGGAAGGGTTAGGGTTAGGGTTAGGGATGAAAGCACATAGGAGAAAGAGATATTCTTGAATAACTTTTTTTGTGAAGGTCGGAGAGACTTGCAAGTAGGCTCTACCCCCACTAAATGGGGTAGCGCACATCGATCGGTACCATCCTTGAGCTTCTCCGACTTTCGGAAGGGTTAGGGTTAGGGTTAGGGATGAAAGCACATAGGAGAAAGAGATATTCTTGAATAACTTTTTTTGTGAAGGTCGGAGAGACTTGGAAAGTGGTTGCATCTGGACTAATTTGGGTCCTGCGGATCGATTGGTACCATCCCCGAGCTTGTACGACCTTCGGAAGAGGTCGACCGACGAAATTCCCCCAAATCTGAGGAGATATTCTTGAATAACTTTTTTTGTGAAGGTCGGAGAGACTTGCAAGTAGGCTATACCCCCACTAAATGGGGTTGCGCGCATCGATCGGTACCATCCTTGAGCTTCTCCGACTTTCGGAAGGGATAGGGTTAGGGTTAGGGATGAAAGCACATAGGAGAAAGAGATATTCTTGAATAACTTTTTTTGTGAAGGTCGGAGAGACTTGAAAAGTGGTTGCATCTGGACTAATTTGGGTCCTGCGGATCGATTGGTACCATCCCCGAGCTTGTACGACCTTCGGAAGAGGTCGACCGACGAAATTCCCCCAAATCTGAGGAGATATTCTTGAATAACTTTTTTTGTGAAGGTCGGAGAGACTTGCAAGTAGGCTCTACCCCCACTAAATGGGGTAGCGCGCATCGATCGGTACCATCCTTGAGCTTCTCCGACTTTCGGAAGGGTTAGGGTTAGGGTTAGGGATGAAAGCACATAGGAGAAAGAGATATTCTTGAATAACTTTTTTTGTGAAGGTCGGAGAGACTTGGAAAGTGGTTGCATCTGGACTAATTTGGGTCCTGCGGATCGATTGGTACCATCTCCGAGCTTGTACGACCTTCGGAAGAGGTCGACCGACGAAATTCCCCCAAATCTGAGGAGATATTCTTGAATAACTTTTTTTGTGAAGGTCGGAGAGACTTGCAAGTAGGCTATACCCCCACTAAATGGGGTTGCGCGCATCGATCGGTACCATCCTTGAGCTTCTCCGACTTTCGGAAGGGATAGGGTTAGGGTTAGGGATGAAAGCACATAGGAGAAAGAGATATTCTTGAATAACTTTTTTTTTGAAGGTCGGAGAGACTTGGAAAGTGGTTGCATCTGGACTAATTTGGGTCCTGCGGATCGATTGGTACCATCCCCGAGCTTGTACGACCTTCGGAAGAGGTCGACCGACGAAATTCCCCCAAATCTGAGGAGATATTCTTGAATAACTTTTTTTGTGAAGGTCGGAGAGACTTGCAAGTAGGCTCTACCCCCACTAAATGGGGTTGCGCGCATCGATCGGTACCATCCTTGAGCTTCTCCGACTTTCGGAAGGGTTAGGGTTAGGGTTAGGGATGAAAGCACATAGGAGAAAGAGATATTCTTGAATAACTTTTTTTGTGAAGGTCGGAGAGACTTGCAAGTAGGCTCTACCCCCACTAAATGGGGTAGCGCGCATCGATCGGTACCATCCTTGAGCTTCTCCGACTTTCGGAAGGGTTAGGGTTAGGGTTAGGGATGAAAGCACATAGGAGAAAGAGATATTCTTGAATAACTTTTTTTGTGAAGGTCGGAGAGACTTGCAAGTAGGCTCTACCCCCACTAAATGGGGTTGCGCGCATCGATCGGTACCATCCTTGAGCTTCTCCGACTTTCGGAAGGGTTAGGGTTAGGGTTAGGGATGAAAGCACATAGGAGAAAGAGATATTCTTGAATAACTTTTTTTGTGAAGGTCGGAGAGACTTGGAAAGTGGTTGCATCTGGACTAATTTGGGTCCTGCAGATCGATTGGTACCATCCCCGAGCTTGTACGACCTTCGGAAGAGGTCGACCGACGAAATTCCCCCAAATCTGAGGAGATATTCTTGAATAACTTTTTTTGTGAAGGTCGGAGAGACTTGCAAGTAGGCTCTACCCCCACTAAATGGGGTAGCGCACATCGATCGGTACCATCCTTGAGCTTATCCGACTTTCGGAAGGGTTAGGGTTAGGGTTAGGGATGAAAGCACATAGGAGAAAGAGATATTCTTGAATAACTTTTTTTGTGAAGGTCGGAGAGACTTGCAAGTAGGCTCTACCCCCACTAAATGGGGTAGCGCACATCGATCGGTACCATCCTTGAGCTTCTCCGACTTTCGGAAGGGTTAGGGTTAGGGTTAGGGATGAAAGCACATAGGAGAAAGAAATATTCTTGAATAACTTTTTTTGTGAAGGTCGGAGAGACTTGGAAAGTGGTTGCATCTGGACTAATTTGGGTCCTGCGGATCGATTGGTACCATCCCCGAGCTTGTACGACCTTCGGAAGAGGTCGACCGACGAAATTCCCCCAAATCTGAGGAGATATTCTTGAATAACTTTTTTTGTGAAGGTCGGAGAGACTTGCAAGTAGGCTATACCCCCACTAAATGGGGTTGCGCGCATCGATCGGTACCATCCTTGAGCTTCTCCGACTTTCGGAAGGGATAGGGTTAGGGTTAGGGATGAAAGCACATAGGAGAAAGAGATATTCTTGAATAACTTTTTTTGTGAAGGTCGGAGAGACTTGCAAGTAGGCTCTACCCCCACTAAATGGGGTAGCGCGCATCGATCGGTACCATCCTTGAGCTTCTCCGACTTTCAGAAGGGTTAGGGTTAGGGTTAGGGATGAAAGCACATAGGAGAAAGAGATATTCTTGAATAACTTTTTTTGTGAAGGTCGGAGAGACTTGCAAGTAGGCTCTACCCCCACTAAATGGGGTAGCGCGCATCGATCGGTACCATCCTTGAGCTTCTCCGACTTTCGGAAGGGTTAGGGTTAGGGTTAGGGATGAAAGCACATAGGAGAAAGAGATATTCTTGAATAACTTTTTTTGTGAAGGTCGGAGAGACTTGGAAAGTGGTTGCATCTGGACTAATTTGGGTCCTGCGGATCGATTGGTACCATCCCCGAGCTTGTACGACCTTCGAAAGAGGTCGACCGACGAAATTCCCCCAAATCTGAGGAGATATTCTTGAATAACTTTTTTTGTGAAGGTCGGAGAGACTTGCAAGTAGGCTATACCCCCACTAAATGGGGTTGCGCGCATCGATCGGTACCATCCTTGAGCTTCTCCGACTTTTGGAAGGGATAGGGTTAGGGTTAGGGATGAAAGCACATAGGAGAAAGAGATATTCTTGAATAACTTTTTTTGTGAAGGTCGGAGAGACTTGGAAAGTGGTTGCATCTGGACTATATTGGGTCCTGCAGATCGATTGGTACCATCCCCGAGCTTGTACGACCTTCGGAAGAGGTCGACCGACGAAATTCCCCCAAATCTGAGGAGATATTCTTGAATAACTTTTTTTGTGAAGGTCGGAGAGACTTGCAAGTAGGCTTTACCCCCACTAAATGGGGTTGCGCGCATCGATCGGTACCATCCTTGAGCTTCTCCGACTTTCGGAAGGGTTAGGGTTAGGGTTAGGGATGAAAGCACATAGGAGAAAGAGATATTCTTGAATAACTTTTTTTGTGAAGGTCGGAGAGACTTGCAAGTAGGCTCTACCCCCACTAAATGGGGTAGCGCGCATCGATCGGTACCATCCTTGAGCTTCTCCGACTTTCGGAAGGGTTAGGGTTAGGGTTAGGGATGAAAGCACATAGGAGAAAGAGATATTCTTGAATAACTTTTTTTGTGAAGGTCGGAGAGACTTGGAAAGTGGTTGCATCTGGACTAATTTGGGTCCTGCGGATCGATTGGTACCATCCCCGAGCTTGTACGACCTTCGGAAGAGGTCGACCGACGAAATTCCCCCAAATCTGAGGAGATATTCTTGAATAACTTTTTTTGTGAAGGTCGGAGAGACTTGCAAGTAGGCTCTACCCCCACTAAATGGGGTAGCGCGCATCGATCGGTACCATCCTTGAGCTTCTCCGACTTTCGGAAGGGTTAGGGTTAGGGTTAGGGATGAAAGCACATAGGAGAAAGAGATATTCTTGAATAACTTTTTTTGTGAAGGTCGGAGAGACTTGCAAGTAGGCTCTACCCCCACTAAATGGGGTAGCGCACATCGATCGGTACCATCCTTGAGCTTCTCCGACTTTCGGAAGGGTTAGGGTTAGGGTTAGGGTTAGGGATGAAAGCACATAGGAGAAAGAGATATTCTTGAATAACTTTTTTTGTGAAGGTCGGAGAGACTTGGAAAGTGGTTGCATCTGGACTAATTTGGGTCCTGCGGATCGATTGGTACCATCCCCGAGCTTGTACGACCTTCGGAAGAGGTCGACCGACGAAATTCCCCCAAATCTGAGGAGATATTCTTGAATAACTTTTTTTGTGAAGGTCGGAGAGACTTGCAAGTAGGCTATACCCCCACTAAATGGGGTTGCGCGCATCGATCGGTACCATCCTTGAGCTTCTCCGACTTTCGGAAGGGATAGGGTTAGGGTTAGGGATGAAAGCACATAGGAGAAAGAGATATTCTTGAATAACTTTTTTTGTGAAGGTCGGAGAGACTTGGAAAGTGGTTGCATCTGGACTAATTTGGGTCCTGCGGATCGATTGGTACCATCCCCGAGCTTGTACGACCTTCGGAAGAGGTCGACCGACGAAATTCCCCCAAATCTGAGGAGATATTCTTGAATAACTTTTTTTGTGAAGGTCGGAGAGACTTGCAAGTAGGCTCTACCCCCACTAAATGGGGTAGCGCGCATCGATCGGTACCATCCTTGAGCTTCTCCGACTTTCGGAAGGGTTAGGGTTAGGGATGAAAGCACATAGGAGAAAGAGATATTCTTGAATAACTTTTTTTGTGAAGGTCGGAGAGACTTGCAAGTAGGCTCTACCCCCACTAAATGGGGTAGCGCACATCGATCAGTACCATCCTTGAGCTTCTCCGACTTTCGGAAGGGTTAGGGTTAGGGTTAGGGATGAAAGCACATAGGAGAAAGAGATATTCTTGAATAACTTTTTTTGTGAAGGTCGGAGAGACTTGGAAAGTGGTTGCATCTGGACTAATTTGGGTCCTGCGGATCGATTGGTACCATCCCCGAGCTTGTACGACCTTCGGAAGAGGTCGACCGACGAAATTCCCCCAAATCTGAGGAGATATTCTTGAATAACTTTTTTTGTGAAGGTCGGAGAGACTTGCAAGTAGGCTCTACCCCCACTAAATGGGGTAGCGCGCATCGATCAGTACCATCCTTGAGCTTCTCCGACTTTCGGAAGGGTTAGGGTTAGGGTTAGGGATGAAAGCACATAGGAGAAAGAGATATTCTTGAATAACTTTTTTTGTGAAGGTCGGAGAGACTTGCAAGTAGGCTCTACCCCCACTAAATGGGGTAGCGCGCATCGATCGGTACCATCCTTGAGCTTCTCCGACTTTCGGAAGGGTTAGGGTTAGGGTTAGGGATGAAAGCACATAGGAGAAAGAGATATTCTTGAATAACTTTTTTTGTGAAGGTCGGAGAGACTTGGAAAGTGGTTGCATCTGGACTAATTTGGGTCCTGCGGATCGATTGGTACCATCCCCGAGCTTGTACGACCTTCGGAAGAGGTCGACCGACGAAATTCCCCCAAATCTGAGGAGATATTCTTGAATAACTTTTTTTGTGAAGGTCGGAGAGACTTGCAAGTAGGCTATACCCCCACTAAATGGGGTTGCGCGCATCGATCGGTACCATCCTTGAGCTTCTCCGACTTTCGGAAGGGATAGGGTTAGGGTTAGGGATGAAAGCACATAGGAGAAAGAGATATTCTTGAATAACTTTTTTTGTGAAGGTCGGAGAGACTTGGAAAGTGGTTGCATCTGGACTAATTTGGGTCCTGCGGATCGATTGGTACCATCCCCGAGCTTGTACGACCTTCGGAAGAGGTCGACCGACGAAATTCCCCCAAATCTGAGGAGATATTCTTGAATAACTTTTTTTGTGAAGGTCGGAGAGACTTGCAAGTAGGCTCTACCCCCACTAAATGGGGTTGCGCGCATCGATCGGTACCATCCTTGAGCTTCTCCGACTTTCGGAAGGGTTAGGGTTAGGGTTAGGGATGAAAGCACATAGGAGAAAGAGATATTCTTGAATAACTTTTTTTGTGAAGGTCGGAGAGACTTGCAAGTAGGCTCTACCCCCACTAAATGGGGTAGCGCGCATCGATCGGTACCATCCTTGAGCTTCTCCGACTTTCGGAAGGGTTAGGGTTAGGGTTAGGGATGAAAGCACATAGGAGAAAGAGATATTCTTGAATAACTTTTTTTGTGAAGGTCGGAGAGACTTGCAAGTAGGCTCTACCCCCACTAAATGGGGTTGCGCGCATCGATCGGTACCATCCTTGAGCTTCTCCGACTTTCGGAAGGGTTAGGGTTAGGGTTAGGGATGAAAGCACATAGGAGAAAGAGATATTCTTGAATAACTTTTTTTGTGAAGGTCGGAGAGACTTGGAAAGTGGTTGCATCTGGACTAATTTGGGTCCTGCGGATCGATTGGTACCATCCCCGAGCTTGTACGACCTTCGGAAGAGGTCGACCGACGAAATTCCCCCAAATCTGAGGAGATATTCTTGAATAACTTTTTTTGTGAAGGTCGGAGAGACTTGCAAGTAGGCTCTACCCCCACTAAATGGGGTAGCGCGCATCGATCGGTACCATCCTTGAGCTTCTCCGACTTTCGGAAGGGTTAGGGTTAGGGTTAGGGATGAAAGCACATAGGAGAAAGAGATATTCTTGAATAACTTTTTTTGTGAAGGTCGGAGAGACTTGCAAGTAGGCTCTACCCCCACTAAATGGGGTAGCGCACATCGATCGGTACCATCCTTGAGCTTCTCCGACTTTCGGAAGGGTTAGGGTTAGGGTTAGGGATGAAAGCACATAGGAGAAAGAGATATTCTTGAATAACTTTTTTTGTGAAGGTCGGAGAGACTTGGAAAGTGGTTGCATCTGGACTAATTTGGGTCCTGCGGATCGATTGGTACCATCCCCGAGCTTGTACGACCTTCGGAAGAGGTCGACCGACGAAATTCCCCCAAATCTGAGGAGATATTCTTGAATAACTTTTTTTGTGAAGGTCGGAGAGACTTGCAAGTAGGCTATACCCCCACTAAATGGGGTTGCGCGCATCGATCGGTACCATCCTTGAGCTTCTCCGACTTTCGGAAGGGATAGGGTTAGGGTTAGGGATGAAAGCACATAGGAGAAAGAGATATTCTTGAATAACTTTTTTTGTGAAGGTCGGAGAGACTTGGAAAGTGGTTGCATCTGGACTAATTTGGGTCCTGCGGATCGATTGGTACCATCCCCGAGCTTGTACGACCTTCGGAAGAGGTCGACCGACGAAATTCCCCCAAATCTGAGGAGATATTCTTGAATAACTTTTTTTGTGAAGGTCGGAGAGACTTGCAAGTAGGCTCTACCCCCACTAAATGGGGTAGCGCGCATCGATTGGTACCATCCTTGAGCTTCTCCGACTTTCGGAAGGGTTAGGGTTAGGGTTAGGGATGAAAGCACATAGGAGAAAGAGATATTCTTGAATAACTTTTTTTGTGAAGGTCGGAGAGACTTGCAAGTAGGCTCTACCCCCACTAAATGGGGTAGCGCACATCGATCAGTACCATCCTTGAGCTTCTCCGACTTTCGGAAGGGTTAGGGTTAGGGTTAGGGATGAAAGCACATAGGAGAAAGAGATATTCTTGAATAACTTTTTTTGTGAAGGTCGGAGAGACTTGGAAAGTGGTTGCATCTGGACTAATTTGGGTCCTGCGGATCGATTGGTACCATCCCCGAGCTTGTACGACCTTTGGAAGAGGTCGACCGACGAAATTCCCCCAAATCTGAGGAGATATTCTTGAATAACTTTTTTTGTGAAGGTCGGAGAGACTTGCAAGTAGGCTATACCCCCACTAAATGGGGTTGCGCGCATCGATCGGTACCATCCTTGAGCTTCTCCGACTTTCGGAAGGGATAGGGTTAGGGTTAGGGATGAAAGCACATAGGAGAAAGAGATATTCTTGAATAACTTTTTTTGTGAAGGTCGGAGAGACTTGGAAAGTGGTTGCATCTGGACTAATTTGGGTCCTGCGGATCGATTGGTACTATCCCCGAGCTTGTACGACCTTCGGAAGAGGTCGACCGACGAAATTCCCCCAAATCTGAGGAGATATTCTTGAATAACTTTTTTTGTGAAGGTCGGAGAGACTTGCAAGTAGGCTCTACCCCCACTAAATGGGGTAGCGCGCATCGATCGGTACCATCCTTGAGCTTCTCCGACTTTCGGAAGGGTTAGGGTTAGGGTTAGGGATGAAAGCACATAGGAGAAAGAGATATTCTTGAATAACTTTTTTTGTGAAGGTCGGAGAGACTTGCAAGTAGGCTCTACCCCCACTAAATGGGGTAGCGCACATCGATCGGTACCATCCTTGAGCTTCTCCGACTTTCGGAAGGGTTAGGGTTAGGGTTAGGGATGAAAGCACATAGGAGAAAGAGATATTCTTGAATAACTTTTTTTGTGAAGGTCGGAGAGACTTGGAAAGTGGTTGCATCTGGACTAATTTGGGTCCTGCGGATCGATTGGTACCATCCCCGAGCTTGTACGACCTTCGGAAGAGGTCGACCGACGAAATTCCCCCAAATCTGAGGAGATATTCTTGAATAACTTTTTTTGTGAAGGTCGGAGAGACTTGCAAGTAGGCTATACCCCCACTAAATGGGGTTGCGCGCATCGATCGGTACCATCCTTGAGCTTCTCCGACTTTCGGAAGGGATAGGGTTAGGGTTAGGGATGAAAGCACATAGGAGAAAGAGATATTCTTGAATAACTTTTTTTGTGAAGGTCGGAGAGACTTGGAAAGTGGTTGCATCTGGACTAATTTGGGTCCTGCGGATCGATTGGTACCATCCCCGAGCTTGTACGACCTTCGGAAGAGGTCGACCGACGAAATTCCCCCAAATCTGAGGAGATATTCTTGAATAACTTTTTTTGTGAAGGTCGGAGAGACTTGCAAGTAGGCTCTACCCCCACTAAATGGGGTAGCGCGCATCGATCGGTACCATCCTTGAGCTTCTCCGACTTTCGGAAGGGTTAGGGTTAGGGATGAAAGCACATAGGAGAAAGAGATATTCTTGAATAACTTTTTTTGTGAAGGTCGGAGAGACTTGCAAGTAGGCTCTACCCCCACTAAATGGGGTAGCGCACATCGATCAGTACCATCCTTGAGCTTCTCCGACTTTCGGAAGGGTTAGGGTTAGGGTTAGGGATGAAAGCACATAGGAGAAAGAGATATTCTTGAATAACTTTTTTTGTGAAGGTCGGAGAGACTTGGAAAGTGGTTGCATCTGGACTAATTTGGGTCCTGCGGATCGATTGGTACCATCCCCGAGCTTGTACGACCTTCGGAAAAGGTCGACCGACGAAATTCCCCCAAATCTGAGGAGATATTCTTGAATAACTTTTTTTGTGAAGGTCGGAGAGACTTGCAAGTAGGCTATACCCCCACTAAATGGGGTTGCGCGCATCGATCGGTACCATCCTTGAGCTTCTCCGACTTTCGGAAGGGATAGGGTTAGGGTTAGGGATGAAAGCACATAGGAGAAAGAGATATTCTTGAATAACTTTTTTTGTGAAGGTCGGAGAGACTTGGAAAGTGGTTGCATCTGGACTAATTTGGGTCCTGCAGATCGATTGGTACCATCCCCGAGCTTGTACGACCTTCGGAAGAGGTCGACCGACGAAATTCCCCCAAATCTGAGGAGATATTCTTGAATAACTTTTTTTGTGAAGGTCGGAGAGACTTGCAAGTAGGCTCTACCCCCACTAAATGGGGTAGCGCGCATCGATCGGTACCATCCTTGAGCTTCTCCGACTTTCGGAAGGGTTAGGGTTAGGGTTAGGGATGAAAGCACATAGGAGAAAGAGATATTCTTGAATAACTTTTTTTGTGAAGGTCGGAGAGACTTGCAAGTAGGCTCTACCCCCACTAAATGGGGTAGCGCACATCGATCGGTACCATCCTTGAGCTTCTCCGACTTTCGGAAGGGTTAGGGTTAGGGTTAGGGATGAAAGCACATAGGAGAAAGAGATATTCTTGAATAACTTTTTTTGTGAAGGTCGGAGAGACTTGGAAAGTGGTTGCATCTGGACTAATTTGGGTCCTGCGGATCGATTGGTACCATCCCCGAGCTTGTACGACCTTCGGAAGAGGTCGACCGACGAAATTCCCCCAAATCTGAGGAGATATTCTTGAATAACTTTTTTTGTGAAGGTCGGAGAGACTTGCAAGTAGGCTATACCCCCACTAAATGGGGTTGCGCGCATCGATCGGTACCATCCTTGAGCTTCTCCGACTTTCGGAAGGGATAGGGTTAGGGTTAGGGATGAAAGCACATAGGAGAAAGAGATATTCTTGAATAACTTTTTTTGTGAAGGTCGGAGAGACTTGGAAAGTGGTTGCATCTGGACTAATTTGGGTCCTGCGGATCGATTGGTACCATCCCCGAGCTTGTACGACCTTCGGAAGAGGTCGACCGACGAAATTCCCCCAAATCTGAGGAGATATTCTTGAATAACTTTTTTTGTGAAGGTCGGAGAGACTTGCAAGTAGGCTCTACCCCCACTAAATGGGGTAGCGCGCATCGATCGGTACCATCCTTGAGCTTCTCCGACTTTCGGAAGGGTTAGGGTTAGGGTTAGGGATGAAAGCACATAGGAGAAAGAGATATTCTTGAATAACTTTTTTTGTGAAGGTCGGAGAGACTTGCAAGTAGGCTCTACCCCCACTAAATGGGGTAGCGCACATCGATCAGTACCATCCTTGAGCTTCTCCGACTTTCGGAAGGGTTAGGGTTAGGGTTAGGGATGAAAGCACATAGGAGAAAGAGATATTCTTGAATAACTTTTTTTGTGAAGGTCGGAGAGACTTGGAAAGTGGTTGCATCTGGACTAATTTGGGTCCTGCGGATCGATTGGTACCATCCCCGAGCTTGTACGACCTTCGGAAAAGGTCGACCGACGAAATTCCCCCAAATCTGAGGAGATATTCTTGAATAACTTTTTTTGTGAAGGTCGGAGAGACTTGCAAGTAGGCTATACCCCCACTAAATGGGGTTGCGCGCATCGATCGGTACCATCCTTGAGCTTCTCCGACTTTCGGAAGGGATAGGGTTAGGGTTAGGGATGAAAGCACATAGGAGAAAGAGATATTCTTGAATAACTTTTTTTGTGAAGGTCGGAGAGACTTGGAAAGTGGTTGCATCTGGACTAATTTGGGTCCTGCGGATCGATTGGTACCATCCCCGAGCTTGTACGACCTTCGGAAGAGGTCGACCGACGAAATTCCCCCAAATCTGAGGAGATATTCTTGAATAACTTTTTTTGTGAAGGTCGGAGAGACTTGCAAGTAGGCTATACCCCCACTAAATGGGGTTGCGCGCATCGATCGGTACCATCCTTGAGCTTCTCCGACTTTCGGAAGGGATAGGGTTAGGGTTAGGGATGAAAGCACATAGGAGAAAGAGATATTCTTGAATAACTTTTTTTGTGAAGGTCGGAGAGACTTGGAAAGTGGTTGCATCTGGACTAATTTGGGTCCTGCGGATCGATTGGTACCATCCCCGAGCTTGTACGACCTTCGGAAGAGGTCGACCGACGAAATTCCCCCAAATCTGAGGAGATATTCTTGAATAACTTTTTTTGTGAAGGTCGGAGAGACTTGCAAGTAGGCTCTACCCCCACTAAATGGGGTAGCGCGCATCGATCGGTACCATCCTTGAGCTTCTCCGACTTTCGGAAGGGTTAGGGTTAGGGTTAGGGATGAAAGCACATAGGAGAAAGAGATATTCTTGAATAACTTTTTTTGTGAAGGTCGGAGAGACTTGCAAGTAGGCTCTACCCCCACTAAATGGGGTAGCGCACATCGATCAGTACCATCCTTGAGCTTCTCCGACTTTCGGAAGGGTTAGGGTTAGGGTTAGGGATGAAAGCACATAGGAGAAAGAGATATTCTTGAATAACTTTTTTTGTGAAGGTCGGAGAGACTTGGAAAGTGGTTGCATCTGGACTAATTTGGGTCCTGCGGATCGATTGGTACCATCCCCGAGCTTGTACGACCTTCGGAAAAGGTCGACCGACGAAATTCCCCCAAATCTGAGGAGATATTCTTGAATAACTTTTTTTGTGAAGGTCGGAGAGACTTGCAAGTAGGCTATACCCCCACTAAATGGGGTTGCGCGCATCGATCGGTACCATCCTTGAGCTTCTCCGACTTTCGGAAGGGATAGGGTTAGGGTTAGGGATGAAAGCACATAGGAGAAAGAGATATTCTTGAATAACTTTTTTTGTGAAGGTCGGAGAGACTTGGAAAGTGGTTGCATCTGGACTAATTTGGGTCCTGCGGATCGATTGGTACCATCCCCGAGCTTGTACGACCTTCGGAAGAGGTCGACCGACGAAATTCCCCCAAATCTGAGGAGATATTCTTGAATAACTTTTTTTGTGAAGGTCGGAGAGACTTGCAAGTAGGCTCTACCCCCACTAAATGGGGTAGCGCGCATCGATCGGTACCATCCTTGAGCTTCTCCGACTTTCGGAAGGGTTAGGGTTAGGGTTAGGGATGAAAGCACATAGGAGAAAGAGATATTCTTGAATACCTTTTTTTGTGAAGGTCGGAGAGACTTGCAAGTAGGCTCTACCCCCACTAAATGGGGTAGCGCACATCGATCGGTACCATCCTTGAGCTTCTCCGACTTTCGGAAGGGTTAGGGTTAGGGTTAGGGATGAAAGCACATAGGAGAAAGAGATATTCTTGAATAACTTTTTTTGTGAAGGTCGGAGAGACTTGGAAAGTGGTTGCATCTGGACTAATTTGGGTCCTGCGGATCGATTGGTACCATCCCCGAGCTTGTACGACCTTCGGAAGAGGTCGACCGACGAAATTCCCCCAAATCTGAGGAGATATTCTTGAATAACTTTTTTTGTGAAGGTCGGAGAGACTTGCAAGTAGGCTATACCCCCACTAAATGGGGTTGCGCGCATCGATCGGTACCATCCTTGAGCTTCTCCGACTTTCGGAAGGGATAGGGTTAGGGTTAGGGATGAAAGCACATAGGAGAAAGAGATATTCTTGAATAACTTTTTTTGTGAAGGTCGGAGAGACTTGGAAAGTGGTTGCATCTGGACTAATTTGGGTCCTGCGGATCGATTGGTACCATCCCCGAGCTTGTACGACCTTCGGAAGAGGTCGACCGACGAAATTCCCCCAAATCTGAGGAGATATTCTTGAATAACTTTTTTTGTGAAGGTCGGAGAGACTTGCAAGTAGGCTATACCCCCACTAAATGGGGTTGCGCGCATCGATCGGTACCATCCTTGAGCTTCTCCGACTTTCGGAAGGGATAGGGTTAGGGTTAGGGATGAAAGCACATAGGAGAAAGAGATATTCTTGAATAACTTTTTTTGTGAAGGTCGGAGAGACTTGGAAAGTGGTTGCATCTGGACTAATTTGGGTCCTGCGGATCGATTGGTACCATCCCCGAGCTTGTACGACCTTCGGAAGAGGTCGACCGACGAAATTCCCCCAAATCTGAGGAGATATTCTTGAATAACTTTTTTTGTGAAGGTCGGAGAGACTTGCAAGTAGGCTCTACCCCCACTAAATGGGGTAGCGCGCATCGATCGGTACCATCCTTGAGCTTCTCCGACTTTCGGACGGGTTAGGGTTAGGGTTAGGGATGAAAGCACATAGGAGAAAGAGATATTCTTGAATAACTTTTTTTGTGAAGGTCGGAGAGACTTGCAAGTAGGCTCTACCCCCACTAAATGGGGTAGCGCGCATCGATCGGTACCATCCTTGAGCTTCTCCGACTTTTGGAAGGGTTAGGGTTAGGGTTAGGGATGAAAGCACATAGGAGAAAGAGATATTCTTGAATAACTTTTTTTGTGAAGGTCGGAGAGACTTGCAAGTAGGCTCTACCCCCACTAAATGGGGTAGCGCGCATCGATCGGTACCATCCTTGAGCTTCTCCGACTTTCGGAAGGGTTAGGGTTAGGGTTAGGGATGAAAGCACATAGGAGAAAGAGATATTCTTGAATAACTTTTTTTGTGAAGGTCGGAGAGACTTGCAAGTAGGCTCTACCCCCACTAAATGGGGTAGCGCGCATCGATCGGTACCATCCTTGAGCTTCTCCGACTTTCGAAAGGGTTAGGGTTAGGGTTAGGGATGAAAGCACATAGGAGAAAGAGATATTCTTGAATAACTTTTTTTGTGAAGGTCGGAGAGACTTGCAAGTAGGCTCTACCCCCACTAAATGGGGTAGCGCGCATCGATCGGTACCATCCTTGAGCTTCTCCGACTTTCGGAAGGGTTAGGGTTAGGGTTAGGGATGAAAGCACATAGGAGAAAGAGATATTCTTGAATAACTTTTTTTGTGAAGGTCGGAGAGACTTGGAAAGTGGTTGCATCTGGACTAATTTGGGTCCTGCGGATCGATTGGTACCATCCCCGAGCTTGTACGACCTTCGGAAGAGGTCGACCGACGAAATTCCCCCAAATCTGAGGAGATATTCTTGAATAACTTTTTTTGTGAAGGTCGGAGAGACTTGCAAGTAGGCTATACCCCCACTAAATGGGGTTGCGCGCATCGATCGGTACCATCCTTGAGCTTCTCCGACTTTCGGAAGGGATAGGGTTAGGGTTAGGGATGAAAGCACATAGGAGAAAGAGATATTCTTGAATAACTTTTTTTGTGAAGGTCGGAGAGACTTGGAAAGTGGTTGCATCTGGACTAATTTGGGTCCTGCGGATCGATTGGTACCATCCCCGAGCTTGTACGACCTTCGGAAGAGGTCGACCGACGAAATTCCCCCAAATCTGAGGAGATATTCTTGAATAACTTTTTTTGTGAAGGTCGGAGAGACTTGCAAGTAGGCTCTACCCCCACTAAATGGGGTAGCGCGCATCGATCGGTACCATCCTTGAGCTTCTCCGACTTTCGGAAGGGTTAGGGTTAGGGTTAGGGATGAAAGCACATAGGAGAAAGAGATATTCTTGAATAACTTTTTTTGTGAAGGTCGGAGAGACTTGCAAGTAGGCTCTACCCCCACTAAATGGGGTAGCGCACATCGATCGGTACCATCCTTGAGCTTCTCCGACTTTCGGAAGGGTTAGGGTTAGGGTTAGGGATGAAAGCACATAGGAGAAAGAGATATTCTTGAATAACTTTTTTTGTGAAGGTCGGAGAGACTTGGAAAGTGGTTGCATCTGGACTAATTTGGGTCCTGCGGATCGATTGGTACCATCCCCGAGCTTGTACGACCTTCGGAAGAGGTCGACCGACGAAATTCCCCCAAATCTGAGGAGATATTCTTGAATAACTTTTTTTGTGAAGGTCGGAGAGACTTGCAAGTAGGCTATACCCCCACTAAATGGGGTTGCGCGCATCGATCGGTACCATCCTTGAGCTTCTCCGACTTTCGGAAGGGATAGGGTTAGGGTTAGGGATGAAAGCACATAGGAGAAAGAGATATTCTTGAATAACTTTTTTTGTGAAGGTCGGAGAGACTTGAAAAGTGGTTGCATCTGGACTAATTTGGGTCCTGCGGATCGATTGGTACCATCCCCGAGCTTGTACGACCTTCGGAAGAGGTCGACCGACGAAATTCCCCCAAATCTGAGGAGATATTCTTGAATAACTTTTTTTGTGAAGGTCGGAGAGACTTGCAAGTAGGCTCTACCCCCACTAAATGGGGTAGCGCGCATCGATCGGTACCATCCTTGAGCTTCTCCGACTTTCGGAAGGGTTAGGGTTAGGGTTAGGGATGAAAGCACATAGGAGAAAGAGATATTCTTGAATAACTTTTTTTGTGAAGGTCGGAGAGACTTGGAAAGTGGTTGCATCTGGACTAATTTGGGTCCTGCGGATCGATTGGTACCATCCCCGAGCTTGTACGACCTTCGGAAGAGGTCGACCGACGAAATTCCCCCAAATCTGAGGAGATATTCTTGAATAACTTTTTTTGTGAAGGTCGGAGAGACTTGCAAGTAGGCTATACCCCCACTAAATGGGGTTGCGCGCATCGATCGGTACCATCCTTGAGCTTCTCCGACTTTCGGAAGGGATAGGGTTAGGGTTAGGGATGAAAGCACATAGGAGAAAGAGATATTCTTGAATAACTTTTTTTGTGAAGGTCGGAGAGACTTGGAAAGTGGTTGCATCTGGACTAATTTGGGTCCTGCGGATCGATTGGTACCATCCCCGAGCTTGTACGACCTTCGGAAGAGGTCGACCGACGAAATTCCCCCAAATCTGAGGAGATATTCTTGAATAACTTTTTTTGTGAAGGTCGGAGAGACTTGCAAGTAGGCTCTACCCCCACTAAATGGGGTAGCGCGCATCGATCGGTACCATCCTTGAGCTTCTCCGACTTTCGGAAGGGTTAGGGTTAGGGTTAGGGATGAAAGCACATAGGAGAAAGAGATATTCTTGAATAACTTTTTTTGTGAAGGTCGGAGAGACTTGCAAGTAGGCTCTACCCCCACTAAATGGGGTAGCGCACATCGATCGGTACCATCCTTGAGCTTCTCCGACTTTCGGAAGGGTTAGGGTTAGGGTTAGGGATGAAAGCACATAGGAGAAAGAGATATTCTTGAATAACTTTTTTTGTGAAGGTCGGAGAGACTTGGAAAGTGGTTGCATCTGGACTAATTTGGGTCCTGCGGATCGATTGGTACCATCCCCGAGCTTGTACGACCTTCGGAAGAGGTCGACCGACGAAATTCCCCCAAATCTGAGGAGATATTCTTGAATAACTTTTTTTGTGAAGGTCGGAGAGACTTGCAAGTAGGCTATACCCCCACTAAATGGGGTTGCGCGCATCGATCGGTACCATCCTTGAGCTTCTCCGACTTTCGGAAGGGATAGGGTTAGGGTTAGGGATGAAAGCACATAGGAGAAAGAGATATTCTTGAATAACTTTTTTTGTGAAGGTCGGAGAGACTTGAAAAGTGGTTGCATCTGGACTAATTTGGGTCCTGCGGATCGATTGGTACCATCCCCGAGCTTGTACGACCTTCGGAAGAGGTCGACCGACGAAATTCCCCCAAATCTGAGGAGATATTCTTGAATAACTTTTTTTGTGAAGGTCGGAGAGACTTGCAAGTAGGCTCTACCCCCACTAAATGGGGTAGCGCGCATCGATCGGTACCATCCTTGAGCTTCTCCGACTTTCGGAAGGGTTAGGGTTAGGGTTAGGGATGAAAGCACATAGGAGAAAGAGATATTCTTGAATAACTTTTTTTGTGAAGGTCGGAGAGACTTGGAAAGTGGTTGCATCTGGACTAATTTGGGTCCTGCGGATCGATTGGTACCATCCCCGAGCTTGTACGACCTTCGGAAGAGGTCGACCGACGAAATTCCCCCAAATCTGAGGAGATATTCTTGAATAACTTTTTTTGTGAAGGTCGGAGAGACTTGCAAGTAGGCTATACCCCCACTAAATGGGGTTGCGCGCATCGATCGGTACCATCCTTGAGCTTCTCCGACTTTCGGAAGGGATAGGGTTAGGGTTAGGGATGAAAGCACATAGGAGAAAGAGATATTCTTGAATAACTTTTTTTGTGAAGGTCGGAGAGACTTGGAAAGTGGTTGCATCTGGACTAATTTGGGTCCTGCGGATCGATTGGTACCATCCCCGAGCTTGTACGACCTTCGGAAGAGGTCGACCGACGAAATTCCCCCAAATCTGAGGAGATATTCTTGAATAACTTTTTTTGTGAAGGTCGGAGAGACTTGCAAGTAGGCTATACCCCCACTAAATGGGGTTGCGCGCATCGATCGGTACCATCCTTGAGCTTCTCCGACTTTCGGAAGGGATAGGGTTAGGGTTAGGGATGAAAGCACATAGGAGAAAGAGATATTCTTGAATAACTTTTTTTGTGAAGGTCGGAGAGACTTGAAAAGTGGTTGCATCTGGACTAATTTGGGTCCTGCGGATCGATTGGTACCATCCCCGAGCTTGTACGACCTTCGGAAGAGGTCGACCGACGAAATTCCCCCAAATCTGAGGAGATATTCTTGAATAACTTTTTTTGTGAAGGTCGGAGAGACTTGCAAGTAGGCTCTACCCCCACTAAATGGGGTAGCGCGCATCGATCGGTACCATCCTTGAGCTTCTCCGACTTTCGGAAGGGTTAGGGTTAGGGTTAGGGATGAAAGCACATAGGAGAAAGAGATATTCTTGAATAACTTTTTTTGTGAAGGTCGGAGAGACTTGGAAAGTGGTTGCATCTGGACTAATTTGGGTCCTGCGGATCGATTGGTACCATCCCCGAGCTTGTACGACCTTCGGAAGAGGTCGACCGACGAAATTCCCCCAAATCTGAGGAGATATTCTTGAATAACTTTTTTTGTGAAGGTCGGAGAGACTTGCAAGTAGGCTATACCCCCACTAAATGGGGTTGCGCGCATCGATCGGTACCATCCTTGAGCTTCTCCGACTTTCGGAAGGGATAGGGTTAGGGTTAGGGATGAAAGCACATAGGAGAAAGAGATATTCTTGAATAACTTTTTTTGTGAAGGTCGGAGAGACTTGGAAAGTGGTTGCATCTGGACTAATTTGGGTCCTGCGGATCGATTGGTACCATCCCCGAGCTTGTACGACCTTCGGAAGAGGTCGACCGACGAAATTCCCCCAAATCTGAGGAGATATTCTTGAATAACTTTTTTTGTGAAGGTCGGAGAGACTTGCAAGTAGGCTCTACCCCCACTAAATGGGGTAGCGCGCATCGATCGGTACCATCCTTGAGCTTCTCCGACTTTCGGAAGGGTTAGGGTTAGGGTTAGGGATGAAAGCACATAGGAGAAAGAGATATTCTTGAATAACTTTTTTTGTGAAGGTCGGAGAGACTTGCAAGTAGGCTCTACCCCCACTAAATGGGGTAGCGCACATCGATCGGTACCATCCTTGAGCTTCTCCGACTTTCGGAAGGGTTAGGGTTAGGGTTAGGGATGAAAGCACATAGGAGAAAGAGATATTCTTGAATAACTTTTTTTGTGAAGGTCGGAGAGACTTGGAAAGTGGTTGCATCTGGACTAATTTGGGTCCTGCGGATCGATTGGTACCATCCCCGAGCTTGTACGACCTTCGGAAGAGGTCGACCGACGAAATTCCCCCAAATCTGAGGAGATATTCTTGAATAACTTTTTTTGTGAAGGTCGGAGAGACTTGCAAGTAGGCTATACCCCCACTAAATGGGGTTGCGCGCATCGATCGGTACCATCCTTGAGCTTCTCCGACTTTCGGAAGGGATAGGGTTAGGGTTAGGGATGAAAGCACATAGGAGAAAGAGATATTCTTGAATAACTTTTTTTGTGAAGGTCGGAGAGACTTGAAAAGTGGTTGCATCTGGACTAATTTGGGTCCTGCGGATCGATTGGTACCATCCCCGAGCTTGTACGACCTTCGGAAGAGGTCGACCGACGAAATTCCCCCAAATCTGAGGAGATATTCTTGAATAACTTTTTTTGTGAAGGTCGGAGAGACTTGCAAGTAGGCTCTACCCCCACTAAATGGGGTAGCGCGCATCGATCGGTACCATCCTTGAGCTTCTCCGACTTTCGGAAGGGTTAGGGTTAGGGTTAGGGATGAAAGCACATAGGAGAAAGAGATATTCTTGAATAACTTTTTTTGTGAAGGTCGGAGAGACTTGGAAAGTGGTTGCATCTGGACTAATTTGGGTCCTGCGGATCGATTGGTACCATCTCCGAGCTTGTACGACCTTCGGAAGAGGTCGACCGACGAAATTCCCCCAAATCTGAGGAGATATTCTTGAATAACTTTTTTTGTGAAGGTCGGAGAGACTTGCAAGTAGGCTATACCCCCACTAAATGGGGTTGCGCGCATCGATCGGTACCATCCTTGAGCTTCTCCGACTTTCGGAAGGGATAGGGTTAGGGTTAGGGATGAAAGCACATAGGAGAAAGAGATATTCTTGAATAACTTTTTTTTTGAAGGTCGGAGAGACTTGGAAAGTGGTTGCATCTGGACTAATTTGGGTCCTGCGGATCGATTGGTACCATCCCCGAGCTTGTACGACCTTCGGAAGAGGTCGACCGACGAAATTCCCCCAAATCTGAGGAGATATTCTTGAATAACTTTTTTTGTGAAGGTCGGAGAGACTTGCAAGTAGGCTCTACCCCCACTAAATGGGGTTGCGCGCATCGATCGGTACCATCCTTGAGCTTCTCCGACTTTCGGAAGGGTTAGGGTTAGGGTTAGGGATGAAAGCACATAGGAGAAAGAGATATTCTTGAATAACTTTTTTTGTGAAGGTCGGAGAGACTTGCAAGTAGGCTCTACCCCCACTAAATGGGGTAGCGCGCATCGATCGGTACCATCTTTGAGCTTCTCCGACTTTCGGAAGGGTTAGGGTTAGGGTTAGGGATGAAAGCACATAGGAGAAAGAGATATTCTTGAATAACTTTTTTTGTGAAGGTCGGAGAGACTTGCAAGTAGGCTCTACCCCCACTAAATGGGGTTGCGCGCATCGATCGGTACCATCCTTGAGCTTCTCCGACTTTCGGAAGGGTTAGGGTTAGGGTTAGGGATGAAAGCACATAGGAGAAAGAGATATTCTTGAATAACTTTTTTTGTGAAGGTCGGAGAGACTTGGAAAGTGGTTGCATCTGGACTAATTTGGGTCCTGCGGATCGATTGGTACCATCCCCGAGCTTGTACGACCTTCGGAAGAGGTCGACCGACGAAATTCCCCCAAATCTGAGGAGATATTCTTGAATAACTTTTTTTGTGAAGGTCGGAGAGACTTGCAAGTAGGCTCTACCCCCACTAAATGGGGTAGCGCACATCGATCGGTACCATCCTTGAGCTTATCCGACTTTCGGAAGGGTTAGGGTTAGGGTTAGGGATGAAAGCACATAGGAGAAAGAGATATTCTTGAATAACTTTTTTTGTGAAGGTCGGAGAGACTTGCAAGTAGGCTCTACCCCCACTAAATGGGGTAGCGCACATCGATCGGTACCATCCTTGAGCTTCTCCGACTTTCGGAAGGGTTAGGGTTAGGGTTAGGGATGAAAGCACATAGGAGAAAGAAATATTCTTGAATAACTTTTTTTGTGAAGGTCGGAGAGACTTGGAAAGTGGTTGCATCTGGACTAATTTGGGTCCTGCGGATCGATTGGTACCATCCCCGAGCTTGTACGACCTTCGGAAGAGGTCGACCGACGAAATTCCCCCAAATCTGAGGAGATATTCTTGAATAACTTTTTTTGTGAAGGTCGGAGAGACTTGCAAGTAGGCTATACCCCCACTAAATGGGGTTGCGCGCATCGATCGGTACCATCCTTGAGCTTCTCCGACTTTCGGAAGGGATAGGGTTAGGGTTAGGGATGAAAGCACATAGGAGAAAGAGATATTCTTGAATAACTTTTTTTGTGAAGGTCGGAGAGACTTGCAAGTAGGCTCTACCCCCACTAAATGGGGTAGCGCGCATCGATCGGTACCATCCTTGAGCTTCTCCGACTTTCAGAAGGGTTAGGGTTAGGGTTAGGGATGAAAGCACATAGGAGAAAGAGATATTCTTGAATAACTTTTTTTGTGAAGGTCGGAGAGACTTGCAAGTAGGCTCTACCCCCACTAAATGGGGTAGCGCGCATCGATCGGTACCATCCTTGAGCTTCTCCGACTTTCGGAAGGGTTAGGGTTAGGGTTAGGGATGAAAGCACATAGGAGAAAGAGATATTCTTGAATAACTTTTTTTGTGAAGGTCGGAGAGACTTGGAAAGTGGTTGCATCTGGACTAATTTGGGTCCTGCGGATCGATTGGTACCATCCCCGAGCTTGTACGACCTTCGAAAGAGGTCGACCGACGAAATTCCCCCAAATCTGAGGAGATATTCTTGAATAACTTTTTTTGTGAAGGTCGGAGAGACTTGCAAGTAGGCTATACCCCCACTAAATGGGGTTGCGCGCATCGATCGGTACCATCCTTGAGCTTCTCCGACTTTCGGAAGGGATAGGGTTAGGGTTAGGGATGAAAGCACATAGGAGAAAGAGATATTCTTGAATAACTTTTTTTGTGAAGGTCGGAGAGACTTGGAAAGTGGTTGCATCTGGACTATATTGGGTCCTGCAGATCGATTGGTACCATCCCCGAGCTTGTACGACCTTCGGAAGAGGTCGACCGACGAAATTCCCCCAAATCTGAGGAGATATTCTTGAATAACTTTTTTTGTGAAGGTCGGAGAGACTTGCAAGTAGGCTTTACCCCCACTAAATGGGGTTGCGCGCATCGATCGGTACCATCCTTGAGCTTCTCCGACTTTCGGAAGGGTTAGGGTTAGGGTTAGGGATGAAAGCACATAGGAGAAAGAGATATTCTTGAATAACTTTTTTTGTGAAGGTCGGAGAGACTTGCAAGTAGGCTCTACCCCCACTAAATGGGGTAGCGCGCATCGATCGGTACCATCCTTGAGCTTCTCCGACTTTCGGAAGGGTTAGGGTTAGGGTTAGGGATGAAAGCACATAGGAGAAAGAGATATTCTTGAATAACTTTTTTTGTGAAGGTCGGAGAGACTTGGAAAGTGGTTGCATCTGGACTAATTTGGGTCCTGCGGATCGATTGGTACCATCCCCGAGCTTGTACGACCTTCGGAAGAGGTCGACCGACGAAATTCCCCCAAATCTGAGGAGATATTCTTGAATAACTTTTTTTGTGAAGGTCGGAGAGACTTGCAAGTAGGCTCTACCCCCACTAAATGGGGTAGCGCGCATCGATCGGTACCATCCTTGAGCTTCTCCGACTTTCGGAAGGGTTAGGGTTAGGGTTAGGGATGAAAGCACATAGGAGAAAGAGATATTCTTGAATAACTTTTTTTGTGAAGGTCGGAGAGACTTGCAAGTAGGCTCTACCCCCACTAAATGGGGTAGCGCACATCGATCGGTACCATCCTTGAGCTTCTCCGACTTTCGGAAGGGTTAGGGTTAGGGTTAGGGTTAGGGATGAAAGCACATAGGAGAAAGAGATATTCTTGAATAACTTTTTTTGTGAAGGTCGGAGAGACTTGGAAAGTGGTTGCATCTGGACTAATTTGGGTCCTGCGGATCGATTGGTACCATCCCCGAGCTTGTACGACCTTCGGAAGAGGTCGACCGACGAAATTCCCCCAAATCTGAGGAGATATTCTTGAATAACTTTTTTTGTGAAGGTCGGAGAGACTTGCAAGTAGGCTATACCCCCACTAAATGGGGTTGCGCGCATCGATCGGTACCATCCTTGAGCTTCTCCGACTTTCGGAAGGGATAGGGTTAGGGTTAGGGATGAAAGCACATAGGAGAAAGAGATATTCTTGAATAACTTTTTTTGTGAAGGTCGGAGAGACTTGGAAAGTGGTTGCATCTGGACTAATTTGGGTCCTGCGGATCGATTGGTACCATCCCCGAGCTTGTACGACCTTCGGAAGAGGTCGACCGACGAAATTCCCCCAAATCTGAGGAGATATTCTTGAATAACTTTTTTTGTGAAGGTCGGAGAGACTTGCAAGTAGGCTCTACCCCCACTAAATGGGGTAGCGCGCATCGATCGGTACCATCCTTGAGCTTCTCCGACTTTCGGAAGGGTTAGGGTTAGGGATGAAAGCACATAGGAGAAAGAGATATTCTTGAATAACTTTTTTTGTGAAGGTCGGAGAGACTTGCAAGTAGGCTCTACCCCCACTAAATGGGGTAGCGCACATCGATCAGTACCATCCTTGAGCTTCTCCGACTTTCGGAAGGGTTAGGGTTAGGGTTAGGGATGAAAGCACATAGGAGAAAGAGATATTCTTGAATAACTTTTTTTGTGAAGGTCGGAGAGACTTGGAAAGTGGTTGCATCTGGACTAATTTGGGTCCTGCGGATCGATTGGTACCATCCCCGAGCTTGTACGACCTTCGGAAGAGGTCGACCGACGAAATTCCCCCAAATCTGAGGAGATATTCTTGAATAACTTTTTTTGTGAAGGTCGGAGAGACTTGCAAGTAGGCTCTACCCCCACTAAATGGGGTAGCGCGCATCGATCAGTACCATCCTTGAGCTTCTCCGACTTTCGGAAGGGTTAGGGTTAGGGTTAGGGATGAAAGCACATAGGAGAAAGAGATATTCTTGAATAACTTTTTTTGTGAAGGTCGGAGAGACTTGCAAGTAGGCTCTACCCCCACTAAATGGGGTAGCGCGCATCGATCGGTACCATCCTTGAGCTTCTCCGACTTTCGGAAGGGTTAGGGTTAGGGTTAGGGATGAAAGCACATAGGAGAAAGAGATATTCTTGAATAACTTTTTTTGTGAAGGTCGGAGAGACTTGGAAAGTGGTTGCATCTGGACTAATTTGGGTCCTGCGGATCGATTGGTACCATCCCCGAGCTTGTACGACCTTCGGAAGAGGTCGACCGACGAAATTCCCCCAAATCTGAGGAGATATTCTTGAATAACTTTTTTTGTGAAGGTCGGAGAGACTTGCAAGTAGGCTATACCCCCACTAAATGGGGTTGCGCGCATCGATCGGTACCATCCTTGAGCTTCTCCGACTTTCGGAAGGGATAGGGTTAGGGTTAGGGATGAAAGCACATAGGAGAAAGAGATATTCTTGAATAACTTTTTTTGTGAAGGTCGGAGAGACTTGGAAAGTGGTTGCATCTGGACTAATTTGGGTCCTGCGGATCGATTGGTACCATCCCCGAGCTTGTACGACCTTCGGAAGAGGTCGACCGACGAAATTCCCCCAAATCTGAGGAGATATTCTTGAATAACTTTTTTTGTGAAGGTCGGAGAGACTTGCAAGTAGGCTCTACCCCCACTAAATGGGGTTGCGCGCATCGATCGGTACCATCCTTGAGCTTCTCCGACTTTCGGAAGGGTTAGGGTTAGGGTTAGGGATGAAAGCACATAGGAGAAAGAGATATTCTTGAATAACTTTTTTTGTGAAGGTCGGAGAGACTTGCAAGTAGGCTCTACCCCCACTAAATGGGGTAGCGCGCATCGATCGGTACCATCCTTGAGCTTCTCCGACTTTCGGAAGGGTTAGGGTTAGGGTTAGGGATGAAAGCACATAGGAGAAAGAGATATTCTTGAATAACTTTTTTTGTGAAGGTCGGAGAGACTTGCAAGTAGGCTCTACCCCCACTAAATGGGGTTGCGCGCATCGATCGGTACCATCCTTGAGCTTCTCCGACTTTCGGAAGGGTTAGGGTTAGGGTTAGGGATGAAAGCACATAGGAGAAAGAGATATTCTTGAATAACTTTTTTTGTGAAGGTCGGAGAGACTTGGAAAGTGGTTGCATCTGGACTAATTTGGGTCCTGCGGATCGATTGGTACCATCCCCGAGCTTGTACGACCTTCGGAAGAGGTCGACCGACGAAATTCCCCCAAATCTGAGGAGATATTCTTGAATAACTTTTTTTGTGAAGGTCGGAGAGACTTGCAAGTAGGCTCTACCCCCACTAAATGGGGTAGCGCGCATCGATCGGTACCATCCTTGAGCTTCTCCGACTTTCGGAAGGGTTAGGGTTAGGGTTAGGGATGAAAGCACATAGGAGAAAGAGATATTCTTGAATAACTTTTTTTGTGAAGGTCGGAGAGACTTGCAAGTAGGCTCTACCCCCACTAAATGGGGTAGCGCACATCGATCGGTACCATCCTTGAGCTTCTCCGACTTTCGGAAGGGTTAGGGTTAGGGTTAGGGATGAAAGCACATAGGAGAAAGAGATATTCTTGAATAACTTTTTTTGTGAAGGTCGGAGAGACTTGGAAAGTGGTTGCATCTGGACTAATTTGGGTCCTGCGGATCGATTGGTACCATCCCCGAGCTTGTACGACCTTCGGAAGAGGTCGACCGACGAAATTCCCCCAAATCTGAGGAGATATTCTTGAATAACTTTTTTTGTGAAGGTCGGAGAGACTTGCAAGTAGGCTATACCCCCACTAAATGGGGTTGCGCGCATCGATCGGTACCATCCTTGAGCTTCTCCGACTTTCGGAAGGGATAGGGTTAGGGTTAGGGATGAAAGCACATAGGAGAAAGAGATATTCTTGAATAACTTTTTTTGTGAAGGTCGGAGAGACTTGGAAAGTGGTTGCATCTGGACTAATTTGGGTCCTGCGGATCGATTGGTACCATCCCCGAGCTTGTACGACCTTCGGAAGAGGTCGACCGACGAAATTCCCCCAAATCTGAGGAGATATTCTTGAATAACTTTTTTTGTGAAGGTCGGAGAGACTTGCAAGTAGGCTCTACCCCCACTAAATGGGGTAGCGCGCATCGATTGGTACCATCCTTGAGCTTCTCCGACTTTCGGAAGGGTTAGGGTTAGGGTTAGGGATGAAAGCACATAGGAGAAAGAGATATTCTTGAATAACTTTTTTTGTGAAGGTCGGAGAGACTTGCAAGTAGGCTCTACCCCCACTAAATGGGGTAGCGCACATCGATCAGTACCATCCTTGAGCTTCTCCGACTTTCGGAAGGGTTAGGGTTAGGGTTAGGGATGAAAGCACATAGGAGAAAGAGATATTCTTGAATAACTTTTTTTGTGAAGGTCGGAGAGACTTGGAAAGTGGTTGCATCTGGACTAATTTGGGTCCTGCGGATCGATTGGTACCATCCCCGAGCTTGTACGACCTTTGGAAGAGGTCGACCGACGAAATTCCCCCAAATCTGAGGAGATATTCTTGAATAACTTTTTTTGTGAAGGTCGGAGAGACTTGCAAGTAGGCTATACCCCCACTAAATGGGGTTGCGCGCATCGATCGGTACCATCCTTGAGCTTCTCCGACTTTCGGAAGGGATAGGGTTAGGGTTAGGGATGAAAGCACATAGGAGAAAGAGATATTCTTGAATAACTTTTTTTGTGAAGGTCGGAGAGACTTGGAAAGTGGTTGCATCTGGACTAATTTGGGTCCTGCGGATCGATTGGTACTATCCCCGAGCTTGTACGACCTTCGGAAGAGGTCGACCGACGAAATTCCCCCAAATCTGAGGAGATATTCTTGAATAACTTTTTTTGTGAAGGTCGGAGAGACTTGCAAGTAGGCTCTACCCCCACTAAATGGGGTAGCGCGCATCGATCGGTACCATCCTTGAGCTTCTCCGACTTTCGGAAGGGTTAGGGTTAGGGTTAGGGATGAAAGCACATAGGAGAAAGAGATATTCTTGAATAACTTTTTTTGTGAAGGTCGGAGAGACTTGCAAGTAGGCTCTACCCCCACTAAATGGGGTAGCGCACATCGATCGGTACCATCCTTGAGCTTCTCCGACTTTCGGAAGGGTTAGGGTTAGGGTTAGGGATGAAAGCACATAGGAGAAAGAGATATTCTTGAATAACTTTTTTTGTGAAGGTCGGAGAGACTTGGAAAGTGGTTGCATCTGGACTAATTTGGGTCCTGCGGATCGATTGGTACCATCCCCGAGCTTGTACGACCTTCGGAAGAGGTCGACCGACGAAATTCCCCCAAATCTGAGGAGATATTCTTGAATAACTTTTTTTGTGAAGGTCGGAGAGACTTGCAAGTAGGCTATACCCCCACTAAATGGGGTTGCGCGCATCGATCGGTACCATCCTTGAGCTTCTCCGACTTTCGGAAGGGATAGGGTTAGGGTTAGGGATGAAAGCACATAGGAGAAAGAGATATTCTTGAATAACTTTTTTTGTGAAGGTCGGAGAGACTTGGAAAGTGGTTGCATCTGGACTAATTTGGGTCCTGCGGATCGATTGGTACCATCCCCGAGCTTGTACGACCTTCGGAAGAGGTCGACCGACGAAATTCCCCCAAATCTGAGGAGATATTCTTGAATAACTTTTTTTGTGAAGGTCGGAGAGACTTGCAAGTAGGCTCTACCCCCACTAAATGGGGTAGCGCGCATCGATCGGTACCATCCTTGAGCTTCTCCGACTTTCGGAAGGGTTAGGGTTAGGGATGAAAGCACATAGGAGAAAGAGATATTCTTGAATAACTTTTTTTGTGAAGGTCGGAGAGACTTGCAAGTAGGCTCTACCCCCACTAAATGGGGTAGCGCACATCGATCAGTACCATCCTTGAGCTTCTCCGACTTTCGGAAGGGTTAGGGTTAGGGTTAGGGATGAAAGCACATAGGAGAAAGAGATATTCTTGAATAACTTTTTTTGTGAAGGTCGGAGAGACTTGGAAAGTGGTTGCATCTGGACTAATTTGGGTCCTGCGGATCGATTGGTACCATCCCCGAGCTTGTACGACCTTCGGAAAAGGTCGACCGACGAAATTCCCCCAAATCTGAGGAGATATTCTTGAATAACTTTTTTTGTGAAGGTCGGAGAGACTTGCAAGTAGGCTATACCCCCACTAAATGGGGTTGCGCGCATCGATCGGTACCATCCTTGAGCTTCTCCGACTTTCGGAAGGGATAGGGTTAGGGTTAGGGATGAAAGCACATAGGAGAAAGAGATATTCTTGAATAACTTTTTTTGTGAAGGTCGGAGAGACTTGGAAAGTGGTTGCATCTGGACTAATTTGGGTCCTGCAGATCGATTGGTACCATCCCCGAGCTTGTACGACCTTCGGAAGAGGTCGACCGACGAAATTCCCCCAAATCTGAGGAGATATTCTTGAATAACTTTTTTTGTGAAGGTCGGAGAGACTTGCAAGTAGGCTCTACCCCCACTAAATGGGGTAGCGCGCATCGATCGGTACCATCCTTGAGCTTCTCCGACTTTCGGAAGGGTTAGGGTTAGGGTTAGGGATGAAAGCACATAGGAGAAAGAGATATTCTTGAATAACTTTTTTTGTGAAGGTCGGAGAGACTTGCAAGTAGGCTCTACCCCCACTAAATGGGGTAGCGCACATCGATCGGTACCATCCTTGAGCTTCTCCGACTTTCGGAAGGGTTAGGGTTAGGGTTAGGGATGAAAGCACATAGGAGAAAGAGATATTCTTGAATAACTTTTTTTGTGAAGGTCGGAGAGACTTGGAAAGTGGTTGCATCTGGACTAATTTGGGTCCTGCGGATCGATTGGTACCATCCCCGAGCTTGTACGACCTTCGGAAGAGGTCGACCGACGAAATTCCCCCAAATCTGAGGAGATATTCTTGAATAACTTTTTTTGTGAAGGTCGGAGAGACTTGCAAGTAGGCTATACCCCCACTAAATGGGGTTGCGCGCATCGATCGGTACCATCCTTGAGCTTCTCCGACTTTCGGAAGGGATAGGGTTAGGGTTAGGGATGAAAGCACATAGGAGAAAGAGATATTCTTGAATAACTTTTTTTGTGAAGGTCGGAGAGACTTGGAAAGTGGTTGCATCTGGACTAATTTGGGTCCTGCGGATCGATTGGTACCATCCCCGAGCTTGTACGACCTTCGGAAGAGGTCGACCGACGAAATTCCCCCAAATCTGAGGAGATATTCTTGAATAACTTTTTTTGTGAAGGTCGGAGAGACTTGCAAGTAGGCTCTACCCCCACTAAATGGGGTAGCGCGCATCGATCGGTACCATCCTTGAGCTTCTCCGACTTTCGGAAGGGTTAGGGTTAGGGTTAGGGATGAAAGCACATAGGAGAAAGAGATATTCTTGAATAACTTTTTTTGTGAAGGTCGGAGAGACTTGCAAGTAGGCTCTACCCCCACTAAATGGGGTAGCGCACATCGATCAGTACCATCCTTGAGCTTCTCCGACTTTCGGAAGGGTTAGGGTTAGGGTTAGGGATGAAAGCACATAGGAGAAAGAGATATTCTTGAATAACTTTTTTTGTGAAGGTCGGAGAGACTTGGAAAGTGGTTGCATCTGGACTAATTTGGGTCCTGCGGATCGATTGGTACCATCCCCGAGCTTGTACGACCTTCGGAAAAGGTCGACCGACGAAATTCCCCCAAATCTGAGGAGATATTCTTGAATAACTTTTTTTGTGAAGGTCGGAGAGACTTGCAAGTAGGCTATACCCCCACTAAATGGGGTTGCGCGCATCGATCGGTACCATCCTTGAGCTTCTCCGACTTTCGGAAGGGATAGGGTTAGGGTTAGGGATGAAAGCACATAGGAGAAAGAGATATTCTTGAATAACTTTTTTTGTGAAGGTCGGAGAGACTTGGAAAGTGGTTGCATCTGGACTAATTTGGGTCCTGCGGATCGATTGGTACCATCCCCGAGCTTGTACGACCTTCGGAAGAGGTCGACCGACGAAATTCCCCCAAATCTGAGGAGATATTCTTGAATAACTTTTTTTGTGAAGGTCGGAGAGACTTGCAAGTAGGCTATACCCCCACTAAATGGGGTTGCGCGCATCGATCGGTACCATCCTTGAGCTTCTCCGACTTTCGGAAGGGATAGGGTTAGGGTTAGGGATGAAAGCACATAGGAGAAAGAGATATTCTTGAATAACTTTTTTTGTGAAGGTCGGAGAGACTTGGAAAGTGGTTGCATCTGGACTAATTTGGGTCCTGCGGATCGATTGGTACCATCCCCGAGCTTGTACGACCTTCGGAAGAGGTCGACCGACGAAATTCCCCCAAATCTGAGGAGATATTCTTGAATAACTTTTTTTGTGAAGGTCGGAGAGACTTGCAAGTAGGCTCTACCCCCACTAAATGGGGTAGCGCGCATCGATCGGTACCATCCTTGAGCTTCTCCGACTTTCGGAAGGGTTAGGGTTAGGGTTAGGGATGAAAGCACATAGGAGAAAGAGATATTCTTGAATAACTTTTTTTGTGAAGGTCGGAGAGACTTGCAAGTAGGCTCTACCCCCACTAAATGGGGTAGCGCACATCGATCAGTACCATCCTTGAGCTTCTCCGACTTTCGGAAGGGTTAGGGTTAGGGTTAGGGATGAAAGCACATAGGAGAAAGAGATATTCTTGAATAACTTTTTTTGTGAAGGTCGGAGAGACTTGGAAAGTGGTTGCATCTGGACTAATTTGGGTCCTGCGGATCGATTGGTACCATCCCCGAGCTTGTACGACCTTCGGAAAAGGTCGACCGACGAAATTCCCCCAAATCTGAGGAGATATTCTTGAATAACTTTTTTTGTGAAGGTCGGAGAGACTTGCAAGTAGGCTATACCCCCACTAAATGGGGTTGCGCGCATCGATCGGTACCATCCTTGAGCTTCTCCGACTTTCGGAAGGGATAGGGTTAGGGTTAGGGATGAAAGCACATAGGAGAAAGAGATATTCTTGAATAACTTTTTTTGTGAAGGTCGGAGAGACTTGGAAAGTGGTTGCATCTGGACTAATTTGGGTCCTGCGGATCGATTGGTACCATCCCCGAGCTTGTACGACCTTCGGAAGAGGTCGACCGACGAAATTCCCCCAAATCTGAGGAGATATTCTTGAATAACTTTTTTTGTGAAGGTCGGAGAGACTTGCAAGTAGGCTCTACCCCCACTAAATGGGGTAGCGCGCATCGATCGGTACCATCCTTGAGCTTCTCCGACTTTCGGAAGGGTTAGGGTTAGGGTTAGGGATGAAAGCACATAGGAGAAAGAGATATTCTTGAATACCTTTTTTTGTGAAGGTCGGAGAGACTTGCAAGTAGGCTCTACCCCCACTAAATGGGGTAGCGCACATCGATCGGTACCATCCTTGAGCTTCTCCGACTTTCGGAAGGGTTAGGGTTAGGGTTAGGGATGAAAGCACATAGGAGAAAGAGATATTCTTGAATAACTTTTTTTGTGAAGGTCGGAGAGACTTGGAAAGTGGTTGCATCTGGACTAATTTGGGTCCTGCGGATCGATTGGTACCATCCCCGAGCTTGTACGACCTTCGGAAGAGGTCGACCGACGAAATTCCCCCAAATCTGAGGAGATATTCTTGAATAACTTTTTTTGTGAAGGTCGGAGAGACTTGCAAGTAGGCTATACCCCCACTAAATGGGGTTGCGCGCATCGATCGGTACCATCCTTGAGCTTCTCCGACTTTCGGAAGGGATAGGGTTAGGGTTAGGGATGAAAGCACATAGGAGAAAGAGATATTCTTGAATAACTTTTTTTGTGAAGGTCGGAGAGACTTGGAAAGTGGTTGCATCTGGACTAATTTGGGTCCTGCGGATCGATTGGTACCATCCCCGAGCTTGTACGACCTTCGGAAGAGGTCGACCGACGAAATTCCCCCAAATCTGAGGAGATATTCTTGAATAACTTTTTTTGTGAAGGTCGGAGAGACTTGCAAGTAGGCTATACCCCCACTAAATGGGGTTGCGCGCATCGATCGGTACCATCCTTGAGCTTCTCCGACTTTCGGAAGGGATAGGGTTAGGGTTAGGGATGAAAGCACATAGGAGAAAGAGATATTCTTGAATAACTTTTTTTGTGAAGGTCGGAGAGACTTGGAAAGTGGTTGCATCTGGACTAATTTGGGTCCTGCGGATCGATTGGTACCATCCCCGAGCTTGTACGACCTTCGGAAGAGGTCGACCGACGAAATTCCCCCAAATCTGAGGAGATATTCTTGAATAACTTTTTTTGTGAAGGTCGGAGAGACTTGCAAGTAGGCTCTACCCCCACTAAATGGGGTAGCGCGCATCGATCGGTACCATCCTTGAGCTTCTCCGACTTTCGGACGGGTTAGGGTTAGGGTTAGGGATGAAAGCACATAGGAGAAAGAGATATTCTTGAATAACTTTTTTTGTGAAGGTCGGAGAGACTTGCAAGTAGGCTCTACCCCCACTAAATGGGGTAGCGCGCATCGATCGGTACCATCCTTGAGCTTCTCCGACTTTTGGAAGGGTTAGGGTTAGGGTTAGGGATGAAAGCACATAGGAGAAAGAGATATTCTTGAATAACTTTTTTTGTGAAGGTCGGAGAGACTTGCAAGTAGGCTCTACCCCCACTAAATGGGGTAGCGCGCATCGATCGGTACCATCCTTGAGCTTCTCCGACTTTCGGAAGGGTTAGGGTTAGGGTTAGGGATGAAAGCACATAGGAGAAAGAGATATTCTTGAATAACTTTTTTTGTGAAGGTCGGAGAGACTTGCAAGTAGGCTCTACCCCCACTAAATGGGGTAGCGCGCATCGATCGGTACCATCCTTGAGCTTCTCCGACTTTCGAAAGGGTTAGGGTTAGGGTTAGGGATGAAAGCACATAGGAGAAAGAGATATTCTTGAATAACTTTTTTTGTGAAGGTCGGAGAGACTTGCAAGTAGGCTCTACCCCCACTAAATGGGGTAGCGCGCATCGATCGGTACCATCCTTGAGCTTCTCCGACTTTCGGAAGGGTTAGGGTTAGGGTTAGGGATGAAAGCACATAGGAGAAAGAGATATTCTTGAATAACTTTTTTTGTGAAGGTCGGAGAGACTTGGAAAGTGGTTGCATCTGGACTAATTTGGGTCCTGCGGATCGATTGGTACCATCCCCGAGCTTGTACGACCTTCGGAAGAGGTCGACCGACGAAATTCCCCCAAATCTGAGGAGATATTCTTGAATAACTTTTTTTGTGAAGGTCGGAGAGACTTGCAAGTAGGCTATACCCCCACTAAATGGGGTTGCGCGCATCGATCGGTACCATCCTTGAGCTTCTCCGACTTTCGGAAGGGATAGGGTTAGGGTTAGGGATGAAAGCACATAGGAGAAAGAGATATTCTTGAATAACTTTTTTTGTGAAGGTCGGAGAGACTTGGAAAGTGGTTGCATCTGGACTAATTTGGGTCCTGCGGATCGATTGGTACCATCCCCGAGCTTGTACGACCTTCGGAAGAGGTCGACCGACGAAATTCCCCCAAATCTGAGGAGATATTCTTGAATAACTTTTTTTGTGAAGGTCGGAGAGACTTGCAAGTAGGCTCTACCCCCACTAAATGGGGTAGCGCGCATCGATCGGTACCATCCTTGAGCTTCTCCGACTTTCGGAAGGGTTAGGGTTAGGGTTAGGGATGAAAGCACATAGGAGAAAGAGATATTCTTGAATAACTTTTTTTGTGAAGGTCGGAGAGACTTGCAAGTAGGCTCTACCCCCACTAAATGGGGTAGCGCACATCGATCGGTACCATCCTTGAGCTTCTCCGACTTTCGGAAGGGTTAGGGTTAGGGTTAGGGATGAAAGCACATAGGAGAAAGAGATATTCTTGAATAACTTTTTTTGTGAAGGTCGGAGAGACTTGGAAAGTGGTTGCATCTGGACTAATTTGGGTCCTGCGGATCGATTGGTACCATCCCCGAGCTTGTACGACCTTCGGAAGAGGTCGACCGACGAAATTCCCCCAAATCTGAGGAGATATTCTTGAATAACTTTTTTTGTGAAGGTCGGAGAGACTTGCAAGTAGGCTATACCCCCACTAAATGGGGTTGCGCGCATCGATCGGTACCATCCTTGAGCTTCTCCGACTTTCGGAAGGGATAGGGTTAGGGTTAGGGATGAAAGCACATAGGAGAAAGAGATATTCTTGAATAACTTTTTTTGTGAAGGTCGGAGAGACTTGGAAAGTGGTTGCATCTGGACTAATTTGGGTCCTGCGGATCGATTGGTACCATCCCCGAGCTTGTACGACCTTCGGAAGAGGTCGACCGACGAAATTCCCCCAAATCTGAGGAGATATTCTTGAATAACTTTTTTTGTGAAGGTCGGAGAGACTTGCAAGTAGGCTATACCCCCACTAAATGGGGTTGCGCGCATCGATCGGTACCATCCTTGAGCTTCTCCGACTTTCGGAAGGGATAGGGTTAGGGTTAGGGATGAAAGCACATAGGAGAAAGAGATATTCTTGAATAACTTTTTTTGTGAAGGTCGGAGAGACTTGGAAAGTGGTTGCATCTGGACTAATTTGGGTCCTGCGGATCGATTGGTACCATCCCCGAGCTTGTACGACCTTCGGAAGAGGTCGACCGACGAAATTCCCCCAAATCTGAGGAGATATTCTTGAATAACTTTTTTTGTGAAGGTCGGAGAGACTTGCAAGTAGGCTCTACCCCCACTAAATGGGGTAGCGCGCATCGATCGGTACCATCCTTGAGCTTCTCCGACTTTCGGAAGGGTTAGGGTTAGGGTTAGGGATGAAAGCACATAGGAGAAAGAGATATTCTTGAATAACTTTTTTTGTGAAGGTCGGAGAGACTTGCAAGTAGGCTCTACCCCCACTAAATGGGGTAGCGCACATCGATCAGTACCATCCTTGAGCTTCTCCGACTTTCGGAAGGGTTAGGGTTAGGGTTAGGGATGAAAGCACATAGGAGAAAGAGATATTCTTGAATAACTTTTTTTGTGAAGGTCGGAGAGACTTGGAAAGTGGTTGCATCTGGACTAATTTGGGTCCTGCGGATCGATTGGTACCATCCCCGAGCTTGTACGACCTTCGAAAAAGGTCGACCGACGAAATTCCCCCAAATCTGAGGAGATATTCTTGAATAACTTTTTTTGTGAAGGTCGGAGAGACTTGCAAGTAGGCTATACCCCCACTAAATGGGGTTGCGCGCATCGATCGGTACCATCCTTGAGCTTCTCCGACTTTCGGAAGGGATAGGGTTAGGGTTAGGGATGAAAGCACATAGGAGAAAGAGATATTCTTGAATAAATTTTTTTGTGAAGGTCGGAGAGACTTGGAAAGTGGTTGCATCTGGACTAATTTGGGTCCTGCGGATCGATTGGTACCATCCCCGAGCTTGTACGACCTTCGGAAGAGGTCGACCGACGAAATTCCCCCAAATCTGAGGAGATATTCTTGAATAACTTTTTTTGTGAAGGTCGGAGAGACTTGCAAGTAGGCTCTACCCCCACTAAATGGGGTAGCGCGCATCGATCGGTACCATCCTTGAGCTTCTCCGACTTTCGGAAGGGTTAGGGTTAGGGTTAGGGATGAAAGCACATAGGAGAAAGAGATATTCTTGAATAACTTTTTTTGTGAAGGTCGGAGAGACTTGCAAGTAGGCTCTACCCCCACTAAATGGGGTAGCGCACATCGATCAGTACCATCCTTGAGCTTCTCCGACTTTCGGAAGGGTTAGGGTTAGGGTTAGGGATGAAAGCACATAGGAGAAAGAGATATTCTTGAATAACTTTTTTTGTGAAGGTCGGAGAGACTTGGAAAGTGGTTGCATCTGGACTAATTTGGGTCCTGCGGATCGATTGGTACCATCCCCGAGCTTGTACGACCTTCGAAAAAGGTCGACCGACGAAATTCCCCCAAATCTGAGGAGATATTCTTGAATAACTTTTTTTGTGAAGGTCGGAGAGACTTGCAAGTAGGCTATACCCCCACTAAATGGGGTTGCGCGCATCGATCGGTACCATCCTTGAGCTTCTCCGACTTTCGGAAGGGATAGGGTTAGGGTTAGGGATGAAAGCACATAGGAGAAAGAGATATTCTTGAATAAATTTTTTTGTGAAGGTCGGAGAGACTTGGAAAGTGGTTGCATCTGGACTAATTTGGGTCCTGCGGATCGATTGGTACCATCCCCGAGCTTGTACGACCTTCGGAAGAGGTCGACCGACGAAATTCCCCCAAATCTGAGGAGATATTCTTGAATAACTTTTTTTGTGAAGGTCGGAGAGACTTGCAAGTAGGCTCTACCCCCACTAAATGGGGTAGCGCGCATCGATCGGTACCATCCTTGAGCTTCTCCGACTTTCGGAAGGGTTAGGGTTAGGGTTAGGGATGAAAGCACATAGGAGAAAGAGATATTCTTGAATAACTTTTTTTGTGAAGGTCGGAGAGACTTGCAAGTAGGCTCTACCCCCACTAAATGGGGTAGCGCACATCGATCGGTACCATCCTTGAGCTTCTCCGACTTTCGGAAGGGTTAGGGTTAGGGTTAGGGATGAAAGCACATAGGAGAAAGAGATATTCTTGAATAACTTTTTTTGTGAAGGTCGGAGAGACTTGGAAAGTGGTTGCATCTGGACTAATTTGGGTCCTGCGGATCGATTGGTACCATCCCCGAGCTTGTACGACCTTCGGAAGAGGTCGACCGACGAAATTCCCCCAAATCTGAGGAGATATTCTTGAATAACTTTTTTTGTGAAGGTCGGAGAGACTTGCAAGTAGGCTATACCCCCACTAAATGGGGTTGCGCGCATCGATCGGTACCATCCTTGAGCTTCTCCGACTTTCGGAAGGGATAGGGTTAGGGTTAGGGATGAAAGCACATAGGAGAAAGAGATATTCTTGAATAACTTTTTTTGTGAAGGTCGGAGAGACTTGGAAAGTGGTTGCATCTGGACTAATTTGGGTCCTGCGGATCGATTGGTACCATCCCCGAGCTTGTACGACCTTCGGAAGAGGTCGACCGACGAAATTCCCCCAAATCTGAGGAGATATTCTTGAATAACTTTTTTTGTGAAGGTCGGAGAGACTTGCAAGTAGGCTCTACCCCCACTAAATGGGGTAGCGCGCATCGATCGGTACCATCCTTGAGCTTCTCCGACTTTCGGAAGGGTTAGGGTTAGGGTTAGGGATGAAAGCACATAGGAGAAAGAGATATTCTTGAATAACTTTTTTTGTGAAGGTCGGAGAGACTTGCAAGTAGGCTCTACCCCCACTAAATGGGGTAGCGCACATCGATCAGTACCATCCTTGAGCTTCTCCGACTTTCGGAAGGGTTAGGGTTAGGGTTAGGGATGAAAGCACATAGGAGAAAGAGATATTCTTGAATAACTTTTTTTGTGAAGGTCGGAGAGACTTGGAAAGTGGTTGCATCTGGACTAATTTGGGTCCTGCGGATCGATTGGTACCATCCCCGAGCTTGTACGACCTTCGAAAAAGGTCGACCGACGAAATTCCCCCAAATCTGAGGAGATATTCTTGAATAACTTTTTTTGTGAAGGTCGGAGAGACTTGCAAGTAGGCTATACCCCCACTAAATGGGGTTGCGCGCATCGATCGGTACCATCCTTGAGCTTCTCCGACTTTCGGAAGGGATAGGGTTAGGGTTAGGGATGAAAGCACATAGGAGAAAGAGATATTCTTGAATAAATTTTTTTGTGAAGGTCGGAGAGACTTGGAAAGTGGTTGCATCTGGACTAATTTGGGTCCTGCGGATCGATTGGTACCATCCCCGAGCTTGTACGACCTTCGGAAGAGGTCGACCGACGAAATTCCCCCAAATCTGAGGAGATATTCTTGAATAACTTTTTTTGTGAAGGTCGGAGAGACTTGCAAGTAGGCTCTACCCCCACTAAATGGGGTAGCGCGCATCGATCGGTACCATCCTTGAGCTTCTCCGACTTTCGGAAGGGTTAGGGTTAGGGTTAGGGATGAAAGCACATAGGAGAAAGAGATATTCTTGAATAACTTTTTTTGTGAAGGTCGGAGAGACTTGCAAGTAGGCTCTACCCCCACTAAATGGGGTAGCGCACATCGATCGGTACCATCCTTGAGCTTCTCCGACTTTCGGAAGGGTTAGGGTTAGGGTTAGGGATGAAAGCACATAGGAGAAAGAGATATTCTTGAATAACTTTTTTTGTGAAGGTCGGAGAGACTTGGAAAGTGGTTGCATCTGGACTAATTTGGGTCCTGCGGATCGATTGGTACCATCCCCGAGCTTGTACGACCTTCGGAAGAGGTCGACCGACGAAATTCCCCCAAATCTGAGGAGATATTCTTGAATAACTTTTTTTGTGAAGGTCGGAGAGACTTGCAAGTAGGCTATACCCCCACTAAATGGGGTTGCGCGCATCGATCGGTACCATCCTTGAGCTTCTCCGACTTTCGGAAGGGATAGGGTTAGGGTTAGGGATGAAAGCACATAGGAGAAAGAGATATTCTTGAATAACTTTTTTTGTGAAGGTCGGAGAGACTTGGAAAGTGGTTGCATCTGGACTAATTTGGGTCCTGCGGATCGATTGGTACCATCCCCGAGCTTGTACGACCTTCGGAAGAGGTCGACCGACGAAATTCCCCCAAATCTGAGGAGATATTCTTGAATAACTTTTTTTGTGAAGGTCGGAGAGACTTGCAAGTAGGCTCTACCCCCACTAAATGGGGTAGCGCGCATCGATCGGTACCATCCTTGAGCTTCTCCGACTTTCGGAAGGGTTAGGGTTAGGGTTAGGGATGAAAGCACATAGGAGAAAGAGATATTCTTGAATAACTTTTTTTGTGAAGGTCGGAGAGACTTGCAAGTAGGCTCTACCCCCACTAAATGGGGTAGCGCACATCGATCAGTACCATCCTTGAGCTTCTCCGACTTTCGGAAGGGTTAGGGTTAGGGTTAGGGATGAAAGCACATAGGAGAAAGAGATATTCTTGAATAACTTTTTTTGTGAAGGTCGGAGAGACTTGGAAAGTGGTTGCATCTGGACTAATTTGGGTCCTGCGGATCGATTGGTACCATCCCCGAGCTTGTACGACCTTCGGAAAAGGTCGACCGACGAAATTCCCCCAAATCTGAGGAGATATTCTTGAATAACTTTTTTTGTGAAGGTCGGAGAGACTTGCAAGTAGGCTATACCCCCACTAAATGGGGTTGCGCGCATCGATCGGTACCATCCTTGAGCTTCTCCGACTTTCGGAAGGGATAGGGTTAGGGTTAGGGATGAAAGCACATAGGAGAAAGAGATATTCTTGAATAACTTTTTTTGTGAAGGTCGGAGAGACTTGGAAAGTGGTTGCATCTGGACTAATTTGGGTCCTGCGGATCGATTGGTACCATCCCCGAGCTTGTACGACCTTCGGAAGAGGTCGACCGACGAAATTCCCCCAAATCTGAGGAGATATTCTTGAATAACTTTTTTTGTGAAGGTCGGAGAGACTTGCAAGTAGGCTCTACCCCCACTAAATGGGGTAGCGCGCATCGATCGGTACCATCCTTGAGCTTCTCCGACTTTCGGAAGGGTTAGGGTTAGGGTTAGGGATGAAAGCACATAGGAGAAAGAGATATTCTTGAATACCTTTTTTTGTGAAGGTCGGAGAGACTTGCAAGTAGGCTCTACCCCCACTAAATGGGGTAGCGCACATCGATCGGTACCATCCTTGAGCTTCTCCGACTTTCGGAAGGGTTAGGGTTAGGGTTAGGGATGAAAGCACATAGGAGAAAGAGATATTCTTGAATAACTTTTTTTGTGAAGGTCGGAGAGACTTGGAAAGTGGTTGCATCTGGACTAATTTGGGTCCTGCGGATCGATTGGTACCATCCCCGAGCTTGTACGACCTTCGGAAGAGGTCGACCGACGAAATTCCCCCAAATCTGAGGAGATATTCTTGAATAACTTTTTTTGTGAAGGTCGGAGAGACTTGCAAGTAGGCTATACCCCCACTAAATGGGGTTGCGCGCATCGATCGGTACCATCCTTGAGCTTCTCCGACTTTCGGAAGGGATAGGGTTAGGGTTAGGGATGAAAGCACATAGGAGAAAGAGATATTCTTGAATAACTTTTTTTGTGAAGGTCGGAGAGACTTGGAAAGTGGTTGCATCTGGACTAATTTGGGTCCTGCGGATCGATTGGTACCATCCCCGAGCTTGTACGACCTTCGGAAGAGGTCGACCGACGAAATTCCCCCAAATCTGAGGAGATATTCTTGAATAACTTTTTTTGTGAAGGTCGGAGAGACTTGCAAGTAGGCTCTACCCCCACTAAATGGGGTAGCGCGCATCGATCGGTACCATCCTTGAGCTTCTCCGACTTTCGGAAGGGTTAGGGTTAGGGCTAGGGATGAAAGCACATAGGAGAAAGAGATATTCTTGAATAACTTTTTTTGTGAAGGTCGGAGAGACTTGCAAGTAGGCTCTACCCCCACTAAATGGGGTAGCGCGCATCGATCGGTACCATCCTTGAGCTTCTCCGACTTTTGGAAGGGTTAGGGTTAGGGTTAGGGATGAAAGCACATAGGAGAAAGACATATTCTTGAATAACTTTTTTTGTGAAGGTCGGAGAGACTTGCAAGTAGGCTCTACCCCCACTAAATGGGGTAGCGCGCATCGATCGGTACCATCCTTGAGCTTCTCCGACTTTCGGAAGGGTTAGGGTTAGGGTTAGGGATGAAAGCACATAGGAGAAAGAGATATTCTTGAATAACTTTTTTTGTGAAGGTCGGAGAGACTTGCAAGTAGGCTCTACCCCCACTAAATGGGGTAGCGCGCATCGATCGGTACCATCCTTGAGCTTCTCCGACTTTCGAAAGGGTTAGGGTTAGGGTTAGGGATGAAAGCACATAGGAGAAAGAGATATTCTTGAATAACTTTTTTTGTGAAGGTCGGAGAGACTTGCAAGTAGGCTCTACCCCCACTAAATGGGGTAGCGCGCATCGATCGGTACCATCCTTGAGCTTCTCCGACTTTCGGAAGGGTTAGGGTTAGGGTTAGGGATGAAAGCACATAGGAGAAAGAGATATTCTTGAATAACTTTTTTTGTGAAGGTCGGAGAGACTTGGAAAGTGGTTGCATCTGGACTAATTTGGGTCCTGCGGATCGATTGGTACCATCCCCGAGCTTGTACGACCTTCGGAAGAGGTCGACCGACGAAATTCCCCCAAATCTGAGGAGATATTCTTGAATAACTTTTTTTGTGAAGGTCGGAGAGACTTGCAAGTAGGCTCTACCCCCACTAAATGGGGTAGCGCGCATCGATCGGTACCATCCTTGAGCTTCTCCGACTTTCGGAAGGGTTAGGGTTAGGGTTAGGGATGAAAGCACATAGGAGAAAGAGATATTCTTGAATAACTTTTTTTGTGAAGGTCGGAGAGACTTGCAAGTAGGCTCTACCCCCACTAAATGGGGTAGCGCGCATCGATCAGTACCATCCTTGAGCTTCTCCGACTTTTGGAAGGGTTAGGGTTAGGGTTAGGGATGAAAGCACATAGGAGAAAGAGATATTCTTGAATAACTTTTTTTGTGAAGGTCGGAGAGACTTGGAAAGTGGTTGCATCTGGACTAATTAGGGTCCTGCGGATCGATTGGTACCATCCCCGAGCTTGTACGACCTTCGGAAGAGGTCGACCGACGAAATTCCCCCAAATCTGAGGAGATATTCTTGAATAACTTTTTTTGTGAAGGTCGGAGAGACTTGCAAGTAGGCTATACCCCCACTAAATGGGGTTGCGCGCATCGATCGGTACCATCCTTGAGCTTCTCCGACTTTCGGAAGGGATAGGGTTAGGGTTAGGGATGAAAGCACATAGGAGAAAGAGATATTCTTGAATAACTTTTTTTGTGAAGGTCGGAGAGACTTGGAAAGTGGTTGCATCTGGACTAATTTGGGTCCTGCGGATCGATTGGTACCATCCCCGAGCTTGTACGACCTTCGGAAGAGGTCGACCGACGAAATTCCCCCAAATCTGAGGAGATATTCTTGAATAACTTTTTTTGTGAAGGTCGGAGAGACTTGCAAGTAGGCTCTACCCCCACTAAATGGGGTAGCGCGCATCGATCGGTACCATCCTTGAGCTTCTCCGACTTTCGGAAGGGTTAGGGTTAGGGTTAGGGATGAAAGCACATAGGAGAAAGAGATATTCTTGAATAACTTTTTTTGTGAAGGTCGGAGAGACTTGCAAGTAGGCTCTACCCCCACTAAATGGGGTAGCGCACATCGATCAGTACCATCCTTGAGCTTCTCCGACTTTCGGAAGGGTTAGGGTTAGGGTTAGGGATGAAAGCACATAGGAGAAAGAGATATTCTTGAATAACTTTTTTTGTGAAGGTCGGAGAGACTTGGAAAGTGGTTGCATCTGGACTAATTTGGGTCCTGCGGATCGATTGGTACCATCCCCGAGCTTGTACGACCTTCGAAAAAGGTCGACCGACGAAATTCCCCCAAATCTGAGGAGATATTCTTGAATAACTTTTTTTGTGAAGGTCGGAGAGACTTGCAAGTAGGCTATACCCCCACTAAATGGGGTTGCGCGCATCGATCGGTACCATCCTTGAGCTTCTCCGACTTTCGGAAGGGATAGGGTTAGGGTTAGGGATGAAAGCACATAGGAGAAAGAGATATTCTTGAATAACTTTTTTTGTGAAGGTCGGAGAGACTTGGAAAGTGGTTGCATCTGGACTAATTTGGGTCCTGCGGATCGATTGGTACCATCCCCGAGCTTGTACGACCTTCGGAAGAGGTCGACCGACGAAATTCCCCCAAATCTGAGGAGATATTCTTGAATAACTTTTTTTGTGAAGGTCGGAGAGACTTGCAAGTAGGCTCTACCCCCACTAAATGGGGTAGCGCGCATCGATCGGTACCATCCTTGAGCTTCTCCGACTTTCGGAAGGGTTAGGGTTAGGGTTAGGGATGAAAGCACATAGGAGAAAGAGATATTCTTGAATAACTGTTTTTGTGAAGGTCGGAGAGACTTGCAAGTAGGCTCTACCCCCACTAAATGGGGTAGCGCACATCGATCGGTACCATCCTTGAGCTTCTCCGACTTTTGGAAGGGTTAGGGTTAGGGTTAGGGATGAAAGCACATAGGAGAAAGAGATATTCTTGAATAACTTTTTTGTGAAGGTCGGAGAGACTTGGAAAGTGGTTGCATCTGGACTAATTTGGGTCCTGCGGATCGATTGGTACCATCCCCGAGCTTGTACGACCTTCGGAAGAGGTCGACCGACGAAATTCCCCCAAATCTGAGGAGATATTCTTGAATAACTTTTTTTGTGAAGGTCGGAGAGACTTGCAAGTAGGCTATACCCCCACTAAATGGGGTTGCGCGCATCGATCGGTAACATCCTTGAGCTTCTCCGACTTTCGGAAGGGATAGGGTTAGGGTTAGGGATGAAAGCACATAGGAGAAAGAGATATTCTTGAATAACTTTTTTTGTGAAGGTCGGAGAGACTTGGAAAGTGGTTGCATCTGGACTAATTTGGGTCCTGCAGATCGATTGGTACCATCCCCGAGCTTGTACGACCTTCGGAAGAGGTCGACCGACGAAATTCCCCCAAATCTGAGGAGATATTCTTGAATAACTTTTTTTGTGAAGGTCGGAGAGACTTGCAAGTAGGCTCTACCCCCACTAAATGGGGTTGCGCGCATCGATCGGTACCATCTTTGAGCTTCTCCGACTTTCGGAAGGGTTAGGGTTAGGGTTAGGGATGAAAGCACATAGGAGAAAGAGATATTCTTGAATAACTTTTTTTGTGAAGGTCGGAGAGACTTGCAAGTAGGCTCTACCCCCACTAAATGGGGTAGCGCGCATCGATCGGTACCATCCTTGAGCTTCTCCGACTTTCGGAAGGGTTAGGGTTAGGGTTAGGGATGAAAGCACATAGGAGAAAGAGATATTCTTGAATAACTTTTTTTGTGAAGGTCGGAGAGACTTGCAAGTAGGCTCTACCCCCACTAAATGGGGTAGCGCACATCGATCAGTACCATCCTTGAGCTTCTCCGACTTTCGGAAGGGTTAGGGTTAGGGTTAGGGATGAAAGCACATAGGAGAAAGAGATATTCTTGAATAACTTTTTTTGTGAAGGTCGGAGAGACTTGGAAAGTGGTTGCATCTGGACTAATTTGGGTCCTGCGGATCGATTGGTACCATCCCCGAGCTTGTACGACCTTCGAAAAAGGTCGACCGACGAAATTCCCCCAAATCTGAGGAGATATTCTTGAATAACTTTTTTTGTGAAGGTCGGAGAGACTTGCAAGTAGGCTCTACCCCCACTAAATGGGGTTGCGCGCATCGATCGGTACCATCTTTGAGCTTCTCCGACTTTCGGAAGGGTTAGGGTTAGGGTTAGGGATGAAAGCACATAGGAGAAAGAGATATTCTTGAATAACTTTTTTTGTGAAGGTCGGAGAGACTTGCAAGTAGGCTCTACCCCCACTAAATGGGGTAGCGCGCATCGATCGGTACCATCCTTGAGCTTCTCCGACTTTCGGAAGGGTTAGGGTTAGGGTTAGGGATGAAAGCACATAGGAGAAAGAGATATTCTTGAATAACTTTTTTTGTGAAGGTCGGAGAGACTTGGAAAGTGGTTGCATCTGGACTAATTTGGGTCCTGCGGATCGATTGGTACCATCCCCGAGCTTGTACGACCTTCGGAAGAGGTCGACCGACGAAATTCCCCCAAATCTGAGGAGATATTCTTGAATAACTTTTTTTGTGAAGGTCGGAGAGACTTGCAAGTAGGCTCTACCCCCACTAAATGGGGTAGCGCGCATCGATCGGTACCATCCTTGAGCTTCTCCGACTTTCGGAAGGGTTAGGGTTAGGGTTAGGGATGAAAGCACATAGGAGAAAGAGATATTCTTGAATAACTTTTTTTGTGAAGGTCGGAGAGACTTGCAAGTAGGCTCTACCCCCACTAAATGGGGTAGCGCACATCGATCGGTACCATCCTTGAGCTTCTCCGACTTTCGGAAGGGTTAGGGTTAGGGTTAGGGATGAAAGCACATAGGAGAAAGAGATATTCTTGAATAACTTTTTTTGTGAAGGTCGGAGAGACTTGGAAAGTGGTTGCATCTGGACTAATTTGGGTCCTGCGGATCGATTGGTACCATCCCCGAGCTTGTACGACCTTCGGAAGAGGTCGACCGACGAAATTCCCCCAAATCTGAGGAGATATTCTTGAATAACTTTTTTTGTGAAGGTCGGAGAGACTTGCAAGTAGGCTATACCCCCACTAAATGGGGTTGCGCGCATCGATCGGTACCATCCTTGAGCTTCTCCGACTTTCGGAAGGGATAGGGTTAGGGTTAGGGATGAAAGCACATAGGAGAAAGAGATATTCTTGAATAACTTTTTTTGTGAAGGTCGGAGAGACTTGGAAAGTGGTTGCATCTGGACTAATTTGGGTCCTGCGGATCGATTGGTACCATCCCCGAGCTTGTACGACCTTCGGAAGAGGTCGACCGACGAAATTCCCCCAAATCTGAGGAGATATTCTTGAATAACTTTTTTTGTGAAGGTCGGAGAGACTTGCAAGTAGGCTCTACCCCCACTAAATGGGGTAGCGCGCATCGATCGGTACCATCTTTGAGCTTCTCCGACTTTCGGAAGGGTTAGGGTTAGGGTTAGGGATGAAAGCACATAGGAGAAAGAGATATTCTTGAATAACTTTTTTTGTGAAGGTCGGAGAGACTTGCAAGTAGGCTCTACCCCCACTAAATGGGGTAGCGCACATCGATCAGTACCATCCTTGAGCTTCTCCGACTTTCGGAAGGGTTAGGGTTAGGGTTAGGGATGAAAGCACATAGGAGAAAGAGATATTCTTGAATAACTTTTTTTGTGAAGGTCGGAGAGACATGGAAAGTGGTTGCATCTGGACTAATTTGGGTCCTGCGGATCGATTGGTACCATCCCCGAGCTTGTACGACCTTCGGAAGAGGTCGACCGACGAAATTCCCCCAAATCTGAGGAGATATTCTTGAATAACTTTTTTTGTGAAGGTCGGAGAGACTTGCAAGTAGGCTCTACCCCCACTAAATGGGGTAGCGCGCATCGATCGGTACCATCCTTGAGCTTCTCCGACTTTCGGAAGGGTTAGGGTTAGGGTTAGGGATGAAAGCACATAGGAGAAAGAGATATTCTTGAATAACTTTTTTTGTGAAGGTCGGAGAGACTTGCAAGTAGGCTCTACCCCCACTAAATGGGGTAGCGCGCATCGATCAGTACCATCCTTGAGCTTCTCCGACTTTCGGAAGGGTTAGGGTTAGGGTTAGGGATGAAAGCACATAGGAGAAAGAGATATTCTTGAATAACTTTTTTTGTGAAGGTCGGAGAGACTTGGAAAGTGGTTGCATCTGGACTAATTTGGGTCCTGCGGATCGATTGGTACCATCCCCGAGCTTGTACGACCTTCGGAAGAGGTCGACCGACGAAATTCCCCCAAATCTGAGGAGATATTCTTGAATAACTTTTTTTGTGAAGGTCGGAGAGACTTGCAAGTAGGCTATACCCCCACTAAATGGGGTTGCGCGCATCGATCGGTACCATCCTTGAGCTTCTCCGACTTTCGGAAGGGATAGGGTTAGGGTTAGGGATGAAAGCACATAGGAGAAAGAGATATTCTTGAATAACTTTTTTTGTGAAGGTCGGAGAGACTTGGAAAGTGGTTGCATCTGGACTAATTTGGGTCCTGCGGATCGATTGGTACCATCCCCGAGCTTGTACGACCTTCGGAAGAGGTCGACCGACGAAATTCCCCCAAATCTGAGGAGATATTCTTGAATAACTTTTTTTGTGAAGGTCGGAGAGACTTGCAAGTAGGCTCTACCCCCACTAAATGGGGTTGCGCGCATCGATCGGTACCATCCTTGAGCTTCTCCGACTTTCGGAAGGGTTAGGGTTAGGGTTAGGGATGAAAGCACATAGGAGAAAGAGATATTCTTGAATAACTTTTTTTGTGAAGGTCGGAGAGACTTGCAAGTAGGCTCTACCCCCACTAAATGGGGTAGCGCGCATCGATCGGTACCATCCTTGAGCTTCTCCGACTTTCGGAAGGGTTAGGGTTAGGGTTAGGGATGAAAGCACATAGGAGAAAGAGATATTCTTGAATAACTTTTTTTGTGAAGGTCGGAGAGACTTGCAAGTAGGCTCTACCCCCACTAAATGGGGTTGCGCGCATCGATCGGTACCATCCTTGAGCTTCTCCGACTTTCGGAAGGGTTAGGGTTAGGGTTAGGGATGAAAGCACATAGGAGAAAGAGATATTCTTGAATAACTTTTTTTGTGAAGGTCGGAGAGACTTGGAAAGTGGTTGCATCTGGACTAATTTGGGTCCTGCGGATCGATTGGTACCATCCCCGAGCTTGTACGACCTTCGGAAGAGGTCGACCGACGAAATTCCCCCAAATCTGAGGAGATATTCTTGAATAACTTTTTTTGTGAAGGTCGGAGAGACTTGCAAGTAGGCTCTACCCCCACTAAATGGGGTAGCGCGCATCGATCGGTACCATCCTTGAGCTTCTCCGACTTTCGGAAGGGTTAGGGTTAGGGTTAGGGATGAAAGCACATAGGAGAAAGAGATATTCTTGAATAACTTTTTTTGTGAAGGTCGGAGAGACTTGCAAGTAGGCTCTACCCCCACTAAATGGGGTAGCGCACATCGATCGGTACCATCCTTGAGCTTCTCCGACTTTCGGAAGGGTTAGGGTTAGGGTTAGGGATGAAAGCACATAGGAGAAAGAGATATTCTTGAATAACTTTTTTTGTGAAGGTCGGAGAGACTTGCAAGTAGGCTCTACCCCCACTAAATGGGGTAGCGCACATCGATCGGTACCATCCTTGAGCTTCTCCGACTTTCGGAAGGGTTAGGGTTAGGGTTAGGGATGAAAGCACATAGGAGAAAGAGATATTCTTGAATAACTTTTTTGTGAAGGTCGGAGAGACTTGGAAAGTGGTTGCATCTGGACTAATTTGGGTCCTGCGGATCGATTGGTACCATCCCCGAGCTTGTACGACCTTCGGAAGAGGTCGACCGACGAAATTCCCCCAAATCTGAGGAGATATTCTTGAATAACTTTTTTTGTGAAGGTCGGAGAGACTTGCAAGTAGGCTATACCCCCACTAAATGGGGTTGCGCGCATCGATCGGTAACATCCTTGAGCTTCTCCGACTTTCGGAAGGGATAGGGTTAGGGTTAGGGATGAAAGCACATAGGAGAAAGAGATATTCTTGAATAACTTTTTTTGTGAAGGTCGGAGAGACTTGGAAAGTGGTTGCATCTGGACTAATTTGGGTCCTGCGGATCGATTGGTACCATCCCCGAGCTTGTACGACCTTCGGAAGAGGTCGACCGACGAAATTCCCCCAAATCTGAGGAGATATTCTTGAATAACTTTTTTTGTGAAGGTCGGAGAGACTTGCAAGTAGGCTCTACCCCCACTAAATGGGGTTGCGCGCATCGATCGGTACCATCTTTGAGCTTCTCCGACTTTCGGAAGGGTTAGGGTTAGGGTTAGGGATGAAAGCACATAGGAGAAAGAGATATTCTTGAATAACTTTTTTTGTGAAGGTCGGAGAGACTTGCAAGTAGGCTCTACCCCCACTAAATGGGGTAGCGCGCATCGATCGGTACCATCCTTGAGCTTCTCCGACTTTCGGAAGGGTTAGGGTTAGGGTTAGGGATGAAAGCACATAGGAGAAAGAGATATTCTTGAATAACTTTTTTTGTGAAGGTCGGAGAGACTTGGAAAGTGGTTGCATCTGGACTAATTTGGGTCCTGCGGATCGATTGGTACCATCCCCGAGCTTGTACGACCTTCGGAAGAGGTCGACCGACGAAATTCCCCCAAATCTGAGGAGATATTCTTGAATAACTTTTTTTGTGAAGGTCGGAGAGACTTGCAAGTAGGCTCTACCCCCACTAAATGGGGTAGCGCGCATCGATCGGTACCATCCTTGAGCTTCTCCGACTTTCGGAAGGGTTAGGGTTAGGGTTAGGGATGAAAGCACATAGGAGAAAGAGATATTCTTGAATAACTTTTTTTGTGAAGGTCGGAGAGACTTGCAAGTAGGCTCTACCCCCACTAAATGGGGTAGCGCACATCGATCAGTACCATCCTTGAGCTTCTCCGACTTTCGGAAGGGTTAGGGTTAGGGTTAGGGATGAAAGCACATAGGAGAAAGAGATATTCTTGAATAACTTTTTTTGTGAAGGTCGGAGAGACTTGGAAAGTGGTTGCATCTGGACTAATTTGGGTCCTGCGGATCGATTGGTACCATCCCCGAGCTTGTACGACCTTCGAAAAAGGTCGACCGACGAAATTCCCCCAAATCTGAGGAGATATTCTTGAATAACTTTTTTTGTGAAGGTCGGAGAGACTTGCAAGTAGGCTATACCCCCACTAAATGGGGTTGCGCGCATCGATCGGTACCATCCTTGAGCTTCTCCGACTTTCGGAAGGGATAGGGTTAGGGTTAGGGATGAAAGCACATAGGAGAAAGAGATATTCTTGAATAACTTTTTTTGTGAAGGTCGGAGAGACTTGGAAAGTGGTTGCATCTGGACTAATTTGGGTCCTGCGGATCGATTGGTACCATCCCCGAGCTTGTACGACCTTCGGAAGAGGTCGACCGACGAAATTCCCCCAAATCTGAGGAGATATTCTTGAATAACTTTTTTTGTGAAGGTCGGAGAGACTTGCAAGTAGGCTCTACCCCCACTAAATGGGGTAGCGCGCATCGATCGGTACCATCCTTGAGCTTCTCCGACTTTCGGAAGGGTTAGGGTTAGGGTTAGGGATGAAAGCACATAGGAGAAAGAGATATTCTTGAATAACTGTTTTTGTGAAGGTCGGAGAGACTTGCAAGTAGGCTCTACCCCCACTAAATGGGGTAGCGCACATCGATCGGTACCATCCTTGAGCTTCTCCGACTTTTGGAAGGGTTAGGGTTAGGGTTAGGGATGAAAGCACATAGGAGAAAGAGATATTCTTGAATAACTTTTTTGTGAAGGTCGGAGAGACTTGGAAAGTGGTTGCATCTGGACTAATTTGGGTCCTGCGGATCGATTGGTACCATCCCCGAGCTTGTACGACCTTCGGAAGAGGTCGACCGACGAAATTCCCCCAAATCTGAGGAGATATTCTTGAATAACTTTTTTTGTGAAGGTCGGAGAGACTTGCAAGTAGGCTATACCCCCACTAAATGGGGTTGCGCGCATCGATCGGTAACATCCTTGAGCTTCTCCGACTTTCGGAAGGGATAGGGTTAGGGTTAGGGATGAAAGCACATAGGAGAAAGAGATATTCTTGAATAACTTTTTTTGTGAAGGTCGGAGAGACTTGGAAAGTGGTTGCATCTGGACTAATTTGGGTCCTGCGGATCGATTGGTACCATCCCCGAGCTTGTACGACCTTCGGAAGAGGTCGACCGACGAAATTCCCCCAAATCTGAGGAGATATTCTTGAATAACTTTTTTTGTGAAGGTCGGAGAGACTTGCAAGTAGGCTCTACCCCCACTAAATGGGGTTGCGCGCATCGATCGGTACCATCTTTGAGCTTCTCCGACTTTCGGAAGGGTTAGGGTTAGGGTTAGGGATGAAAGCACATAGGAGAAAGAGATATTCTTGAATAACTTTTTTTGTGAAGGTCGGAGAGACTTGCAAGTAGGCTCTACCCCCACTAAATGGGGTAGCGCGCATCGATCGGTACCATCCTTGAGCTTCTCCGACTTTCGGAAGGGTTAGGGTTAGGGTTAGGGATGAAAGCACATAGGAGAAAGAGATATTCTTGAATAACTTTTTTTGTGAAGGTCGGAGAGACTTGGAAAGTGGTTGCATCTGGACTAATTTGGGTCCTGCGGATCGATTGGTACCATCCCCGAGCTTGTACGACCTTCGGAAGAGGTCGACCGACGAAATTCCCCCAAATCTGAGGAGATATTCTTGAATAACTTTTTTTGTGAAGGTCGGAGAGACTTGCAAGTAGGCTCTACCCCCACTAAATGGGGTAGCGCGCATCGATCGGTACCATCCTTGAGCTTCTCCGACTTTCGGAAGGGTTAGGGTTAGGGTTAGGGATGAAAGCACATAGGAGAAAGAGATATTCTTGAATAACTTTTTTTGTGAAGGTCGGAGAGACTTGCAAGTAGGCTCTACCCCCACTAAATGGGGTAGCGCACATCGATCGGTACCATCCTTGAGCTTCTCCGACTTTCGGAAGGGTTAGGGTTAGGGTTAGGGATGAAAGCACATAGGAGAAAGAGATATTCTTGAATAACTTTTTTTGTGAAGGTCGGAGAGACTTGGAAAGTGGTTGCATCTGGACTAATTTGGGTCCTGCGGATCGATTGGTACCATCCCCGAGCTTGTACGACCTTCGGAAGAGGTCGACCGACGAAATTCCCCCAAATCTGAGGAGATATTCTTGAATAACTTTTTTTGTGAAGGTCGGAGAGACTTGCAAGTAGGCTATACCCCCACTAAATGGGGTTGCGCGCATCGATCGGTACCATCCTTGAGCTTCTCCGACTTTCGGAAGGGATAGGGTTAGGGTTAGGGATGAAAGCACATAGGAGAAAGAGATATTCTTGAATAACTTTTTTTGTGAAGGTCGGAGAGACTTGGAAAGTGGTTGCATCTGGACTAATTTGGGTCCTGCGGATCGATTGGTACCATCCCCGAGCTTGTACGACCTTCGGAAGAGGTCGACCGACGAAATTCCCCCAAATCTGAGGAGATATTCTTGAATAACTTTTTTTGTGAAGGTCGGAGAGACTTGCAAGTAGGCTCTACCCCCACTAAATGGGGTAGCGCGCATCGATCGGTACCATCTTTGAGCTTCTCCGACTTTCGGAAGGGTTAGGGTTAGGGTTAGGGATGAAAGCACATAGGAGAAAGAGATATTCTTGAATAACTTTTTTTGTGAAGGTCGGAGAGACTTGCAAGTAGGCTCTACCCCCACTAAATGGGGTAGCGCACATCGATCAGTACCATCCTTGAGCTTCTCCGACTTTCGGAAGGGTTAGGGTTAGGGTTAGGGATGAAAGCACATAGGAGAAAGAGATATTCTTGAATAACTTTTTTTGTGAAGGTCGGAGAGACTTGGAAAGTGGTTGCATCTGGACTAATTTGGGTCCTGCGGATCGATTGGTACCATCCCCGAGCTTGTACGACCTTCGGAAGAGGTCGACCGACGAAATTCCCCCAAATCTGAGGAGATATTCTTGAATAACTTTTTTTGTGAAGGTCGGAGAGACTTGCAAGTAGGCTCTACCCCCACTAAATGGGGTAGCGCGCATCGATCGGTACCATCCTTGAGCTTCTCCGACTTTCGGAAGGGTTAGGGTTAGGGTTAGGGATGAAAGCACATAGGAGAAAGAGATATTCTTGAATAACTTTTTTTGTGAAGGTCGGAGAGACTTGCAAGTAGGCTCTACCCCCACTAAATGGGGTAGCGCGCATCGATCAGTACCATCTTTGAGCTTCTCCGACTTTCGGAAGGGTTAGGGTTAGGGTTAGGGATGAAAGCACATAGGAGAAAGAGATATTCTTGAATAACTTTTTTTGTGAAGGTCGGAGAGACTTGGAAAGTGGTTGCATCTGGACTAATTTGGGTCCTGCGGATCGATTGGTACCATCCCCGAGCTTGTACGACCTTCGGAAGAGGTCGACCGACGAAATTCCCCCAAATCTGAGGAGATATTCTTGAATAACTTTTTTTGTGAAGGTCGGAGAGACTTGCAAGTAGGCTATACCCCCACTAAATGGGGTTGCGCGCATCGATCGGTACCATCTTTGAGCTTCTCCGACTTTCGGAAGGGATAGGGTTAGGGTTAGGGATGAAAGCACATAGGAGAAAGAGATATTCTTGAATAACTTTTTTTGTGAAGGTCGGAGAGACTTGGAAAGTGGTTGCATCTGGACTAATTTGGGTCCTGCGGATCGATTGGTACCATCCCCGAGCTTGTACGACCTTCGGAAGAGGTCGACCGACGAAATTCCCCCAAATCTGAGGAGATATTCTTGAATAACTTTTTTTGTGAAGGTCGGAGAGACTTGCAAGTAGGCTCTACCCCCACTAAATGGGGTTGCGCGCATCGATCGGTACCATCCTTGAGCTTCTCCGACTTTCGGAAGGGTTAGGGTTAGGGTTAGGGATGAAAGCACATAGGAGAAAGAGATATTCTTGAATAACTTTTTTTGTGAAGGTCGGAGAGACTTGCAAGTAGGCTCTACCCCCACTAAATGGGGTTGCGCGCATCGATCGGTACCATCCTTGAGCTTCTCCGACTTTCGGAAGGGTTAGGGTTAGGGTTAGGGATGAAAGCACATAGGAGAAAGAGATATTCTTGAATAACTTTTTTTGTGAAGGTCGGAGAGACTTGCAAGTAGGCTCTACCCCCACTAAATGGGGTTGCGCGCATCGATCGGTACCATCCTTGAGCTTCTCCGACTTTCGGAAGGGTTAGGGTTAGGGTTAGGGATGAAAGCACATAGGAGAAAGAGATATTCTTGAATAACTTTTTTTGTGAAGGTCGGAGAGACTTGGAAAGTGGTTGCATCTGGACTAATTTGGGTCCTGCGGATCGATTGGTACCATCCCCGAGCTTGTACGACCTTCGGAAGAGGTCGACCGACGAAATTCCCCCAAATCTGAGGAGATATTCTTGAATAACTTTTTTTGTGAAGGTCGGAGAGACTTGCAAGTAGGCTCTACCCCCACTAAATGGGGTAGCGCGCATCGATCGGTACCATCCTTGAGCTTCTCCGACTTTCGGAAGGGTTAGGGTTAGGGTTAGGGATGAAAGCACATAGGAGAAAGAGATATTCTTGAATAACTTTTTTTGTGAAGGTCGGAGAGACTTGCAAGTAGGCTCTACCCCCACTAAATGGGGTAGCGCACATCGATCGGTACCATCCTTGAGCTTCTCCGACTTTCGGAAGGGTTAGGGTTAGGGTTAGGGATGAAAGCACATAGGAGAAAGAGATATTCTTGAATAACTTTTTTTGTGAAGGTCGGAGAGACTTGCAAGTAGGCTCTACCCCCACTAAATGGGGTAGCGCACATCGATCGGTACCATCCTTGAGCTTCTCCGACTTTCGGAAGGGTTAGGGTTAGGGTTAGGGATGAAAGCACATAGGAGAAAGAGATATTCTTGAATAACTTTTTTGTGAAGGTCGGAGAGACTTGGAAAGTGGTTGCATCTGGACTAATTTGGGTCCTGCGGATCGATTGGTACCATCCCCGAGCTTGTACGACCTTCGGAAGAGGTCGACCGACGAAATTCCCCCAAATCTGAGGAGATATTCTTGAATAACTTTTTTTGTGAAGGTCGGAGAGACTTGCAAGTAGGCTATACCCCCACTAAATGGGGTTGCGCGCATCGATCGGTAACATCCTTGAGCTTCTCCGACTTTCGGAAGGGATAGGGTTAGGGTTAGGGATGAAAGCACATAGGAGAAAGAGATATTCTTGAATAACTTTTTTTGTGAAGGTCGGAGAGACTTGGAAAGTGGTTGCATCTGGACTAATTTGGGTCCTGCGGATCGATTGGTACCATCCCCGAGCTTGTACGACCTTCGGAAGAGGTCGACCGACGAAATTCCCCCAAATCTGAGGAGATATTCTTGAATAACTTTTTTTGTGAAGGTCGGAGAGACTTGCAAGTAGGCTCTACCCCCACTAAATGGGGTTGCGCGCATCGATCGGTACCATCTTTGAGCTTCTCCGACTTTCGGAAGGGTTAGGGTTAGGGTTAGGGATGAAAGCACATAGGAGAAAGAGATATTCTTGAATAACTTTTTTTGTGAAGGTCGGAGAGACTTGCAAGTAGGCTCTACCCCCACTAAATGGGGTAGCGCGCATCGATCGGTACCATCCTTGAGCTTCTCCGACTTTCGGAAGGGTTAGGGTTAGGGTTAGGGATGAAAGCACATAGGAGAAAGAGATATTCTTGAATAACTTTTTTTGTGAAGGTCGGAGAGACTTGGAAAGTGGTTGCATCTGGACTAATTTGGGTCCTGCGGATCGATTGGTACCATCCCCGAGCTTGTACGACCTTCGGAAGAGGTCGACCGACGAAATTCCCCCAAATCTGAGGAGATATTCTTGAATAACTTTTTTTGTGAAGGTCGGAGAGACTTGCAAGTAGGCTCTACCCCCACTAAATGGGGTAGCGCGCATCGATCGGTACCATCCTTGAGCTTCTCCGACTTTCGGAAGGGTTAGGGTTAGGGTTAGGGATGAAAGCACATAGGAGAAAGAGATATTCTTGAATAACTTTTTTTGTGAAGGTCGGAGAGACTTGCAAGTAGGCTCTACCCCCACTAAATGGGGTAGCGCACATCGATCGGTACCATCCTTGAGCTTCTCCGACTTTCGGAAGGGTTAGGGTTAGGGTTAGGGATGAAAGCACATAGGAGAAAGAGATATTCTTGAATAACTTTTTTTGTGAAGGTCGGAGAGACTTGGAAAGTGGTTGCATCTGGACTAATTTGGGTCCTGCGGATCGATTGGTACCATCCCCGAGCTTGTACGACCTTCGGAAGAGGTCGACCGACGAAATTCCCCCAAATCTGAGGAGATATTCTTGAATAACTTTTTTTGTGAAGGTCGGAGAGACTTGCAAGTAGGCTATACCCCCACTAAATGGGGTTGCGCGCATCGATCGGTACCATCCTTGAGCTTCTCCGACTTTCGGAAGGGATAGGGTTAGGGTTAGGGATGAAAGCACATAGGAGAAAGAGATATTCTTGAATAACTTTTTTTGTGAAGGTCGGAGAGACTTGGAAAGTGGTTGCATCTGGACTAATTTGGGTCCTGCGGATCGATTGGTACCATCCCCGAGCTTGTACGACCTTCGGAAGAGGTCGACCGACGAAATTCCCCCAAATCTGAGGAGATATTCTTGAATAACTTTTTTTGTGAAGGTCGGAGAGACTTGCAAGTAGGCTCTACCCCCACTAAATGGGGTAGCGCGCATCGATCGGTACCATCTTTGAGCTTCTCCGACTTTCGGAAGGGTTAGGGTTAGGGTTAGGGATGAAAGCACATAGGAGAAAGAGATATTCTTGAATAACTTTTTTTGTGAAGGTCGGAGAGACTTGCAAGTAGGCTCTACCCCCACTAAATGGGGTAGCGCACATCGATCAGTACCATCCTTGAGCTTCTCCGACTTTCGGAAGGGTTAGGGTTAGGGTTAGGGATGAAAGCACATAGGAGAAAGAGATATTCTTGAATAACTTTTTTTGTGAAGGTCGGAGAGACTTGGAAAGTGGTTGCATCTGGACTAATTTGGGTCCTGCGGATCGATTGGTACCATCCCCGAGCTTGTACGACCTTCGGAAGAGGTCGACCGACGAAATTCCCCCAAATCTGAGGAGATATTCTTGAATAACTTTTTTTGTGAAGGTCGGAGAGACTTGCAAGTAGGCTCTACCCCCACTAAATGGGGTAGCGCGCATCGATCGGTACCATCCTTGAGCTTCTCCGACTTTCGGAAGGGTTAGGGTTAGGGTTAGGGATGAAAGCACATAGGAGAAAGAGATATTCTTGAATAACTTTTTTTGTGAAGGTCGGAGAGACTTGCAAGTAGGCTCTACCCCCACTAAATGGGGTAGCGCGCATCGATCAGTACCATCCTTGAGCTTCTCCGACTTTCGGAAGGGTTAGGGTTAGGGTTAGGGATGAAAGCACATAGGAGAAAGAGATATTCTTGAATAACTTTTTTTGTGAAGGTCGGAGAGACTTGGAAAGTGGTTGCATCTGGACTAATTTGGGTCCTGCGGATCGATTGGTACCATCCCCGAGCTTGTACGACCTTCGGAAGAGGTCGACCGACGAAATTCCCCCAAATCTGAGGAGATATTCTTGAATAACTTTTTTTGTGAAGGTCGGAGAGACTTGCAAGTAGGCTATACCCCCACTAAATGGGGTTGCGCGCATCGATCGGTACCATCCTTGAGCTTCTCCGACTTTCGGAAGGGATAGGGTTAGGGTTAGGGATGAAAGCACATAGGAGAAAGAGATATTCTTGAATAACTTTTTTTGTGAAGGTCGGAGAGACTTGGAAAGTGGTTGCATCTGGACTAATTTGGGTCCTGCGGATCGATTGGTACCATCCCCGAGCTTGTACGACCTTCGGAAGAGGTCGACCGACGAAATTCCCCCAAATCTGAGGAGATATTCTTGAATAACTTTTTTTGTGAAGGTCGGAGAGACTTGCAAGTAGGCTCTACCCCCACTAAATGGGGTTGCGCGCATCGATCGGTACCATCCTTGAGCTTCTCCGACTTTCGGAAGGGTTAGGGTTAGGGTTAGGGATGAAAGCACATAGGAGAAAGAGATATTCTTGAATAACTTTTTTTGTGAAGGTCGGAGAGACTTGCAAGTAGGCTCTACCCCCACTAAATGGGGTAGCGCGCATCGATCGGTACCATCCTTGAGCTTCTCCGACTTTCGGAAGGGTTAGGGTTAGGGTTAGGGATGAAAGCACATAGGAGAAAGAGATATTCTTGAATAACTTTTTTTGTGAAGGTCGGAGAGACTTGCAAGTAGGCTCTACCCCCACTAAATGGGGTTGCGCGCATCGATCGGTACCATCCTTGAGCTTCTCCGACTTTCGGAAGGGTTAGGGTTAGGGTTAGGGATGAAAGCACATAGGAGAAAGAGATATTCTTGAATAACTTTTTTTGTGAAGGTCGGAGAGACTTGGAAAGTGGTTGCATCTGGACTAATTTGGGTCCTGCGGATCGATTGGTACCATCCCCGAGCTTGTACGACCTTCGGAAGAGGTCGACCGACGAAATTCCCCCAAATCTGAGGAGATATTCTTGAATAACTTTTTTTGTGAAGGTCGGAGAGACTTGCAAGTAGGCTCTACCCCCACTAAATGGGGTAGCGCGCATCGATCGGTACCATCCTTGAGCTTCTCCGACTTTCGGAAGGGTTAGGGTTAGGGTTAGGGATGAAAGCACATAGGAGAAAGAGATATTCTTGAATAACTTTTTTTGTGAAGGTCGGAGAGACTTGCAAGTAGGCTCTACCCCCACTAAATGGGGTAGCGCACATCGATCGGTACCATCCTTGAGCTTCTCCGACTTTCGGAAGGGTTAGGGTTAGGGTTAGGGATGAAAGCACATAGGAGAAAGAGATATTCTTGAATAACTTTTTTTGTGAAGGTCGGAGAGACTTGGAAAGTGGTTGCATCTGGACTAATTTGGGTCCTGCGGATCGATTGGTACCATCCCCGAGCTTGTACGACCTTCGGAAGAGGTCGACCGACGAAATTCCCCCAAATCTGAGGAGATATTCTTGAATAACTTTTTTTGTGAAGGTCGGAGAGACTTGCAAGTAGGCTATACCCCCACTAAATGGGGTTGCGCGCATCGATCGGTACCATCCTTGAGCTTCTCCGACTTTCGGAAGGGATAGGGTTAGGGTTAGGGATGAAAGCACATAGGAGAAAGAGATATTCTTGAATAACTTTTTTTGTGAAGGTCGGAGAGACTTGGAAAGTGGTTGCATCTGGACTAATTTGGGTCCTGCGGATCGATTGGTACCATCCCCGAGCTTGTACGACCTTCGGAAGAGGTCGACCGACGAAATTCCCCCAAATCTGAGGAGATATTCTTGAATAACTTTTTTTGTGAAGGTCGGAGAGACTTGCAAGTAGGCTATACCCCCACTAAATGGGGTTGCGCGCATCGATCGGTACCATCCTTGAGCTTCTCCGACTTTCGGAAGGGATAGGGTTAGGGTTAGGGATGAAAGCACATAGGAGAAAGAGATATTCTTGAATAACTTTTTTTGTGAAGGTCGGAGAGACTTGGAAAGTGGTTGCATCTGGACTAATTTGGGTCCTGCGGATCGATTGGTACCATCCCCGAGCTTGTACGACCTTCGGAAGAGGTCGACCGACGAAATTCCCCCAAATCTGAGGAGATATTCTTGAATAACTTTTTTTGTGAAGGTCGGAGAGACTTGCAAGTAGGCTCTACCCCCACTAAATGGGGTTGCGCGCATCGATCGGTACCATCCTTGAGCTTCTCCGACTTTCGGAAGGGTTAGGGTTAGGGTTAGGGATGAAAGCACATAGGAGAAAGAGATATTCTTGAATAACTTTTTTTGTGAAGGTCGGAGAGACTTGCAAGTAGGCTCTACCCCCACTAAATGGGGTAGCGCGCATCGATCGGTACCATCCTTGAGCTTCTCCGACTTTCGGAAGGGTTAGGGTTAGGGTTAGGGATGAAAGCACATAGGAGAAAGAGATATTCTTGAATAACTTTTTTTGTGAAGGTCGGAGAGACTTGCAAGTAGGCTCTACCCCCACTAAATGGGGTTGCGCGCATCGATCGGTACCATCCTTGAGCTTCTCCGACTTTCGGAAGGGTTAGGGTTAGGGTTAGGGATGAAAGCACATAGGAGAAAGAGATATTCTTGAATAACTTTTTTTGTGAAGGTCGGAGAGACTTGCAAGTAGGCTCTACCCCCACTAAATGGGGTAGCGCGCATCGATCGGTACCATCCTTGAGCTTCTCCGACTTTCGGAAGGGTTAGGGTTAGGGTTAGGGATGAAAGCACATAGGAGAAAGAGATATTCTTGAATAACTTTTTTTGTGAAGGTCGGAGAGACTTGCAAGTAGGCTCTACCCCCACTAAATGGGGTTGCGCGCATCGATCGGTACCATCCTTGAGCTTCTCCGACTTTCGGAAGGGTTAGGGTTAGGGTTAGGGATGAAAGCACATAGGAGAAAGAGATATTCTTGAATAACTTTTTTTGTGAAGGTCGGAGAGACTTGGAAAGTGGTTGCATCTGGACTAATTTGGGTCCTGCGGATCGATTGGTACCATCCCCGAGCTTGTACGACCTTCGGAAGAGGTCGACCGACGAAATTCCCCCAAATCTGAGGAGATATTCTTGAATAACTTTTTTTGTGAAGGTCGGAGAGACTTGCAAGTAGGCTCTACCCCCACTAAATGGGGTAGCGCGCATCGATCGGTACCATCCTTGAGCTTCTCCGACTTTCGGAAGGGTTAGGGTTAGGGTTAGGGATGAAAGCACATAGGAGAAAGAGATATTCTTGAATAACTTTTTTTGTGAAGGTCGGAGAGACTTGCAAGTAGGCTCTACCCCCACTAAATGGGGTTGCGCGCATCGATCGGTACCATCCTTGAGCTTCTCCGACTTTCGGAAGGGTTAGGGTTAGGGTTAGGGATGAAAGCACATAGGAGAAAGAGATATTCTTGAATAACTTTTTTTGTGAAGGTCGGAGAGACTTGCAAGTAGGCTCTACCCCCACTAAATGGGGTAGCGCGCATCGATCGGTACCATCCTTGAGCTTCTCCGACTTTCGGAAGGGTTAGGGTTAGGGTTAGGGATGAAAGCACATAGGAGAAAGAGATATTCTTGAATAACTTTTTTTGTGAAGGTCGGAGAGACTTGCAAGTAGGCTCTACCCCCACTAAATGGGGTTGCGCGCATCGATCGGTACCATCCTTGAGCTTCTCCGACTTTCGGAAGGGTTAGGGTTAGGGTTAGGGATGAAAGCACATAGGAGAAAGAGATATTCTTGAATAACTTTTTTTGTGAAGGTCGGAGAGACTTGGAAAGTGGTTGCATCTGGACTAATTTGGGTCCTGCGGATCGATTGGTACCATCCCCGAGCTTGTACGACCTTCGGAAGAGGTCGACCGACGAAATTCCCCCAAATCTGAGGAGATATTCTTGAATAACTTTTTTTGTGAAGGTCGGAGAGACTTGCAAGTAGGCTATACCCCCACTAAATGGGGTTGCGCGCATCGATCGGTACCATCCTTGAGCTTCTCCGACTTTCGGAAGGGATAGGGTTAGGGTTAGGGATGAAAGCACATAGGAGAAAGAGATATTCTTGAATAACTTTTTTTGTGAAGGTCGGAGAGACTTGGAAAGTGGTTGCATCTGGACTAATTTGGGTCCTGCGGATCGATTGGTACCATCCCCGAGCTTGTACGACCTTCGGAAGAGGTCGACCGACGAAATTCCCCCAAATCTGAGGAGATATTCTTGAATAACTTTTTTTGTGAAGGTCGGAGAGACTTGCAAGTAGGCTCTACCCCCACTAAATGGGGTAGCGCGCATCGATCGGTACCATCCTTGAGCTTCTCCGACTTTCGGAAGGGTTAGGGTTAGGGTTAGGGATGAAAGCACATAGGAGAAAGAGATATTCTTGAATAACTTTTTTTGTGAAGGTCGGAGAGACTTGCAAGTAGGCTCTACCCCCACTAAATGGGGTAGCGCACATCGATCGGTACCATCCTTGAGCTTCTCCGACTTTCGGAAGGGTTAGGGTTAGGGTTAGGGATGAAAGCACATAGGAGAAAGAGATATTCTTGAATAACTTTTTTTGTGAAGGTCGGAGAGACTTGGAAAGTGGTTGCATCTGGACTAATTTGGGTCCTGCGGATCGATTGGTACTATCCCCGAGCTTGTACGACCTTCGGAAGAGGTCGACCGACGAAATTCCCCCAAATCTGAGGAGATATTCTTGAATAACTTTTTTTGTGAAGGTCGGAGAGACTTGCAAGTAGGCTATACCCCCACTAAATGGGGTTGCGCGCATCGATCGGTACCATCCTTGAGCTTCTCCGACTTTCGGAAGGGATAGGGTTAGGGTTAGGGATGAAAGCACATAGGAGAAAGAGATATTCTTGAATAACTTTTTTTGTGAAGGTCGGAGAGACTTGGAAAGTGGTTGCATCTGGACTATTTTGGGTCCTGCGGATCGATTGGTACCATCCCCGAGCTTGTACGACCTTCGGAAGAGGTCGACCGACGAAATTCCCCCAAATCTGAGGAGATATTCTTGAATAACTTTTTTTGTGAAGGTCGGAGAGACTTGCAAGTAGGCTCTACCCCCACTAAATGGGGTAGCGCGCATCGATCAGTACCATCCTTGAGCTTCTCCGACTTTCGGAAGGGTTAGGGTTAGGGATGAAAGCACATAGGAGAAAGAGATATTCCTGAATAACTTTTTTTGTGAAGGTCGGAGAGACTTGCAAGTAGGCTCTACCCCCACTATATGGGGTAGCGCGCATCGATCGGTACCATTCTTGAGCTTCTCCGACTTTCGGAAGGGTTAGGGTTAGGGTTAGGGATGAAAGCACATAGGAGAAAGAGATATTCTTGAATAACTTTTTTTGTGAAGGTCGGAGAGACTTGCAAGTAGGCTATACCCCCACTAAATGGGGTTGCGCGCATCGATCGGTACCATCCTTGAGCTTCTCCGACTTTCGGAAGGGATAGGGTTAGGGTTAGGGATGAAAGCACATAGGAGAAAGAGATATTCTTGAATAACTTTTTTTGTGAAGGTCGGAGAGACTTGGAAAGTGGTTGCATCTGGACTAATTTGGGTCCTGCGGATCGATTGGTACCATCCCCGAGCTTGTACGACCTTCGGAAGAGGTCGACCGACGAAATTCCCCCAAATCTGAGGAGATATTCTTGAATAACTTTTTTTGTGAAGGTCGGAGAGACTTGCAAGTAGGCTCTACCCCCACTAAATGGGGTAGCGCGCATCGATCGGTACCATCCTTGAGCTTCTCCGACTTTCGGAAGGGTTAGGGTTAGGGTTAGGGATGAAAGCACATAGGAGAAAGAGATATTCTTGAATAACTTTTTTTGTGAAGGTCGGAGAGACTTGCAAGTAGGCTCTACCCCCACTAAATGGGGTAGCGCACATCGATCGGTACCATCCTTGAGCTTCTCCGACTTTCGGAAGGGTTAGGGTTAGGGTTAGGGATGAAAGCACATAGGAGAAAGAGATATTCTTGAATAACTTTTTTTGTGAAGGTCGGAGAGACTTGGAAAGTGGTTGCATCTGGACTAATTTGGGTCCTGCGGATCGATTGGTACTATCCCCGAGCTTGTACGACCTTCGGAAGAGGTCGACCGACGAAATTCCCCCAAATCTGAGGAGATATTCTTGAATAACTTTTTTTGTGAAGGTCGGAGAGACTTGCAAGTAGGCTATACCCCCACTAAATGGGGTTGCGCGCATCGATCGGTACCATCCTTGAGCTTCTCCGACTTTCGGAAGGGATAGGGTTAGGGTTAGGGATGAAAGCACATAGGAGAAAGAGATATTCTTGAATAACTTTTTTTGTGAAGGTCGGAGAGACTTGGAAAGTGGTTGCATCTGGACTAATTTGGGTCCTGCGGATCGATTGGTACCATCCCCGAGCTTGTACGACCTTCGGAAGAGGTCGACCGACGAAATTCCCCCAAATCTGAGGAGATATTCTTGAATAACTTTTTTTGTGAAGGTCGGAGAGACTTGCAAGTAGGCTCTACCCCCACTAAATGGGGTAGCGCGCATCGATCAGTACCATCCTTGAGCTTCTCCGACTTTCGGAAGGGTTAGGGTTAGGGTTAGGGATGAAAGCACATAGGAGAAAGAGATATTCCTGAATAACTTTTTTTGTGAAGGTCGGAGAGACTTGCAAGTAGGCTCTACCCCCACTAAATGGGGTAGCGCGCATCGATCGGTACCATTCTTGAGCTTCTCCGACTTTCGGAAGGGTTAGGGTTAGGGTTAGGGATGAAAGCACATAGGAGAAAGAGATATTCTTGAATAACTTTTTTTGTGAAGGTCGGAGAGACTTGCAAGTAGGCTCTACCCCCACTAAATGGGGTAGCGCGCATCGATCGGTACCATCCTTGAGCTTCTCCGACTTTCGAAAGGGTTAGGGTTAGGGTTAGGGATGAAAGCACATAGGAGAAAGAGATATTCTTGAATAACTTTTTTTGTGAAGGTCGGAGAGACTTGCAAGTAGGCTCTACCCCCACTAAATGGGGTAGCGCGCATCGATCGGTACCATCCTTGAGCTTCTCCGACTTTCGGAAGGGTTAGGGTTAGGGTTAGGGATGAAAGCACATAGGAGAAAGAGATATTCTTGAATAACTTTTTTTGTGAAGGTCGGAGAGACTTGGAAAGTGGTTGCATCTGGACTAATTTGGGTCCTGCGGATCGATTGGTACCATCCCCGAGCTTGTACGACCTTCGGAAGAGGTCGACCGACGAAATTCCCCCAAATCTGAGGAGATATTCTTGAATAACTTTTTTTGTGAAGGTCGGAGAGACTTGCAAGTAGGCTCTACCCCCACTAAATGGGGTAGCGCGCATCGATCGGTACCATCCTTGAGCTTCTCCGACTTTCGGAAGGGTTAGGGTTAGGGTTAGGGATGAAAGCACATAGGAGAAAGAGATATTCTTGAATAACTTTTTTTGTGAAGGTCGGAGAGACTTGCAAGTAGGCTCTACCCCCACTAAATGGGGTAGCGCGCATCGATCAGTACCATCCTTGAGCTTCTCCGACTTTTGGAAGGGTTAGGGTTAGGGTTAGGGATGAAAGCACATAGGAGAAAGAGATATTCTTGAATAACTTTTTTTGTGAAGGTCGGAGAGACTTGGAAAGTGGTTGCATCTGGACTAATTTGGGTCCTGCGGATCGATTGGTACCATCCCCGAGCTTGTACGACCTTCGGAAGAGGTCGACCGACGAAATTCCCCCAAATCTGAGGAGATATTCTTGAATAACTTTTTTTGTGAAGGTCGGAGAGACTTGCAAGTAGGCTATACCCCCACTAAATGGGGTTGCGCGCATCGATCGGTACCATCCTTGAGCTTCTCCGACTTTCGGAAGGGATAGGGTTAGGGTTAGGGATGAAAGCACATAGGAGAAAGAGATATTCTTGAATAACTTTTTTTGTGAAGGTCGGAGAGACTTGGAAAGTGGTTGCATCTGGACTAATTTGGGTCCTGCGGATCGATTGGTACCATCCCCGAGCTTGTACGACCTTCGGAAGAGGTCGACCGACGAAATTCCCCCAAATCTGAGGAGATATTCTTGAATAACTTTTTTTGTGAAGGTCGGAGAGACTTGCAAGTAGGCTCTACCCCCACTAAATGGGGTAGCGCGCATCGATCGGTACCATCCTTGAGCTTCTCCGACTTTCGGAAGGGTTAGGGTTAGGGTTAGGGATGAAAGCACATAGGAGAAAGAGATATTCTTGAATAACTTTTTTTGTGAAGGTCGGAGAGACTTGCAAGTAGGCTCTACCCCCACTAAATGGGGTAGCGCACATCGATCAGTACCATCCTTGAGCTTCTCCGACTTTCGGAAGGGTTAGGGTTAGGGTTAGGGATGAAAGCACATAGGAGAAAGAGATATTCTTGAATAACTTTTTTTGTGAAGGTCGGAGAGACTTGGAAAGTGGTTGCATCTGGACTAATTTGGGTCCTGCGGATCGATTGGTACCATCCCCGAGCTTGTACGACCTTCGGAAAAGGTCGACCGACGAAATTCCCCCAAATCTGAGGAGATATTCTTGAATAACTTTTTTTGTGAAGGTCGGAGAGACTTGCAAGTAGGCTATACCCCCACTAAATGGGGTTGCGCGCATCGATCGGTACCATCCTTGAGCTTCTCCGACTTTCGGAAGGGATAGGGTTAGGGTTAGGGATGAAAGCACATAGGAGAAAGAGATATTCTTGAATAACTTTTTTTGTGAAGGTCGGAGAGACTTGGAAAGTGGTTGCATCTGGACTAATTTGGGTCCTGCGGATCGATTGGTACCATCCCCGAGCTTGTACGACCTTCGGAAGAGGTCGACCGACGAAATTCCCCCAAATCTGAGGAGATATTCTTGAATAACTTTTTTTGTGAAGGTCGGAGAGACTTGCAAGTAGGCTCTACCCCCACTAAATGGGGTAGCGCGCATCGATCGGTACCATCCTTGAGCTTCTCCGACTTTCGGAAGGGTTAGGGTTAGGGTTAGGGATGAAAGCACATAGGAGAAAGAGATATTCTTGAATAACTTTTTTTGTGAAGGTCGGAGAGACTTGCAAGTAGGCTCTACCCCCACTAAATGGGGTAGCGCACATCGATCGGTACCATCCTTGAGCTTCTCCGACTTTCGGAAGGGTTAGGGTTAGGGTTAGGGATGAAAGCACATAGGAGAAAGAGATATTCTTGAATAACTTTTTTTGTGAAGGTCGGAGAGACTTGGAAAGTGGTTGCATCTGGACTAATTTGGGTCCTGCGGATCGATTGGTACCATCCCCGAGCTTGTACGACCTTCGGAAGAGGTCGACCGACGAAATTCCCCCAAATCTGAGGAGATATTCTTGAATAACTTTTTTTGTGAAGGTCGGAGAGACTTGCAAGTAGGCTATACCCCCACTAAATGGGGTTGCGCGCATCGATCGGTACCATCCTTGAGCTTCTCCGACTTTCGGAAGGGATAGGGTTAGGGTTAGGGATGAAAGCACATAGGAGAAAGAGATATTCTTGAATAACTTTTTTTGTGAAGGTCGGAGAGACTTGGAAAGTGGTTGCATCTGGACTAATTTGGGTCCTGCGGATCGATTGGTACCATCCCCGAGCTTGTACGACCTTCGGAAGAGGTCGACCGACGAAATTCCCCCAAATCTGAGGAGATATTCTTGAATAACTTTTTTTGTGAAGGTCGGAGAGACTTGCAAGTAGGCTCTACCCCCACTAAATGGGGTAGCGCGCATCGATCAGTACCATCCTTGAGCTTCTCCGACTTTCGGAAGGGTTAGGGTTAGGGATGAAAGCACATAGGAGAAAGAGATATTCTTGAATAACTTTTTTTGTGAAGGTCGGAGAGACTTGCAAGTAGGCTCTACCCCCACTAAATGGGGTAGCGCGCATCGATCGGTACCATCCTTGAGCTTCTCCGACTTTTGGAAGGGTTAGGGTTAGGGTTAGGGATGAAAGCACATAGGAGAAAGAGATATTCTTGAATAACTTTTTTTGTGAAGGTCGGAGAGACTTGCAAGTAGGCTCTACCCCCACTAAATGGGGTAGCGCGCATCGATCGGTACCATCCTTGAGCTTCTCCGACTTTCGGAAGGGTTAGGGTTAGGGTTAGGGATGAAAGCACATAGGAGAAAGAGATATTCTTGAATAACTTTTTTTGTGAAGGTCGGAGAGACTTGCAAGTAGGCTCTACCCCCACTAAATGGGGTAGCGCGCATCGATCGGTACCATCCTTGAGCTTCTCCGACTTTCGAAAGGGTTAGGGTTAGGGTTAGGGATGAAAGCACATAGGAGAAAGAGATATTCTTGAATAACTTTTTTTGTGAAGGTCGGAGAGACTTGCAAGTAGGCTCTACCCCCACTAAATGGGGTAGCGCGCATCGATCGGTACCATCCTTGAGCTTCTCCGACTTTCGGAAGGGTTAGGGTTAGGGATGAAAGCACATAGGAGAAAGAGATATTCTTGAATAACTTTTTTTGTGAAGGTCGGAGAGACTTGGAAAGTGGTTGCATCTGGACTAATTTGGGTCCTGCGGATCGATTGGTACCATCCCCGAGCTTGTACGACCTTCGGAAGAGGTCGACCGACGAAATTCCCCCAAATCTGAGGAGATATTCTTGAATAACTTTTTTTGTGAAGGTCGGAGAGACTTGCAAGTAGGCTCTACCCCCACTAAATGGGGTAGCGCGCATCGATCGGTACCATCCTTGAGCTTCTCCGACTTTCGGAAGGGTTAGGGTTAGGGTTAGGGATGAAAGCACATAGGAGAAAGAGATATTCTTGAATAACTTTTTTTGTGAAGGTCGGAGAGACTTGCAAGTAGGCTCTACCCCCACTAAATGGGGTAGCGCGCATCGATCAGTACCATCCTTGAGCTTCTCCGACTTTTGGAAGGGTTAGGGTTAGGGTTAGGGATGAAAGCACATAGGAGAAAGAGATATTCTTGAATAACTTTTTTTGTGAAGGTCGGAGAGACTTGCAAGTAGGCTCTACCCCCACTAAATGGGGTAGCGCGCATCGATCGGTACCATCCTTGAGCTTCTCCGACTTTCGGAAGGGTTAGGGTTAGGGATGAAAGCACATAGGAGAAAGAGATATTCTTGAATAACTTTTTTTGTGAAGGTCGGAGAGACTTGCAAGTAGGCTCTACCCCCACTAAATGGGGTAACGCGCATCGATCGGTACCATCCTTGAGCTTCTCTGACTTTCGGAAGGGTTAGGGTTAGGGTTAGGGATGAAAGCACATAGGAGAAAGAGATATTCTTGAATAACTTTTTTTGTGAAGGTCGGAGAGACTTGCAAGTAGGCTCTACCCCCACTAAATGGGGTAGCGCGCATCGATCGGTACCATCCTTGAGCTTCTCCGACTTTCGGAAGGGTTAGGGTTAGGGATGAAAGCACATAGGAGAAAGAGATATTCTTGAATAACTTTTTTTGTGAAGGTCGGAGAGACTTGGAAAGTGGTTGCATCTGGACTAATTTGGGTCCTGCGGATCGATTGGTACCATCCCCGAGCTTGTACGACCTTCGGAAGAGGTCGACCGACGAAATTCCCCCAAATCTGAGGAGATATTCTTGAATAACTTTTTTTTTGAAGGTCGGAGAGACTTGCAAGTAGGCTCTACCCCCACTAAATGGGGTTGCGCGCATCGATCGGTACCATCCTTGAGCTTCTCCGACTTTCGGAAGGGATAGGGTTAGGGTTAGGGATGAAAGCACATAGGAGAAAGAGATATTCTTGAATAACTTTTTTTGTGAAGGTCGGAGAGACTTGGAAAGTGGTTGCATCTGGACTAATTTGGGTCCTGCGGATCGATTGGTACCATCCCCGAGCTTGTACGACCTTCGGAAGAGGTCGACCGACGAAATTCCCCCAAATCTGAGGAGATATTCTTGAATAACTTTTTTTGTGAAGGTCGGAGAGACTTGCAAGTAGGCTCTACCCCCACTAAATGGGGTAGCGCGCATCGATCGGTACCATCCTTGAGCTTCTCCGACTTTCGGAAGGGTTAGGGTTAGGGTTAGGGATGAAAGCACATAGGAGAAAGAGATATTCTTGAATAACTTTTTTTGTGAAGGTCGGAGAGACTTGCAAGTAGGCTCTACCCCCACTAAATGGGGTAGCGCGCATCGATCAGTACCATCCTTGAGCTTCTCCGACTTTTGGAAGGGTTAGGGTTAGGGATGAAAGCACATAGGAGAAAGAGATATTCTTGAATAACTTTTTTTGTGAAGGTCGGAGAGACTTGCAAGTAGGCTCTACCCCCACTAAATGGGGTAACGCGCATCGATCGGTACCATCCTTGAGCTTCTCCGACTTTCGGAAGGGTTAGGGTTAGGGTTAGGGATGAAAGCACATAGGAGAAAGAGATATTCTTGAATAACTTTTTTTGTGAAGGTCGGAGAGACTTGCAAGTAGGCTCTACCCCCACTAAATGGGGTAGCGCGCATCGATCGGTACCATCCTTGAGCTTCTCCGACTTTCGGAAGGGTTAGGGTTAGGGTTAGGGATGAAAGCACATAGGAGAAAGAGATATTCTTGAATAACTTTTTTTGTGAAGGTCGGAGAGACTTGGAAAGTGGTTGCATCTGGACTAATTTGGGTCCTGCGGATCGATTGGTACCATCCCCGAGCTTGTACGACCTTCGGAAGAGGTCGACCGACGAAATTCCCCCAAATCTGAGGAGATATTCTTGAATAACTTTTTTTGTGAAGGTCGGAGAGACTTGCAAGTAGGCTCTACCCCCACTAAATGGGGTAGCGCGCATCGATCGGTACCATCCTTGAGCTTCTCCGACTTTCGGAAGGGTTAGGGTTAGGGTTAGGGATGAAAGCACATAGGAGAAAGAGATATTCTTGAATAACTTTTTTTGTGAAGGTCGGAGAGACTTGCAAGTAGGCTCTACCCCCACTAAATGGGGTAGCGCGCATCGATCAGTACCATCCTTGAGCTTCTCCGACTTTTGGAAGGGTTAGGGTTAGGGTTAGGGATGAAAGCACATAGGAGAAAGAGATATTCTTGAATAACTTTTTTTGTGAAGGTCGGAGAGACTTGCAAGTAGGCTCTACCCCCACTAAATGGGGTAGCGCGCATCGATCGGTACCATCCTTGAGCTTCTCCGACTTTCGGAAGGGTTAGGGTTAGGGATGAAAGCACATAGGAGAAAGAGATATTCTTGAATAACTTTTTTTGTGAAGGTCGGAGAGACTTGCAAGTAGGCTCTACCCCCACTAAATGGGGTAGCGCGCATCGATCGGTACCATCCTTGAGCTTCTCTGACTTTCGGAAGGGTTAGGGTTAGGGTTAGGGATGAAAGCACATAGGAGAAAGAGATATTCTTGAATAACTTTTTTTGTGAAGGTCGGAGAGACTTGCAAGTAGGCTCTACCCCCACTAAATGGGGTAGCGCGCATCGATCGGTACTATCCTTGAGCTTCTCCGACTTTCGGAAGGGTTAGGGTTAGGGATGAAAGCACATAGGAGAAAGAGATATTCTTGAATAACTTTTTTTGTGAAGGTCGGAGAGACTTGGAAAGTGGTTGCATCTGGACTAATTTGGGTCCTGCGGATCGATTGGTACCATCCCCGAGCTTGTACGACCTTCGGAAGAGGTCGACCGACGAAATTCCCCCAAATCTGAGGAGATATTCTTGAATAACTTTTTTTTTGAAGGTCGGAGAGACTTGCAAGTAGGCTCTACCCCCACTAAATGGGGTTGCGCGCATCGATCGGTACCATCCTTGAGCTTCTCCGACTTTCGGAAGGGATAGGGTTAGGGTTAGGGATGAAAGCACATAGGAGAAAGAGATATTCTTGAATAACTTTTTTTGTGAAGGTCGGAGAGACTTGGAAAGTGGTTGCATCTGGACTAATTTGGGTCCTGCGGATCGATTGGTACCATCCCCGAGCTTGTACGACCTTCGGAAGAGGTCGACCGACGAAATTCCCCCAAATCTGAGGAGATATTCTTGAATAACTTTTTTTGTGAAGGTCGGAGAGACTTGCAAGTAGGCTCTACCCCCACTAAATGGGGTAGCGCGCATCGATCGGTACCATCCTTGAGCTTCTCCGACTTTCGGAAGGGTTAGGGTTAGGGTTAGGGATGAAAGCACATAGGAGAAAGAGATATTCTTGAATAACTTTTTTTGTGAAGGTCGGAGAGACTTGCAAGTAGGCTCTACCCCCACTAAATGGGGTAGCGCGCATCGATCAGTACCATCCTTGAGCTTCTCCGACTTTTGGAAGGGTTAGGGTTAGGGATGAAAGCACATAGGAGAAAGAGATATTCTTGAATAACTTTTTTTGTGAAGGTCGGAGAGACTTGCAAGTAGGCTCTACCCCCACTAAATGGGGTAACGCGCATCGATCGGTACCATCCTTGAGCTTCTCCGACTTTCGGAAGGGTTAGGGTTAGGGTTAGGGATGAAAGCACATAGGAGAAAGAGATATTCTTGAATAACGTTTTTTGTGAAGGTCGGAGAGACTTGCAAGTAGGCTTTACCCCCACTAAATGGGGTAGCGCGCATCGATCGGTACCATCCTTGAGCTTCTCCGACTTTCGGAAGGGTTAGGGTTAGGGTTAGGGATGAAAGCACATAGGAGAAAGAGATATTCTTGAATAACTTTTTTTGTGAAGGTCGGAGAGACTTGCAAGTAGGCTCTACCCCCACTAAATGGGGTAGCGCGCATCGATCGGTACCATACTTGAGCTTCTCCGACTTTTGGAAGGGTTAGGGTTAGGGTTAGGGATGAAAGCACATAGGAGAAAGAGATATTCTTGAATAACTTTTTTTGTGAAGGTCGGAGAGACTTGGAAAGTGGTTGCATCTGGACTAATTTGGGTCCTGCGGATCGATTGGTACCATCCCCGAGCTTGTACGACCTTCGGAAGAGGTCGACCGACGAAATTCCCCCAAATCTGAGGAGATATTCTTGAATAACTTTTTTTGTGAAGGTCGGAGAGACTTGCAAGTAGGCTCTACCCCCACTAAATGGGGTAGCGCGCATCGATCGGTACCATCCTTGAGCTTCTCCGACTTTCGGAAGGGTTAGGGTTAGGGTTAGGGATGAAAGCACATAGGAGAAAGAGATATTCTTGAATAACTTTTTTTGTGAAGGTCGGAGAGACTTGCAAGTAGGCTCTACCCCCACTAAATGGGGTAGCGCGCATCGATCAGTACCATCCTTGAGCTTCTCCGACTTTTGGAAGGGTTAGGGTTAGGGTTAGGGATGAAAGCACATAGGAGAAAGAGATATTCTTGAATAACTTTTTTTGTGAAGGTCGGAGAGACTTGCAAGTAGGCTCTACCCCCACTAAATGGGGTAGCGCGCATCGATCGGTACCATCCTTGAGCTTCTCCGACTTTCGGAAGGGTTAGGGTTAGGGATGAAAGCACATAGGAGAAAGAGATATTCTTGAATAACTTTTTTTGTGAAGGTCGGAGAGACTTGCAAGTAGGCTCTACCCCCACTAAATGGGGTAGCGCGCATCGATCGGTACCATCCTTGAGCTTCTCTGACTTTCGGAAGGGTTAGGGTTAGGGTTAGGGATGAAAGCACATAGGAGAAAGAGATATTCTTGAATAACTTTTTTTGTGAAGGTCGGAGAGACTTGCAAGTAGGCTCTACCCCCACTAAATGGGGTAGCGCGCATCGATCGGTACCATCCTTGAGCTTCTCCGACTTTCGGAAGGGTTAGGGTTAGGGATGAAAGCACATAGGAGAAAGAGATATTCTTGAATAACTTTTTTTGTGAAGGTCGGAGAGACTTGGAAAGTGGTTGCATCTGGACTAATTTGGGTCCTGCGGATCGATTGGTACCATCCCCGAGCTTGTACGACCTTCGGAAGAGGTCGACCGACGAAATTCCCCCAAATCTGAGGAGATATTCTTGAATAACTTTTTTTTTGAAGGTCGGAGAGACTTGCAAGTAGGCTCTACCCCCACTAAATGGGGTTGCGCGCATCGATCGGTACCATCCTTGAGCTTCTCCGACTTTCGGAAGGGATAGGGTTAGGGTTAGGGATGAAAGCACATAGGAGAAAGAGATATTCTTGAATAACTTTTTTTGTGAAGGTCGGAGAGACTTGGAAAGTGGTTGCATCTGGACTAATTTGGGTCCTGCGGATCGATTGGTACCATCCCCGAGCTTGTACGACCTTCGGAAGAGGTCGACCGACGAAATTCCCCCAAATCTGAGGAGATATTCTTGAATAACTTTTTTTGTGAAGGTCGGAGAGACTTGCAAGTAGGCTCTACCCCCACTAAATGGGGTAGCGCGCATCGATCGGTACCATCCTTGAGCTTCTCCGACTTTCGGAAGGGTTAGGGTTAGGGTTAGGGATGAAAGCACATAGGAGAAAGAGATATTCTTGAATAACTTTTTTTGTGAAGGTCGGAGAGACTTGCAAGTAGGCTCTACCCCCACTAAATGGGGTAGCGCGCATCGATCAGTACCATTCTTGAGCTTCTCCGACTTTTGGAAGGGTTAGGGTTAGGGATGAAAGCACATAGGAGAAAGAGATATTCTTGAATAACTTTTTTTGTGAAGGTCGGAGAGACTTGCAAGTAGGCTCTACCCCCACTAAATGGGGTAGCGCGCATCGATCGGTACCATCCTTGAGCTTCTCCGACTTTCGGAAGGGTTAGGGTTAGGGTTAGGGATGAAAGCACATAGGAGAAAGAGATATTCTTGAATAACTTTTTTTGTGAAGGTCGGAGAGACTTGCAAGTAGGCTCTACCCCCACTAAATGGGGTAGCGCGCATCGATCGGTACCATCCTTGAGCTTCTCCGACTTTCGAAAGGGTTAGGGTTAGGGTTAGGGATGAAAGCACATAGGAGAAAGAGATATTCTTGAATAACTTTTTTTGTGAAGGTCGGAGAGACTTGCAAGTAGGCTCTACCCCCACTAAATGGGGTAGCGCGCATCGATCGGTACCATCCTTGAGCTTCTCCGACTTTCGGAAGGGTTAGGGTTAGGGTTAGGGATGAAAGCACATAGGAGAAAGAGATATTCTTGAATAACTTTTTTTGTGAAGGTCGGAGAGACTTGGAAAGTGGTTGCATCTGGACTAATTTGGGTCCTGCGGATCGATTGGTACCATCCCCGAGCTTGTACGACCTTCGGAAGAGGTCGACCGACGAAATTCCCCCAAATCTGAGGAGATATTCTTGAATAACTTTTTTTGTGAAGGTCGGAGAGACTTGCAAGTAGGCTCTACCCCCACTAAATGGGGTAGCGCGCATCGATCGGTACCATCCTTGAGCTTCTCCGACTTTCGGAAGGGTTAGGGTTAGGGTTAGGGATGAAAGCACATAGGAGAAAGAGATATTCTTGAATAACTTTTTTTGTGAAGGTCGGAGAGACTTGCAAGTAGGCTCTACCCCCACTAAATGGGGTAGCGCGCATCGATCGGTACCATCCTTGAGCTTCTCCGACTTTCGAAAGGGTTAGGGTTAGGGTTAGGGATGAAAGCACATAGGAGAAAGAGATATTCTTGAATAACTTTTTTTGTGAAGGTCGGAGAGACTTGCAAGTAGGCTCTACCCCCACTAAATGGGGTAGCGCGCATCGATCGGTACCATCCTTGAGCTTCTCCGACTTTCGGAAGGGTTAGGGTTAGGGTTAGGGATGAAAGCACATAGGAGAAAGAGATATTCTTGAATAACTTTTTTTGTGAAGGTCGGAGAGACTTGGAAAGTGGTTGCATCTGGACTAATTTGGGTCCTGCGGATCGATTGGTACCATCCCCGAGCTTGTACGACCTTCGGAAGAGGTCGACCGACGAAATTCCCCCAAATCTGAGGAGATATTCTTGAATAACTTTTTTTGTGAAGGTCGGAGAGACTTGCAAGTAGGCTCTACCCCCACTAAATGGGGTAGCGCGCATCGATCGGTACCATCCTTGAGCTTCTCCGACTTTCGGAAGGGTTAGGGTTAGGGTTAGGGATGAAAGCACATAGGAGAAAGAGATATTCTTGAATAACTTTTTTTGTGAAGGTCGGAGAGACTTGCAAGTAGGCTCTACCCCCACTAAATGGGGTAGCGCGCATCGATCAGTACCATCCTTGAGCTTCTCCGACTTTTGGAAGGGTTAGGGTTAGGGTTAGGGATGAAAGCACATAGGAGAAAGAGATATTCTTGAATAACTTTTTTTGTGAAGGTCGGAGAGACTTGCAAGTAGGCTCTACCCCCACTAAATGGGGTAGCGCGCATCGATCGGTACCATCCTTGAGCTTCTCCGACTTTCGGAAGGGTTAGGGTTAGGGATGAAAGCACATAGGAGAAAGAGATATTCTTGAATAACTTTTTTTGTGAAGGTCGGAGAGACTTGCAAGTAGGCTCTACCCCCACTAAATGGGGTAACGCGCATCGATCGGTACCATCCTTGAGCTTCTCTGACTTTCGGAAGGGTTAGGGTTAGGGTTAGGGATGAAAGCACATAGGAGAAAGAGATATTCTTGAATAACTTTTTTTGTGAAGGTCGGAGAGACTTGCAAGTAGGCTCTACCCCCACTAAATGGGGTAGCGCGCATCGATCGGTACCATCCTTGAGCTTCTCCGACTTTCGGAAGGGTTAGGGTTAGGGATGAAAGCACATAGGAGAAAGAGATATTCTTGAATAACTTTTTTTGTGAAGGTCGGAGAGACTTGGAAAGTGGTTGCATCTGGACTAATTTGGGTCCTGCGGATCGATTGGTACCATCCCCGAGCTTGTACGACCTTCGGAAGAGGTCGACCGACGAAATTCCCCCAAATCTGAGGAGATATTCTTGAATAACTTTTTTTTTGAAGGTCGGAGAGACTTGCAAGTAGGCTCTACCCCCACTAAATGGGGTTGCGCGCATCGATCGGTACCATCCTTGAGCTTCTCCGACTTTCGGAAGGGATAGGGTTAGGGTTAGGGATGAAAGCACATAGGAGAAAGAGATATTCTTGAATAACTTTTTTTGTGAAGGTCGGAGAGACTTGGAAAGTGGTTGCATCTGGACTAATTTGGGTCCTGCGGATCGATTGGTACCATCCCCGAGCTTGTACGACCTTCGGAAGAGGTCGACCGACGAAATTCCCCCAAATCTGAGGAGATATTCTTGAATAACTTTTTTTGTGAAGGTCGGAGAGACTTGCAAGTAGGCTCTACCCCCACTAAATGGGGTAGCGCGCATCGATCGGTACCATCCTTGAGCTTCTCCGACTTTCGGAAGGGTTAGGGTTAGGGTTAGGGATGAAAGCACATAGGAGAAAGAGATATTCTTGAATAACTTTTTTTGTGAAGGTCGGAGAGACTTGCAAGTAGGCTCTACCCCCACTAAATGGGGTAGCGCGCATCGATCAGTACCATCCTTGAGCTTCTCCGACTTTTGGAAGGGTTAGGGTTAGGGATGAAAGCACATAGGAGAAAGAGATATTCTTGAATAACTTTTTTTGTGAAGGTCGGAGAGACTTGCAAGTAGGCTCTACCCCCACTAAATGGGGTAACGCGCATCGATCGGTACCATCCTTGAGCTTCTCCGACTTTCGGAAGGGTTAGGGTTAGGGTTAGGGATGAAAGCACATAGGAGAAAGAGATATTCTTGAATAACTTTTTTTGTGAAGGTCGGAGAGACTTGCAAGTAGGCTCTACCCCCACTAAATGGGGTAGCGCGCATCGATCGGTACCATCTTTGAGCTTCTCCGACTTTCGGAAGGGTTAGGGTTAGGGTTAGGGATGAAAGCACATAGGAGAAAGAGATATTCTTGAATAACTTTTTTTGTGAAGGTCGGAGAGACTTGGAAAGTGGTTGCATCTGGACTAATTTGGGTCCTGCGGATCGATTGGTACCATCCCCGAGCTTGTACGACCTTCGGAAGAGGTCGACCGACGAAATTCCCCCAAATCTGAGGAGATATTCTTGAATAACTTTTTTTGTGAAGGTCGGAGAGACTTGCAAGTAGGCTCTACCCCCACTAAATGGGGTAGCGCGCATCGATCGGTACCATCCTTGAGCTTCTCCGACTTTCGGAAGGGTTAGGGTTAGGGTTAGGGATGAAAGCACATAGGAGAAAGAGATATTCTTGAATAACTTTTTTTGTGAAGGTCGGAGAGACTTGCAAGTAGGCTCTACCCCCACTAAATGGGGTAGCGCGCATCGATCAGTACCATCCTTGAGCTTCTCCGACTTTTGGAAGGGTTAGGGTTAGGGTTAGGGATGAAAGCACATAGGAGAAAGAGATATTCTTGAATAACTTTTTTTGTGAAGGTCGGAGAGACTTGCAAGTAGGCTCTACCCCCACTAAATGGGGTAGCGCGCATCGATCGGTACCATCCTTGAGCTTCTCCGACTTTCGGAAGGGTTAGGGTTAGGGATGAAAGCACATAGGAGAAAGAGATATTCTTGAATAACTTTTTTTGTGAAGGTCGGAGAGACTTGCAAGTAGGCTCTACCCCCACTAAATGGGGTAGCGCGCATCGATCGGTACCATCCTTGAGCTTCTCTGACTTTCGGAAGGGTTAGGGTTAGGGTTAGGGATGAAAGCACATAGGAGAAAGAGATATTCTTGAATAACTTTTTTTGTGAAGGTCGGAGAGACTTGCAAGTAGGCTCTACCCCCACTAAATGGGGTAGCGCGCATCGATCGGTACCATCCTTGAGCTTCTCCGACTTTCGGAAGGGTTAGGGTTAGGGATGAAAGCACATAGGAGAAAGAGATATTCTTGAATAACTTTTTTTGTGAAGGTCGGAGAGACTTGGAAAGTGGTTGCATCTGGACTAATTTGGGTCCTGCGGATCGATTGGTACCATCCCCGAGCTTGTACGACCTTCGGAAGAGGTCGACCGACGAAATTCCCCCAAATCTGAGGAGATATTCTTGAATAACTTTTTTTTTGAAGGTCGGAGAGACTTGCAAGTAGGCTCTACCCCCACTAAATGGGGTTGCGCGCATCGATCGGTACCATCCTTGAGCTTCTCCGACTTTCGGAAGGGATAGGGTTAGGGTTAGGGATGAAAGCACATAGGAGAAAGAGATATTCTTGAATAACTTTTTTTGTGAAGGTCGGAGAGACTTGGAAAGTGGTTGCATCTGGACTAATTTGGGTCCTGCGGATCGATTGGTACCATCCCCGAGCTTGTACGACCTTCGGAAGAGGTCGACCGACGAAATTCCCCCAAATCTGAGGAGATATTCTTGAATAACTTTTTTTGTGAAGGTCGGAGAGACTTGCAAGTAGGCTCTACCCCCACTAAATGGGGTAGCGCGCATCGATCGGTACCATCCTTGAGCTTCTCCGACTTTCGGAAGGGTTAGGGTTAGGGTTAGGGATGAAAGCACATAGGAGAAAGAGATATTCTTGAATAACTTTTTTTGTGAAGGTCGGAGAGACTTGCAAGTAGGCTCTACCCCCACTAAATGGGGTAGCGCGCATCGATCAGTACCATCCTTGAGCTTCTCCGACTTTTGGAAGGGTTAGGGTTAGGGATGAAAGCACATAGGAGAAAGAGATATTCTTGAATAACTTTTTTTGTGAAGGTCGGAGAGACTTGCAAGTAGGCTCTACCCCCACTAAATGGGGTAACGCGCATCGATCGGTACCATCCTTGAGCTTCTCCGACTTTCGGAAGGGTTAGGGTTAGGGTTAGGGATGAAAGCACATAGGAGAAAGAGATATTCTTGAATAACGTTTTTTGTGAAGGTCGGAGAGACTTGCAAGTAGGCTTTACCCCCACTAAATGGGGTAGCGCGCATCGATCGGTACCATCCTTGAGCTTCTCCGACTTTCGGAAGGGTTAGGGTTAGGGTTAGGGATGAAAGCACATAGGAGAAAGAGATATTCTTGAATAACTTTTTTTGTGAAGGTCGGAGAGACTTGCAAGTAGGCTCTACCCCCACTAAATGGGGTAGCGCGCATCGATCGGTACCATCCTTGAGCTTCTCCGACTTTTGGAAGGGTTAGGGTTAGGGTTAGGGATGAAAGCACATAGGAGAAAGAGATATTCTTGAATAACTTTTTTTGTGAAGGTCGGAGAGACTTGGAAAGTGGTTGCATCTGGACTAATTTGGGTCCTGCGGATCGATTGGTACCATCCCCGAGCTTGTACGACCTTCGGAAGAGGTCGACCGACGAAATTCCCCCAAATCTGAGGAGATATTCTTGAATAACTTTTTTTGTGAAGGTCGGAGAGACTTGCAAGTAGGCTCTACCCCCACTAAATGGGGTAGCGCGCATCGATCGGTACCATCCTTGAGCTTCTCCGACTTTCGGAAGGGTTAGGGTTAGGGTTAGGGATGAAAGCACATAGGAGAAAGAGATATTCTTGAATAACTTTTTTTGTGAAGGTCGGAGAGACTTGCAAGTAGGCTCTACCCCCACTAAATGGGGTAGCGCGCATCGATCAGTACCATCCTTGAGCTTCTCCGACTTTTGGAAGGGTTAGGGTTAGGGTTAGGGATGAAAGCACATAGGAGAAAGAGATATTCTTGAATAACTTTTTTTGTGAAGGTCGGAGAGACTTGCAAGTAGGCTCTACCCCCACTAAATGGGGTAGCGCGCATCGATCGGTACCATCCTTGAGCTTCTCCGACTTTCGGAAGGGTTAGGGTTAGGGATGAAAGCACATAGGAGAAAGAGATATTCTTGAATAACTTTTTTTGTGAAGGTCGGAGAGACTTGCAAGTAGGCTCTACCCCCACTAAATGGGGTAGCGCGCATCGATCGGTACCATCCTTGAGCTTCTCTGACTTTCGGAAGGGTTAGGGTTAGGGTTAGGGATGAAAGCACATAGGAGAAAGAGATATTCTTGAATAACTTTTTTTGTGAAGGTCGGAGAGACTTGCAAGTAGGCTCTACCCCCACTAAATGGGGTAGCGCGCATCGATCGGTACCATCCTTGAGCTTCTCCGACTTTCGGAAGGGTTAGGGTTAGGGATGAAAGCACATAGGAGAAAGAGATATTCTTGAATAACTTTTTTTGTGAAGGTCGGAGAGACTTGGAAAGTGGTTGCATCTGGACTAATTTGGGTCCTGCGGATCGATTGGTACCATCCCCGAGCTTGTACGACCTTCGGAAGAGGTCGACCGACGAAATTCCCCCAAATCTGAGGAGATATTCTTGAATAACTTTTTTTTTGAAGGTCGGAGAGACTTGCAAGTAGGCTCTACCCCCACTAAATGGGGTTGCGCGCATCGATCGGTACCATCCTTGAGCTTCTCCGACTTTCGGAAGGGATAGGGTTAGGGTTAGGGATGAAAGCACATAGGAGAAAGAGATATTCTTGAATAACTTTTTTTGTGAAGGTCGGAGAGACTTGGAAAGTGGTTGCATCTGGACTAATTTGGGTCCTGCGGATCGATTGGTACCATCCTTGAGCTTCTCCGACTTTTGGAAGGGTTAGGGTTAGGGTTAGGGATGAAAGCACATAGGAGAAAGAGATATTCTTGAATAACTTTTTTTGTGAAGGTCGGAGAGACTTGCAAGTAGGCTCTACCCCCACTAAATGGGGTAGCGCGCATCGATCGGTACCATCCTTGAGCTTCTCCGACTTTCGGAAGGGTTAGGGTTAGGGATGAAAGCACATAGGAGAAAGAGATATTCTTGAATAACTTTTTTTGTGAAGGTCGGAGAGACTTGCAAGTAGGCTCTACCCCCACTAAATGGGGTAGCGCGCATCGATCGGTACCATCCTTGAGCTTCTCTGACTTTCGGAAGGGTTAGGGTTAGGGTTAGGGATGAAAGCACATAGGAGAAAGAGATATTCTTGAATAACTTTTTTTGTGAAGGTCGGAGAGACTTGCAAGTAGGCTCTACCCCCACTAAATGGGGTAGCGCGCATCGATCGGTACCATCCTTGAGCTTCTCCGACTTTCGGAAGGGTTAGGGTTAGGGATGAAAGCACATAGGAGAAAGAGATATTCTTGAATAACTTTTTTTGTGAAGGTCGGAGAGACTTGGAAAGTGGTTGCATCTGGACTAATTTGGGTCCTGCGGATCGATTGGTACCATCCCCGAGCTTGTACGACCTTCGGAAGAGGTCGACCGACGAAATTCCCCCAAATCTGAGGAGATATTCTTGAATAACTTTTTTTTTGAAGGTCGGAGAGACTTGCAAGTAGGCTCTACCCCCACTAAATGGGGTTGCGCGCATCGATCGGTACCATCCTTGAGCTTCTCCGACTTTCGGAAGGGATAGGGTTAGGGTTAGGGATGAAAGCACATAGGAGAAAGAGATATTCTTGAATAACGTTTTTTGTGAAGGTCGGAGAGACTTGCAAGTAGGCTTTACCCCCACTAAATGGGGTAGCGCGCATCGATCGGTACCATCCTTGAGCTTCTCCGACTTTCGGAAGGGTTAGGGTTAGGGTTAGGGATGAAAGCACATAGGAGAAAGAGATATTCTTGAATAACTTTTTTTGTGAAGGTCGGAGAGACTTGCAAGTAGGCTCTACCCCCACTAAATGGGGTAGCGCGCATCGATCGGTACCATCCTTGAGCTTCTCCGACTTTTGGAAGGGTTAGGGTTAGGGTTAGGGATGAAAGCACATAGGAGAAAGAGATATTCTTGAATAACTTTTTTTGTGAAGGTCGGAGAGACTTGGAAAGTGGTTGCATCTGGACTAATTTGGGTCCTGCGGATCGATTGGTACCATCCCCGAGCTTGTACGACCTTCGGAAGAGGTCGACCGACGAAATTCCCCCAAATCTGAGGAGATATTCTTGAATAACTTTTTTTGTGAAGGTCGGAGAGACTTGCAAGTAGGCTCTACCCCCACTAAATGGGGTAGCGCGCATCGATCGGTACCATCCTTGAGCTTCTCCGACTTTCGGAAGGGTTAGGGTTAGGGTTAGGGATGAAAGCACATAGGAGAAAGAGATATTCTTGAATAACTTTTTTTGTGAAGGTCGGAGAGACTTGCAAGTAGGCTCTACCCCCACTAAATGGGGTAGCGCGCATCGATCAGTACCATCCTTGAGCTTCTCCGACTTTTGGAAGGGTTAGGGTTAGGGTTAGGGATGAAAGCACATAGGAGAAAGAGATATTCTTGAATAACTTTTTTTGTGAAGGTCGGAGAGACTTGCAAGTAGGCTCTACCCCCACTAAATGGGGTAGCGCGCATCGATCGGTACCATCCTTGAGCTTCTCCGACTTTCGGAAGGGTTAGGGTTAGGGATGAAAGCACATAGGAGAAAGAGATATTCTTGAATAACTTTTTTTGTGAAGGTCGGAGAGACTTGCAAGTAGGCTCTACCCCCACTAAATGGGGTAGCGCGCATCGATCGGTACCATCCTTGAGCTTCTCTGACTTTCGGAAGGGTTAGGGTTAGGGTTAGGGATGAAAGCACATAGGAGAAAGAGATATTCTTGAATAACTTTTTTTGTGAAGGTCGGAGAGACTTGCAAGTAGGCTCTACCCCCACTAAATGGGGTAGCGCGCATCGATCGGTACCATCCTTGAGCTTCTCCGACTTTCGGAAGGGTTAGGGTTAGGGATGAAAGCACATAGGAGAAAGAGATATTCTTGAATAACTTTTTTTGTGAAGGTCGGAGAGACTTGGAAAGTGGTTGCATCTGGACTAATTTGGGTCCTGCGGATCGATTGGTACCATCCCCGAGCTTGTACGACCTTCGGAAGAGGTCGACCGACGAAATTCCCCCAAATCTGAGGAGATATTCTTGAATAACTTTTTTTTTGAAGGTCGGAGAGACTTGCAAGTAGGCTCTACCCCCACTAAATGGGGTTGCGCGCATCGATCGGTACCATCCTTGAGCTTCTCCGACTTTCGGAAGGGATAGGGTTAGGGTTAGGGATGAAAGCACATAGGAGAAAGAGATATTCTTGAATAACTTTTTTTGTGAAGGTCGGAGAGACTTGGAAAGTGGTTGCATCTGGACTAATTTGGGTCCTGCGGATCGATTGGTACCATCCCCGAGCTTGTACGACCTTCGGAAGAGGTCGACCGACGAAATTCCCCCAAATCTGAGGAGATATTCTTGAATAACTTTTTTTGTGAAGGTCGGAGAGACTTGCAAGTAGGCTCTACCCCCACTAAATGGGGTAGCGCGCATCGATCGGTACCATCCTTGAGCTTCTCCGACTTTCGGAAGGGTTAGGGTTAGGGTTAGGGATGAAAGCACATAGGAGAAAGAGATATTCTTGAATAACTTTTTTTGTGAAGGTCGGAGAGACTTGCAAGTAGGCTCTACCCCCACTAAATGGGGTAGCGCGCATCGATCAGTACCATCCTTGAGCTTCTCCGACTTTTGGAAGGGTTAGGGTTAGGGATGAAAGCACATAGGAGAAAGAGATATTCTTGAATAACTTTTTTTGTGAAGGTCGGAGAGACTTGCAAGTAGGCTCTACCCCCACTAAATGGGGTAACGCGCATCGATCGGTACCATCCTTGAGCTTCTCCGACTTTCGGAAGGGTTAGGGTTAGGGTTAGGGATGAAAGCACATAGGAGAAAGAGATATTCTTGAATAACGTTTTTTGTGAAGGTCGGAGAGACTTGCAAGTAGGCTCTACCCCCACTAAATGGGGTAGCGCGCATCGATCGGTACCATCCTTGAGCTTCTCCGACTTTCGGAAGGGTTAGGGTTAGGGTTAGGGATGAAAGCACATAGGAGAAAGAGATATTCTTGAATAACTTTTTTTGTGAAGGTCGGAGAGACTTGCAAGTAGGCTCTACCCCCACTAAATGGGGTAGCGCGCATCGATCGGTACCATCCTTGAGCTTCTCCGACTTTTGGAAGGGTTAGGGTTAGGGTTAGGGATGAAAGCACATAGGAGAAAGAGATATTCTTGAATAACTTTTTTTGTGAAGGTCGGAGAGACTTGGAAAGTGGTTGCATCTGGACTAATTTGGGTCCTGCGGATCGATTGGTACCATCCCCGAGCTTGTACGACCTTCGGAAGAGGTCGACCGACGAAATTCCCCCAAATCTGAGGAGATATTCTTGAATAACTTTTTTTGTGAAGGTCGGAGAGACTTGCAAGTAGGCTCTACCCCCACTAAATGGGGTAGCGCGCATCGATCGGTACCATCCTTGAGCTTCTCCGACTTTCGGAAGGGTTAGGGTTAGGGTTAGGGATGAAAGCACATAGGAGAAAGAGATATTCTTGAATAACTTTTTTTGTGAAGGTCGGAGAGACTTGCAAGTAGGCTCTACCCCCACTAAATGGGGTAGCGCGCATCGATCAGTACCATCCTTGAGCTTCTCCGACTTTTGGAAGGGTTAGGGTTAGGGTTAGGGATGAAAGCACATAGGAGAAAGAGATATTCTTGAATAACTTTTTTTGTGAAGGTCGGAGAGACTTGCAAGTAGGCTCTACCCCCACTAAATGGGGTAGCGCGCATCGATCGGTACCATCCTTGAGCTTCTCCGACTTTCGGAAGGGTTAGGGTTAGGGATGAAAGCAAATAGGAGAAAGAGATATTCTTGAATAACTTTTTTTGTGAAGGTCGGAGAGACTTGCAAGTAGGCTCTACCCCCACTAAATGGGGTAGCGCGCATCGATCGGTACCATCCTTGAGCTTCTCTGACTTTCGGAAGGGTTAGGGTTAGGGTTAGGGATGAAAGCACATAGGAGAAAGAGATATTCTTGAATAACTTTTTTTGTGAAGGTCGGAGAGACTTGCAAGTAGGCTCTACCCCCACTAAATGGGGTAGCGCGCATCGATCGGTACCATCCTTGAGCTTCTCCGACTTTCGGAAGGGTTAGGGTTAGGGATGAAAGCACATAGGAGAAAGAGATATTCTTGAATAACTTTTTTTGTGAAGGTCGGAGAGACTTGGAAAGTGGTTGCATCTGGACTAATTTGGGTCCTGCGGATCGATTGGTACCATCCCCGAGCTTGTACGACCTTCGGAAGAGGTCGACCGACGAAATTCCCCCAAATCTGAGGAGATATTCTTGAATAACTTTTTTTGTGAAGGTCGGAGAGACTTGCAAGTAGGCTCTACCCCCACTAAATGGGGTAGCGCGCATCGATCGGTACCATCCTTGAGCTTCTCCGACTTTCGGAAGGGTTAGGGTTAGGGTTAGGGATGAAAGCACATAGGAGAAAGAGATATTCTTGAATAACTTTTTTTGTGAAGGTCGGAGAGACTTGCAAGTAGGCTCTACCCCCACTAAATGGGGTAGCGCGCATCGATCAGTACCATCCTTGAGCTTCTCCGACTTTTGGAAGGGTTAGGGTTAGGGTTAGGGATGAAAGCACATAGGAGAAAGAGATATTCTTGAATAACTTTTTTTGTGAAGGTCGGAGAGACTTGCAAGTAGGCTCTACCCCCACTAAATGGGGTAGCGCGCATCGATCGGTACCATCCTTGAGCTTCTCCGACTTTCGGAAGGGTTAGGGTTAGGGATGAAAGCACATAGGAGAAAGAGATATTCTTGAATAACTTTTTTTGTGAAGGTCGGAGAGACTTGCAAGTAGGCTCTACCCCCACTAAATGGGGTAGCGCGCATCGATCGGTACCATCCTTGAGCTTCTCTGACTTTCGGAAGGGTTAGGGTTAGGGTTAGGGATGAAAGCACATAGGAGAAAGAGATATTCTTGAATAACTTTTTTTGTGAAGGTCGGAGAGACTTGCAAGTAGGCTCTACCCCCACTAAATGGGGTAGCGCGCATCGATCGGTACCATCCTTGAGCTTCTCCGACTTTCGGAAGGGTTAGGGTTAGGGATGAAAGCACATAGGAGAAAGAGATATTCTTGAATAACTTTTTTTGTGAAGGTCGGAGAGACTTGGAAAGTGGTTGCATCTGGACTAATTTGGGTCCTGCGGATCGATTGGTACCATCCCCGAGCTTGTACGACCTTCGGAAGAGGTCGACCGACGAAATTCCCCCAAATCTGAGGAGATATTCTTGAATAACTTTTTTTTTGAAGGTCGGAGAGACTTGCAAGTAGGCTCTACCCCCACTAAATGGGGTTGCGCGCATCGATCGGTACCATCCTTGAGCTTCTCCGACTTTCGGAAGGGATAGGGTTAGGGTTAGGGATGAAAGCACATAGGAGAAAGAGATATTCTTGAATAACTTTTTTTGTGAAGGTCGGAGAGACTTGGAAAGTGGTTGCATCTGGACTAATTTGGGTCCTGCGGATCGATTGGTACCATCCCCGAGCTTGTACGACCTTCGGAAGAGGTCGACCGACGAAATTCCCCCAAATCTGAGGAGATATTCTTGAATAACTTTTTTTGTGAAGATCGGAGAGACTTGCAAGTAGGCTCTACCCCCACTAAATGGGGTAGCGCGCATCGATCGGTACCATCCTTGAGCTTCTCCGACTTTCGGAAGGGTTAGGGTTAGGGTTAGGGATGAAAGCACATAGGAGAAAGAGATATTCTTGAATAACTTTTTTTGTGAAGGTCGGAGAGACTTGCAAGTAGGCTCTACCCCCACTAAATGGGGTAGCGCGCATCGATCAGTACCATCCTTGAGCTTCTCCGACTTTTGGAAGGGTTAGGGTTAGGGATGAAAGCACATAGGAGAAAGAGATATTCTTGAATAACTTTTTTTGTGAAGGTCGGAGAGACTTGCAAGTAGGCTCTACCCCCACTAAATGGGGTAACGCGCATCGATCGGTACCATCCTTGAGCTTCTCCGACTTTCGGAAGGGTTAGGGTTAGGGTTAGGGATGAAAGCACATAGGAGAAAGAGATATTCTTGAATAACTTTTTTTGTGAAGGTCGGAGAGACTTGCAAGTAGGCTCTACCCCCACTAAATGGGGTAGCGCGCATCGATCGGTACCATCCTTGAGCTTCTCCGACTTTCGGAAGGGTTAGGGTTAGGGTTAGGGATGAAAGCACATAGGAGAAAGAGATATTCTTGAATAACTTTTTTTGTGAAGGTCGGAGAGACTTGGAAAGTGGTTGCATCTGGACTAATTTGGGTCCTGCGGATCGATTGGTACCATCCCCGAGCTTGTACGACCTTCGGAAGAGGTCGACCGACGAAATTCCCCCAAATCTGAGGAGATATTCTTGAATAACTTTTTTTGTGAAGGTCGGAGAGACTTGCAAGTAGGCTCTACCCCCACTAAATGGGGTAGCGCGCATCGATCGGTACCATCCTTGAGCTTCTCCGACTTTCGGAAGGGTTAGGGTTAGGGTTAGGGATGAAAGCACATAGGAGAAAGAGATATTCTTGAATAACTTTTTTTGTGAAGGTCGGAGAGACTTGCAAGTAGGCTCTACCCCCACTAAATGGGGTAGCGCGCATCGATCAGTACCATCCTTGAGCTTCTCCGACTTTTGGAAGGGTTAGGGTTAGGGTTAGGGATGAAAGCACATAGGAGAAAGAGATATTCTTGAATAACTTTTTTTGTGAAGGTCGGAGAGACTTGCAAGTAGGCTCTACCCCCACTAAATGGGGTAGCGCGCATCGATCGGTACCATCCTTGAGCTTCTCCGACTTTCGGAAGGGTTAGGGTTAGGGATGAAAGCACATAGGAGAAAGAGATATTCTTGAATAACTTTTTTTGTGAAGGTCGGAGAGACTTGCAAGTAGGCTCTACCCCCACTAAATGGGGTAGCGCGCATCGATCGGTACCATCCTTGAGCTTCTCTGACTTTCGGAAGGGTTAGGGTTAGGGTTAGGGATGAAAGCACATAGGAGAAAGAGATATTCTTGAATAACTTTTTTTGTGAAGGTCGGAGAGACTTGCAAGTAGGCTCTACCCCCACTAAATGGGGTAGCGCGCATCGATCGGTACCATCCTTGAGCTTCTCCGACTTTCGGAAGGGTTAGGGTTAGGGATGAAAGCACATAGGAGAAAGAGATATTCTTGAATAACTTTTTTTGTGAAGGTCGGAGAGACTTGGAAAGTGGTTGCATCTGGACTAATTTGGGTCCTGCGGATCGATTGGTACCATCCCCGAGCTTGTACGACCTTCGGAAGAGGTCGACCGACGAAATTCCCCCAAATCTGAGGAGATATTCTTGAATAACTTTTTTTTTGAAGGTCGGAGAGACTTGCAAGTAGGCTCTACCCCCACTAAATGGGGTTGCGCGCATCGATCGGTACCATCCTTGAGCTTCTCCGACTTTCGGAAGGGATAGGGTTAGGGTTAGGGATGAAAGCACATAGGAGAAAGAGATATTCTTGAATAACTTTTTTTGTGAAGGTCGGAGAGACTTGCAAGTAGGCTCTACCCCCACTAAATGGGGTAGCGCGCATCGATCAGTACCATCCTTGAGCTTCTCCGACTTTTGGAAGGGTTAGGGTTAGGGATGAAAGCACATAGGAGAAAGAGATATTCTTGAATAACTTTTTTTGTGAAGGTCGGAGAGACTTGCAAGTAGGCTCTACCCCCACTAAATGGGGTAACGCGCATCGATCGGTACCATCCTTGAGCTTCTCCGACTTTCGGAAGGGTTAGGGTTAGGGTTAGGGATGAAAGCACATAGGAGAAAGAGATATTCTTGAATAACGTTTTTTGTGAAGGTCGGAGAGACTTGCAAGTAGGCTCTACCCCCACTAAATGGGGTAGCGCGCATCGATCGGTACCATCCTTGAGCTTCTCCGACTTTCGGAAGGGTTAGGGTTAGGGTTAGGGATGAAAGCACATAGGAGAAAGAGATATTCTTGAATAACTTTTTTTGTGAAGGTCGGAGAGACTTGCAAGTAGGCTCTACCCCCACTAAATGGGGTAGCGCGCATCGATCGGTACCATCCTTGAGCTTCTCCGACTTTTGGAAGGGTTAGGGTTAGGGTTAGGGATGAAAGCACATAGGAGAAAGAGATATTCTTGAATAACTTTTTTTGTGAAGGTCGGAGAGACTTGCAAGTAGGCTCTACCCCCACTAAATGGGGTAGCGCGCATCGATCAGTACCATCTTTGAGCTTCTCCGACTTTCGGAAGGGTTAGGGTTAGGGTTAGGGATGAAAGCACATAGGAGAAAGAGATATTCTTGAATAACTTTTTTTGTGAAGGTCTGAGAGACTTGCAAGTAGGCTCTACCCCCACTAAATGGGGTAGCGCGCATCGATCGGTACCATCTTTGAGCTTCTCCGACTTTCGGAAGGGTTAGGGTTAGGGTTAGGGATGAAAGCACATAGGAGAAAGAGATATTCTTGAATAACTTTTTTTGTGAAGGTCGGAGAGACTTGCAAGTAGGCTCTACCCCCACTAAATGGGGTAGCGCGCATCGATCGGTACCATCCTTGAGCTTCTCCGACTTTCGGAAGGGTTAGGGTTAGGGTTAGGGATGAAAGCACATAGGAGAAAGAGATATTCTTGAATAACTTTTTTTGTGAAGGTCGGAGAGACTTGGAAAGTGGTTGCATCTGGACTAATTTGGGTCCTGCGGATCGATTGGTACCATCCCCGAGCTTGTACGACCTTCGGAAGAGGTCGACCGACGAAATTCCCCCAAATCTGAGGAGATATTCTTGAATAACTTTTTTTGTGAAGGTCGGAGAGACTTGCAAGTAGGCTCTACCCCCACTAAATGGGGTAGCGCGCATCGATCGGTACCATCCTTGAGCTTCTCCGACTTTCGGAAGGGTTAGGGTTAGGGTTAGGGATGAAAGCACATAGGAGAAAGAGATATTCTTGAATAACTTTTTTTGTGAAGGTCGGAGAGACTTGCAAGTAGGCTCTACCCCCACTAAATGGGGTAGCGCGCATCGATCGGTACCATCCTTGAGCTTCTCCGACTTTCGGAAGGGTTAGGGTTAGGGTTAGGGATGAAAGCACATAGGAGAAAGAGATATTCTTGAATAACTTTTTTTGTGAAGGTCGGAGAGACTTGGAAAGTGGTTGCATCTGGACTAATTTGGGTCCTGCGGATCGATTGGTACCATCCCCGAGCTTGTACGACCTTCGGAAGAGGTCGACCGACGAAATTCCCCCAAATCTGAGGAGATATTCTTGAATAACTTTTTTTGTGAAGGTCGGAGAGACTTGCAAGTAGGCTCTACCCCCACTAAATGGGGTTGCGCGCATCGATCGGTACCATCCTTGAGCTTCTCCGACTTTCGGAAGGGTTAGGGTTAGGGTTAGGGATGAAAGCACATAGGAGAAAAAGATATTCTTGAATAACTTTTTTTGTGAAGGTCGGAGAGACTTGCAAGTAGGCTCTACCCCCACTAAATGGGGTAGCGCGCATCGATCGGTACCATCCTTGAGCTTCTCCGACTTTCGGAAGGGTTAGGGTTAGGGTTAGGGATGAAAGCACATAGGAGAAAGAGATATTCTTGAATAACTTTTTTTGTGAAGGTCGGAGAGACTTGGAAAGTGGTTGCATCTGGACTAATTTGGGTCCTGCGGATCGATTGGTACCATCCCCGAGCTTGTACGACCTTCGGAAGAGGTCGACCGACGAAATTCCCCCAAATCTGAGGAGATATTCTTGAATAACTTTTTTTGTGAAGGTCGGAGAGACTTGCAAGTAGGCTATACCCCCACTAAATGGGGTTGCGCGCATCGATCGGTACCATCCTTGAGCTTCTCCGACTTTCGGAAGGGATAGGGTTAGGGTTAGGGATGAAAGCACATAGGAGAAAGAGATATTCTTGAATAACTTTTTTTGTGAAGGTCGGAGAGACTTGGAAAGTGGTTGCATCTGGACTAATTTGGGTCCTGCGGATCGATTGGTACCATCCCCGAGCTTGTACGACCTTCGGAAGAGGTCGACCGACGAAATTCCCCCAAATCTGAGGAGATATTCTTGAATAACTTTTTTTGTGAAGGTCGGAGAGACTTGCAAGTAGGCTCTACCCCCACTAAATGGGGTAGCGCGCATCGATCGGTACCATCCTTGAGCTTCTCCGACTTTCGGAAGGGTTAGGGTTAGGGTTAGGGATGAAAGCACATAGGAGAAAGAGATATTCTTGAATAACTTTTTTTGTGAAGGTCGGAGAGACTTGCAAGTAGGCTCTACCCCCACTAAATGGGGTAGCGCGCATCGATCGGTACCATCCTTGAGCTTCTCCGACTTTTGGAAGGGTTAGGGTTAGGGTTAGGGATGAAAGCACATAGGAGAAAGAGATATTCTTGAATAACTTTTTTTGTGAAGGTCGGAGAGACTTGCAAGTAGGCTCTACCCCCACTAAATGGGGTAGCGCGCATCGATCGGTACCATCCTTGAGCTTCTCCGACTTTCGGAAGGGTTAGGGTTAGGGTTAGGGATGAAAGCACATAGGAGAAAGAGATATTCTTGAATAACTTTTTTTGTGAAGGTCGGAGAGACTTGCAAGTAGGCTCTACCCCCACTAAATGGGGTAGCGCGCATCGATCGGTACCATCCTTGAGCTTCTCCGACTTTCGAAAGGGTTAGGGTTAGGGTTAGGGATGAAAGCACATAGGAGAAAGAGATATTCTTGAATAACTTTTTTTGTGAAGGTCGGAGAGACTTGCAAGTAGGCTCTACCCCCACTAAATGGGGTAGCGCGCATCGATCGGTACCATCCTTGAGCTTCTCCGACTTTCGGAAGGGTTAGGGTTAGGGTTAGGGATGAAAGCACATAGGAGAAAGAGATATTCTTGAATAACTTTTTTTGTGAAGGTCGGAGAGACTTGGAAAGTGGTTGCATCTGGACTAATTTGGGTCCTGCGGATCGATTGGTACCATCCCCGAGCTTGTACGACCTTCGGAAGAGGTCGACCGACGAAATTCCCCCAAATCTGAGGAGATATTCTTGAATAACTTTTTTTGTGAAGGTCGGAGAGACTTGCAAGTAGGCTCTACCCCCACTAAATGGGGTAGCGCGCATCGATCGGTACCATCCTTGAGCTTCTCCGACTTTCGGAAGGGTTAGGGTTAGGGTTAGGGATGAAAGCACATAGGAGAAAGAGATATTCTTGAATAACTTTTTTTGTGAAGGTCGGAGAGACTTGCAAGTAGGCTCTACCCCCACTAAATGGGGTAGCGCGCATCGATCAGTACCATCCTTGAGCTTCTCCGACTTTTGGAAGGGTTAGGGTTAGGGTTAGGGATGAAAGCACATAGGAGAAAGAGATATTCTTGGATAACTTTTTTTGTGAAGGTCGGAGAGACTTGCAAGTAGGCTCTACCCCCACTAAATGGGGTAGCGCGCATCGATCGGTACCATCCTTGAGCTTCTCCGACTTTCGGAAGGGTTAGGGTTAGGGATGAAAGCACATAGGAGAAAGAGATATTCTTGAATAACTTTTTTTGTGAAGGTCGGAGAGACTTGCAAGTAGGCTCTACCCCCACTAAATGGGGTAGCGCGCATCGATCGGTACCATCCTTGAGCTTCTCTGACTTTCGGAAGGGTTAGGGTTAGGGTTAGGGATGAAAGCACATAGGAGAAAGAGATATTCTTGAATAACTTTTTTTGTGAAGGTCGGAGAGACTTGCAAGTAGGCTCTACCCCCACTAAATGGGGTAGCGCGCATCGATCGGTACCATCTTTGAGCTTTTCCGACTTTCGGAAGGGTTAGGGTTAGGGATGAAAGCACATAGGAGAAAGAGATATTCTTGAATAACTTTTTTTGTGAAGGTCGGAGAGACTTGGAAAGTGGTTGCATCTGGACTAATTTGGGTCCTGCGGATCGATTGGTACCATCCCCGAGCTTGTACGACCTTCGGAAGAGGTCGACCGACGAAATTCCCCCAAATCTGAGGAGATATTCTTGAATAACTTTTTTTTTGAAGGTCGGAGAGACTTGCAAGTAGGCTCTACCCCCACTAAATGGGGTTGCGCGCATCGATCGGTACCATCCTTGAGCTTCTCCGACTTTCGGAAGGGATAGGGTTAGGGTTAGGGATGAAAGCACATAGGAGAAAGAGATATTCTTGAATAACTTTTTTTGTGAAGGTCGGAGAGACTTGGAAAGTGGTTGCATCTGGACTAATTTGGGTCCTGCGGATCGATTGGTACCATCCCCGAGCTTGTACGACCTTCGGAAGAGGTCGACCGACGAAATTCCCCCAAATCTGAGGAGATATTCTTGAATAACTTTTTTTGTGAAGGTCGGAGAGACTTGCAAGTAGGCTCTACCCCCACTAAATGGGGTAGCGCGCATCGATCGGTACCATCCTTGAGCTTCTCCGACTTTCGGAAGGGTTAGGGTTAGGGTTAGGGATGAAAGCACATAGGAGAAAGAGATATTCTTGAATAACTTTTTTTGTGAAGGTCGGAGAGACTTGCAAGTAGGCTCTACCCCCACTAAATGGGGTAGCGCGCATCGATCAGTACCATCCTTGAGCTTCTCCGACTTTCGGAAGGGTTAGGGTTAGGGATGAAAGCACATAGGAGAAAGAGATATTCTTGAATAACTTTTTTTGTGAAGGTCGGAGAGACTTGCAAGTAGGCTCTACCCCCACTAAATGGGGTAACGCGCATCGATCGGTACCATCCTTGAGCTTCTCCGACTTTCGGAAGGGTTAGGGTTAGGGTTAGGGATGAAAGCACATAGGAGAAAGAGATATTCTTGAATAACTTTTTTTGTGAAGGTCGGAGAGACTTGCAAGTAGGCTCTACCCCCACTAAATGGGGTACCGCGCATCGATCGGTACCATCCTTGAGCTTCTCCGACTTTCGGAAGGGTTAGGGTTAGGGTTAGGGATGAAAGCACATAGGAGAAAGAGATATTCTTGAATAACTTTTTTTGTGAAGGTCGGAGAGACTTGCAAGTAGGCTCTACCCCCACTAAATGGGGTAGCGCGCATCGATCGGTACCATCCTTGAGCTTCTCCGACTTTTGGAAGGGTTAGGGTTAGGGTTAGGGATGAAAGCACATAGGAGAAAGAGATATTCTTGAATAACTTTTTTTGTGAAGGTCGGAGAGACTTGCAAGTAGGCTCTACCCCCACTAAATGGGGTAGCGCGCATCGATCAGTACCATCCTTGAGCTTCTCCGACTTTTGGAAGGGTTAGGGTTAGGGTTAGGGATGAAAGCACATAGGAGAAAGAGATATTCTTGAATAACTTTTTTTGTGAAGGTCGGAGAGACTTGCAAGTAGGCTCTACCCCCACTAAATGGGGTAGCGCGCATCGATCGGTACCATCTTTGAGCTTCTCCGACTTTCGGAAGGGTTAGGGTTAGGGTTAGGGATGAAAGCACATAGGAGAAAGAGATATTCTTGAATAACTTTTTTTGTGAAGGTCGGAGAGACTTGCAAGTAGGCTCTACCCCCACTAAATGGGGTAGCGCGCATCGATCAGTACCATCCTTGAGCTTCTCCGACTTTCGGAAGGGTTAGGGTTAGGGTTAGGGATGAAAGCACATAGGAGAAAGAGATATTCTTGAATAACTTTTTTTGTGAAGGTCGGAGAGACTTGGAAAGTGGTTGCATCTGGACTAATTTGGGTCCTGCGGATCGATTGGTACCATCCCCGAGCTTGTACGACCTTCGGAAGAGGTCGACCGACGAAATTCCCCCAAATCTGAGGAGATATTCTTGAATAACTTTTTTTGTGAAGGTCGGAGAGACTTGCAAGTAGGCTCTACCCCCACTAAATGGGGTTGCGCGCATCGATCGGTACCATCCTTGAGCTTCTCCGACTTTCGGAAGGGTTAGGGTTAGGGTTAGGGATGAAAGCACATAGGAGAAAAAGATATTCTTGAATAACTTTTTTTGTGAAGGTCGGAGAGACTTGCAAGTAGGCTCTACCCCCACTAAATGGGGTAGCGCGCATCGATCGGTACCATCCTTGAGCTTCTCCGACTTTCGGAAGGGTTAGGGTTAGGGTTAGGGATGAAAGCACATAGGAGAAAGAGATATTCTTGAATAACTTTTTTTGTGAAGGTCGGAGAGACTTGGAAAGTGGTTGCATCTGGACTAATTTGGGTCCTGCGGATCGATTGGTACCATCCCCGAGCTTGTACGACCTTCGGAAGAGGTCGACCGACGAAATTCCCCCAAATCTGAGGAGATATTCTTGAATAACTTTTTTTGTGAAGGTCGGAGAGACTTGCAAGTAGGCTCTACCCCCACTAAATGGGGTTGCGCGCATCGATCGGTACCATCCTTGAGCTTCTCCGACTTTCGGAAGGGTTAGGGTTAGGGTTAGGGATGAAAGCACATAGGAGAAAGAGATATTCTTGAATAACTTTTTTTGTGAAGGTCGGAGAGACTTGCAAGTAGGCTCTACCCCCACTAAATGGGGTAGCGCGCATCGATCGGTACCATCCTTGAGCTTCTCCGACTTTCGGAAGGGTTAGGGTTAGGGTTAGGGATGAAAGCACATAGGAGAAAGAGATATTCTTGAATAACTTTTTTTGTGAAGGTCGGAGAGACTTGCAAGTAGGCTCTACCCCCACTAAATGGGGTAGCGCGCATCGATCGGTACCATCCTTGAGCTTCTCCGACTTTCGGAAGGGTTAGGGTTAGGGTTAGGGATGAAAGCACATAGGAGAAAGAGATATTCTTGAATAACTTTTTTTGTGAAGGTCGGAGAGACTTGGAAAGTGGTTGCATCTGGACTAATTTGGGTCCTGCAGATCGATTGGTACCATCCCCGAGCTTGTACGACCTTCGGAAAAGGTCGACCGACGAAATTCCCCCAAATCTGAGGAGATATTCTTGAATAACTTTTTTTGTGAAGGTCGGAGAGACTTTCAGGTAGGCTCTACCCCCACTAAATGGGGTAGCGCGCATCGATCGGTACCATCCTTGAGCTTCTCCGACTTTCGGAAGGGTTAGGGTTAGGGTTAGGGATGAAAGCACATAGGAGAAAGAGATATTCTTGAATAACTTTTTTTGTGAAGGTCGGAGAGACTTGCAAGTAGGCTCTACCCCCACTAAATGGGGTAGCGCGCATCGATCGGTACCATCCTTGAGCTTCTCCGACTTTCGGAAGGGTTAGGGTTAGGGTTAGGGATGAAAGCACATAGGAGAAAGAGATATTCTTGAATAACTTTTTTTGTGAAGGTCGGAGAGACTTGGAAAGTGGTTGCATCTGGACTAATTTGGGTCCTGCGGATCGATTGGTACCATCCCCGAGCTTGTACGACCTTCGGAAGAGGTCGACCGACGAAATTCCCCCAAATCTGAGGAGATATTCTTGAATAACGTTTTTTGTGAAGGTCGGAGAGACTTGCAAGTAGGCTCTACCCCCACTAAATGGGGTAGCGCGCATCGATCGGTACCATCCTTGAGCTTCTCCGACTTTCGGAAGGGTTAGGGTTAGGGTTAGGGATGAAAGCACATAGGAGAAAGAGATATTCTTGAATAACTTTTTTTGTGAAGGTCGGAGAGACTTGCAAGTAGGCTCTACCCCCACTAAATGGAGTAGCGCGCATCGATCGGTACCATCCTTGAGCTTCTCCGACTTTCGGAAGGGTTAGGGTTAGGGTTAGGGATGAAAGCACATAGGAGAAAGAGATATTCTTGAATAACTTTTTTTGTGAAGGTCGGAGAGACTTGGAAAGTGGTTGCATCTGGACTAATTTGGGTCCTGCGGATCGATTGGTACCATCCCCGAGCTTGTACGACCTTCGGAAGAGGTCGACCGACGAAATTCCCCCAAATCTGAGGAGATATTCTTGAATAACTTTTTTTGTGAAGGTCGGAGAGACTTGCAAGTAGGCTCTACCCCCACTAAATGGGGTAGCGCGCATCGATCGGTACCATCCTTGAGCTTCTCCGACTTTCGGAAGGGTTAGGGTTAGGGTTAGGGATGAAAGCACATAGGAGAAAGAGATATTCTTGAATAACTTTTTTTGTGAAGGTCGGAGAGACTTGCAAGTAGGCTCTACCCCCACTAAATGGGGTAGCGCGCATCGATCGGTACCATCCTTGAGCTTCTCCGACTTTCGGAAGGGTTAGGGTTAGGGTTAGGGATGAAAGCACATAGGAGAAAGAGATATTCTTGAATAACTTTTTTTGTGAAGGTCGGAGAGACTTGGAAAGTGGTTGCATCTGGACTAATTTGGGTCCTGCAGATCGATTGGTACCATCCCCGAGCTTGTACGACCTTCGGAAGAGGTCGACCGACGAAATTCCCCCAAATCTGAGGAGATATTCTTGAATAACTTTTTTTGTGAAGGTCGGAGAGACTTGCAAGTAGGCTCTACCCCCACTAAATGGGGTAGCGCGCATCGATCGGTACCATCGTTGAGCTTCTCCGACTTTCGGAAGGGTTAGGGTTAGGGTTAGGGATGAAAGCACATAGGAGAAAGAGATATTCTTGAATAACTTTTTTTGTGAAGGTCGGAGAGACTTGCAAGTAGGCTCTACCCCCACTAAATGGGGTAGCGCGCATCGATCGGTACCATCTTTGAGCTTCTCCGACTTTCGGAAGGGTTAGGGTTAGGGATGAAAGCACATAGGAGAAAGAGATATTCTTGAATAACTTTTTTTGTGAAGGTCGGAGAGACTTGGAAAGTGGTTGCATCTGGACTAATTTGGGTCCTGCGGATCGATTGGTACCATCCCCGAGCTTGTACGACCTTCGGAAGAGGTCGACCGACGAAATTCCCCCAAATCTGAGGAGATATTCTTGAATAACTTTTTTTTGAAGGTCGGAGAGACTTGCAAGTAGGCTCTACCCCCACTAAATGGGGTTGCGCGCATCGATCGGTACCATCCTTGAGCTTCTCCGACTTTCGGAAGGGATAGGGTTAGGGTTAGGGATGAAAGCACATAGGAGAAAGAGATATTCTTGAATAACTTTTTTTGTGAAGGTCGGAGAGACTTGGAAAGTGGTTGCATCTGGACTAATTTGGGTCCTGCGGATCGATTGGTACCATCCCCGAGCTTGTACGACCTTCGGAAGAGGTCGACCGACGAAATACCCCCAAATCTGAGGAGATATTCTTGAATAACTTTTTTTGTGAAGGTCGGAGAGACTTGCAAGTAGGCTCTACCCCCACTAAATGGGGTAGCGCGCATCGATCGGTACCATCCTTGAGCTTCTCCGACTTTCGGAAGGTAGGGTTAGGGATGAAAGCACATAGGAGAAAGAGATATTCTTGAATAACTTTTTTTGTGAAGGTCGGAGAGACTTGCAAGTAGGCTCTACCCCCACTAAATGGGGTAGCGCGCATCGATCAGTACCATCCTTGAGCTTCTCCGACTTTCGGAAGGGTTAGGGTTAGGGATGAAAGCACATAGGAGAAAGAGATATTCTTGAATAACTTTTTTTGTGAAGGTCGGAGAGACTTGCAAGTAGGCTCTACCCCCACTAAATGGGGTAACGCGCATCGATCGGTACCATCCTTGAGCTTCTCCGACTTTCGGAAGGGTTAGGGTTAGGGTTAGGGATGAAAGCACATAGGAGAAAGAGATATTCTTGAATAACTTTTTTTGTGAAGGTCGGAGAGACTTGCAAGTAGGCTCTACCCCCACTAAATGGGGTACCGCGCATCGATCGGTACCATCCTTGAGCTTCTCCGACTTTCGGAAGGGTTAGGGTTAGGGTTAGGGATGAAAGCACATAGGAGAAAGAGATATTCTTGAATAACTTTTTTTGTGAAGGTCGGAGAGACTTGCAAGTAGGCTCTACCCCCACTAAATGGGGTAGCGCGCATCGATCGGTACCATCCTTGAGCTTCTCCGACTTTTGGAAGGGTTAGGGTTAGGGTTAGGGATGAAAGCACATAGGAGAAAGAGATATTCTTGAATAACTTTTTTTGTGAAGGTCGGAGAGACTTGCAAGTAGGCTCTACCCCCACTAAATGGGGTAGCGCGCATCGATCAGTACCATCCTTGAGCTTCTCCGACTTTTGGAAGGGTTAGGGTTAGGGTTAGGGATGAAAGCACATAGGAGAAAGAGATATTCTTGAATAACTTTTTTTGTGAAGGTCGGAGAGACTTGCAAGTAGGCTCTACCCCCACTAAATGGGGTAGCGCGCATCGATCGGTACCATCTTTGAGCTTCTCCGACTTTCGGAAGGGTTAGGGTTAGGGTTAGGGATGAAAGCACATAGGAGAAAGAGATATTCTTGAATAACTTTTTTTGTGAAGGTCGGAGAGACTTGCAAGTAGGCTCTACCCCCACTAAATGGGGTAGCGCGCATCGATCAGTACCATCCTTGAGCTTCTCCGACTTTCGGAAGGGTTAGGGTTAGGGTTAGGGATGAAAGCACATAGGAGAAAGAGATATTCTTGAATAACTTTTTTTGTGAAGGTCGGAGAGACTTGGAAAGTGGTTGCATCTGGACTAATTTGGGTCCTGCGGATCGATTGGTACCATCCCCGAGCTTGTACGACCTTCGGAAGAGGTCGACCGACGAAATTCCCCCAAATCTGAGGAGATATTCTTGAATAACTTTTTTTGTGAAGGTCGGAGAGACTTGCAAGTAGGCTCTACCCCCACTAAATGGGGTTGCGCGCATCGATCGGTACCATCCTTGAGCTTCTCCGACTTTCGGAAGGGTTAGGGTTAGGGTTAGGGATGAAAGCACATAGGAGAAAAAGATATTCTTGAATAACTTTTTTTGTGAAGGTCGGAGAGACTTGCAAGTAGGCTCTACCCCCACTAAATGGGGTAGCGCGCATCGATCGGTACCATCCTTGAGCTTCTCCGACTTTCGGAAGGGTTAGGGTTAGGGTTAGGGATGAAAGCACATAGGAGAAAGAGATATTCTTGAATAACTTTTTTTGTGAAGGTCGGAGAGACTTGGAAAGTGGTTGCATCTGGACTAATTTGGGTCCTGCGGATCGATTGGTACCATCCCCGAGCTTGTACAACCTTCGGAAGAGGTCGACCGACGAAATTCCCCCAAATCTGAGGAGATATTCTTGAATAACTTTTTTTGTGAAGGTCGGAGAGACTTGCAAGTAGGCTCTACCCCCACTAAATGGGGTTGCGCGCATCGATCGGTACCATCCCTTGAGCTTCTCCGACTTTCGGAAGGGTTAGGGTTAGGGTTAGGGATGAAAGCACATAGGAGAAAGAGATATTCTTGAATAACTTTTTTTGTGAAGGTCGGAGAGACTTGCAAGTAGGCTCTACCCCCACTAAATGGGGTAGCGCGCATCGATCGGTACCATCCTTGAGCTTCTCCGACTTTCGGAAGGGTTAGGGTTAGGGTTAGGGATGAAAGCACATAGGAGAAAGAGTATTCTTGAATAACTTTTTTGTGAAGGTCGGAGAGACTTGCAAGTAGGCTCTACCCCCACTAAATGGGGTAGCGCGCATCGATCGGTACCATCCTTGAGCTTCTCCGACTTTCGGAAGGGTTAGGGTTAGGGTTAGGGATGAAAGCACATAGGAGAAAGAGATATTCTTGAATAACTTTTTTTGTGAAGGTCGGAGAGACTTGGAAAGTGG